>NC_022013.1:11352053-11352549 GCF_000317375.1 Microtus ochrogaster | reverse complement strand
AACATCTTGCCCAAATAAAAATAAATGGGGCACTGGGAACTGAGTTGTGGGGGTGTGGGGGTGTGTTTAGAAAGACTCTCTTGTCACCCAGGCTGGTCTTGAGCTTGTGATCCTCCTTCCTCAACATCCTGAGTACCGGGAACACAGACACACCTGGGCCTTCTACATGCTAAGCTAGTGTCTACACCACAGCCCTAGAGTTCAGTTGAAATTGTTTAACAAGGGTATTATCAGCACAACAGAGAGATGGGAAAGCCTGCAAATTCCACACTGAGTATAGTCAGGAGTTCACAGGCTCAAATCTAGTTACAGAACCACAACTGCAGTCTAGCCAGGCTTAGGGCTTGATCAGTGTGCTGGAATCTCTTTCTCCACAATAGACTGACTGATTGACCTCCCTCTCCCTTCCCTCCTTTTGTCCCTCCCTCCCTCCCTCCCTCCCTCCTCCTTCCATCTATCCCTCCCTCCATTCCTCCCTCCCTCCATCCCTCCCTCC
>NC_022013.1:11350198-11351710 GCF_000317375.1 Microtus ochrogaster | reverse complement strand
TCCCTCCCTCCATTCCTCCCTCCCTCCGTCCCTCCCTCCATTCCTCCCTCCCTCCCTCCTATCAGTCTCATATGTCCTCAGCTGGCCTCACGTTGACTTCCTGCCTCCACTTCTTCAGTGCTTGGATTACAGGCATGCGTTACCATGCCAGTTTATTCCATGCTGGGAATGGAGCCCGTGTTAGGGGAATACCCTACTAACTGAGCTTTGTTCCAGCCTATACAGAACAAGCTTCTGAAAAGTCATTCAGAAATAGAAGCTTACAAAACAAGTATATTTCACATCCTATAGAAGACGTGATACCTAAAAGGGGTTATGGATTATGGATGGCTGATAACCCACGTTGGATGCCCAGGATCCACATGGTGGAAGGAGAGAACCAACTCCCACAAGCTGTCTTCTGACCTCTGCATGTGTGCCAGGGCAGGCAGATGTCCACCCCAGGAAAGAAAGAAAGAAAATGTGAAAATTGAAAAATACTGGAGCACAGCAACAGAATCCCACCATGGCCATGCCGGGGCCACTTCCCTCCTCTCTGCTCCTCACGGGCCAGGGTGGGCAGCCAAGGAGGTCAGTCAGAGAGCACGGCTTACTGTCTCCTTCCTCCCCTCCTCCAGGGATGATATTGTCAAGTGCAACACACACACATGCACACACATACACACACACACACACATACACACACACACACACACACACACACAAACACATGGTTGTCCTCCAAATTAGAAAGGCAATGTTCCTACACAGAGTAAATTATTTTTTTAATCAAACCATTCTGTGTTTGTGTGTGTGTGTGTGTGTGTGTGTGTGTGTGTGTGTGTGTAGTCCTGGCTGTCCTGGAACTCACTTTGTAGACCAGGCTGGCCTCGAACTCACAGAGATCCTCTTGCCTCTGCCTCTGGAGTGCTGGGGTTAAAGGTGTGCTCCACCACCGCCCAGTTTATCAGTTTATCAAACCATTTTTAACTGCATGTCAAAGATTTGGGTTAGAAACTCGGAATGCTGAGTGCTTGTGAAGGAGAGAGCCACTCCTGGAAACTCGATTTAACAGAAGTGTAGGGCTGGGGCTATGGCTTGGTTGGTACAGTGCTTGTCCAGCAAACAGTGCCCTGGGTTCCATCCCCAGCACAGCGTACACTAGGTGTAGTGGCCCTGCAATCCCAGCAAATGAGGGAGTGTAAGGAGGTAGGAGATCAGAAGTTCAAGGTCATCTCCAACTATGTAGTGAGTTCAAACCACCCTGAGATACTAGAGATCTTTTTGAATTTTTTTTTAAATCCAAAAGATTATTGAGGTGACTCAGCTGTTAAAGGTTCTTACTGCCAGCCGGGCGGTGGTGGCGCACATCTTTAATCCCAGCACTCAGGAAGCAGAGGCAGGCGTGAGTTTGAGGCCAACCTGCTCTACAAAAGGAGTCTTAGGACAACCAGGACTACTACACAGAGAAAACCTGTCTCGAGAAAATAAAAAGAGGAGAAAGAGGAAGAGGAAGGAGGAGGAGGAGGAGGA
>NC_022013.1:11339796-11350095 GCF_000317375.1 Microtus ochrogaster | reverse complement strand
AAGAAGAGGAGGAGGAGGAGGAAAGGAGGAGGAGGAAGAGGAGGAGGAGGAGGAAGAAGAAGAGGAAGAGGAAGAGGAAGAGGAAGAAGAAGAAGAAGAAGAAGAAGAAGAAGAAGAAGAAGAAGAAGAAGAAGAAGAAGAAAGGAAGAGGAGGAGGAAGAGGAGGAGGAGGAGGAAGAAGAAAGGAGGAGGAGGAAGAGGAGGAGGAGGAGGAGGAGATGCCCTTATTGCCAAGTCCAGTGGCCTGAGCTCAGTCCTCAGGACCTGCATGATGGAAGGAACAGATCCCTGAAGCCGTTCTCTGACCTCTAGAAGAGTGACCCCACACAACATCATACACAAACACGTGTGTGCAGGTCAGGGCACAGTAAGTTCTCTCTTTCCATCTTACAGGTGCCAGGGAATGATCTCAGGTTGTCAGGCCTGTCGGTAAGCGCAGCGCTCAACCATGCGACGGTCCAATATCAATGCAACTTTAAATCACTTCTATATACCCTCCTACTCTGCCACCAGGGGAAAAACACCATTGCTTAACAGTAAGAGATTTTTAAAAAATTAATAAATCCAGACTCCTGTTTGAGAAACACCATGCAGGAACACCAGCACAGCAGCAAGCCTCCCCTAGGCAGGAGTCCCAGATGGCCTGCCTAGCTTTCTCTGCCTGTATCTGCTGTGTGCTGTGTTGGCTACTCATTTGTGAGAGGTTCAGATGGATAAACAGAGGAGGTTGGGGATGTAGCTTTGTTGGAGGAGTGCTTGCCTAGCATGGATGGGTCCCATCCCACGAGCCCTGGGTCCCACCCCAGCACCAAATAAGCCAGGTTTGGCGGCCAACACCCGCAATCCCAGCACTCAGGAGGTAAAGGTAAAAAGAGCAGAAGAGTTTGAGGCCATCCTCGGCTACATGTGGGACTCTTAGGTCAACCTGGGCTACATGAGAACTTGTCTCAAAAGGGAGATGTGGGGTAATTCCATTTGCTAAATAGAAAATTTACCAGAGTCACTTTCTCATTGCGTTACTGAAGAGTTACTTCTTCATTGCCTTCGTGGTAACATCAGACACAAGCACCACCCTGTGGCTGTCTGCTATTGCTATAACCCCAGGGCTCTGAAAACACACACAGCACAAAGCACTCGTGTTCCAGGAGCTCCCCTGCTTGGTGCAGCCTGGCCCCACTGTCTGCTGCAGGTGCACCAAGTTAGAATCCCAGCCCACCAAACACAGAGCCCTGAGAAGATGCTCCAATCCTTCTCCAGTCGCAGGCTGCAGGTGGAGCCCGCCCTCTAAGTTCCGTACCTCCAAAGGCTTTAGGAAGCTACCTCGCCAGCAGGTCACCAGGCCACAGCTGGAGGTGACACGGGATTTCTCCAGGCTTTCACGGCGAGCAGCTTTCAGTGAAGACAAGCATCCCTTCTACACCTCGTGTGGCCTCTCTGCTGCTTCTGCTGCACAAACCTTGCCCGCGCAGCCCTCTGCTGCTTCTGCTGCACAAACCTTGCCCGCGCAGCCCTCTGCTGGCCTGTTCTTGTGATGAGACAAGCGCATCGTCCATGTATTTCAAGACAGCACTTGAAGTTTTCCCTTTGGGCTGGAGAGATGACAGCCCAGTGGGTGAAAGCACTCTCTGGGCATGGATTAGACCTCTCCAGCTGAGCTCCAGCCCCTAGTGCTCATGCAACACCTGCAGTGGGGCCATGCAGGCGCTGGATTCCAGCGCAACGAGGGTGGGGACAGGAGAAAGACTGGGCTTGACGGCTGTCAGTGAGCCACCTTGTCAAAAGAGCAAGACAGAGGATGACAGTAGGACATTCACCTCTTAGTCTAGCGCGCACACACACACACACACACACACACACACACACACACACACACACTACTTCTTTAAAGAAAAGGAAAGCCGGGCAGTGGTGGCGCACGCCTTCAATCCCAGCACTCAGGAGCAGAGGCAGGCGGATCTCTGTGAGTTCGAGACCAGCCTGGTCTACAAGAGCTAGTTCCAGGACAGGCTCCAAAACCACAGAGAAACCCTGTCTCGAAAAACCAAAAAAAAAAAAAAAAAAAAAAAAAAAAAAAAAAAAGAAAAGAAAAGAAAAGAAAAAGAAAAGAATAAAACAGGAAATGGAGGGAGGGAGGAAGGGAGGGAAAATGGGCCATCACATAGCTCAGAGCCTGTAAAGACACTTGCAGCCAACCTGATAGCCTGTTTGATCTCCTATCTACAATAACCTTCCCCTAAGCACACCATGTCCTGTCACTGGTTTATACGTTCTGCGCATCCCGAGGAAGGACCCCATCCCAGAAGGATGGCTCAGGGGCTGGAGAGACGGCTCAGCGACTGAGAGAACTGGCTGTTCTTCCTGAAGACTCCGTTTAATTCCCTGCACCCACTTGTCGGTTCACAACTATACTTCTAACTCGGGGGAATCCAAAGCCCTCTTCTGGCCACTGCCGGCATTGCACTCAGGTGTTACACAGATTTGCCTACAGGCAAAACACCATTCTTGGAAAACAGAACAAAGGGGGAAAGATGGCTCAGGGTGTTTGCCACCAAGCCAGACGACCTGAGTTGGACCCTTGGAGTCCATGTGGTAAAAACCAGCTCTGGCAAGTTGTCTTCTGACCTCCAAAGGCATGCCATAGCACATACCTCTTCTTGGAAAATAAATCAATGTAATTTTAAAACATTAAAAAACATTAAAATAGGTGGAGGAAGACAGGCAACATTCGTCTCTGGCCTCCACATGCAGGAAGATGTGTGTGCTTATGCACCCACGCACACCCACGCACACCCACACACACCCACGTACACCCACGCACACCCACGCACACCCACGCACACCCACGCACACCCACGCAGGGCGTGGGCTGAAGGCGAATGGCAGAGGTGGGCTCACACTAAAAGGGGCACTGACAGTGTTTCTGGAACATGCGGCCCTCTTCCTATGTTCAAGGACGCAGTTGTGTTTACTCACAGAAGACAAAAAGGACAACGGGGTCCTATTTTCTTTGTCAATTCAAGTGTCTCTGGAAGGGGAAAAACTTAAAGCACATATATACTTGCTTTCTTAAAAAAAAAAAAAGTTTAAGCTGATCATGGTGGCACACGCCTTTAATCCCAGCACTCAGAAGGAAGAGTCAGGTGGATCTCTGTGAGTTCTAGTCCAGCCTGGTCTACAGAGCGAGTAAGACCTTGTCTCACAAAACACAAAAATAAAATGAAAATTTGGTTCTATTAGTGTGTGTGTGTGCGCCGTGTGCATGTAGGTGTGCAGGTTTTTGTGCTGTGTGCACACACACAGAGGCCAGAGAATGATACTGGACATCACGCTCCCCTGTTACCTGCCTTCTCATCACAGTCTCTGGATAAACCAGAAGGAAACATCTTGGCTAGGCTGGCCGGCCCCTAGGCTCTTGGCCCCTCCTATTTCCACCCCTCCATCACCCCCAATGCTGCAGCTACAGTCATAGCCATGCCCTGCTTTTTATGCGTGTGCTCAGGATTTGAACTCAGGTCCTCCTGCTTGCACAGCAAGCCCTTTACGTGCTGTGCCATCTGCCTAGCCCTCACCTTATTTTTTCCAATAGCAGAACTGACCAGCACAGTACAGGATGCCCGTTACATTCAGGGGCATTGCTGGTATATTTTCTCTTGATTGTCAACCTGATAGAATTTAGAACCACCATGAAAACAGACCTCCGAGCTGTCTGTAGGGCATCATCTAGACTAGGTTACTGAGTTAAGAAAACTCATAGGCATTCATCTCTCTGCGGCCTGACTGTGGACACGGTGTGAGCAGCTGCCGCCTGTTCCTGCCGCCACGCCATCCCCACTGTGATGGATTGCACCCTCCAAATGTGAGTCCCTCCCTTCAGCTGCTTTTGTCGGGTATCTGAGCAAAGGACAAAAGTAGCTCACACGGCTGGAGTCAAGTTCCACAACAGTTTTGACTGCCATCCTGGGACATGAAGACACTGTGAACCAGGCCCCAGAATCTCCAGTGTGCAACTGTCACTCTTTCGTGTTTGCGTTTATGCAGAAGGGAAGGTGTGCCACGGGCCAAGGCTTCATCCCATCTCCAACTTCCCACCCAAACTAAGGTTTGATCATTGAGCAGAAGCAGTGGTCTCTTATGTTTATACTATGAGTTTTAACCAATAATGTTCTGTTTGTTTGTATTATTCGGGTAAATCAGCTTCTAGGAAATGATTTCTAGCTGTAAGTAATGAAAATCCATAAGAATTACTGGCAAGGCGGGGATGTGGTGGAGCACTTGCCTAGCAGGCAGGGAGCCCTGGCTTCCTGCCCCAGCACTGTGTACCCCAATATAACGGTGCCCCTCATACTCATCACACTCAAGTGGTGGAGGCAGGGGGATCCGGAATTCAAGTCATCTTCAACTACTTACAGAATCTGAAGCCAGCTGGGCATGGTGCCACACGCCTTTACTCCCAACACTCAGGAGACAGAGGCAGGCAGACCTCTGAGTTTGAGGCCAGCCAGGGCTATAAGATGCCATCTCAGAAGAGGTCACAAGTAGATACCGAGCTAGGCGATCAACTCATCGCCTTGCAAAGACAGAAAGAAGGGACAAATGAACACATGGAGCCCAAAACATCCTCACTTGAAGCTTATAGCAAGACAATGGCAAAGGGTTGCCATAGTCAAAAGAAGCATGCCTGGGGGCTGGTCCATGGGTCCCTCCAAGTCTGCCAAGAGGAAACGGTATCTGGAAAAAGGATACCCAGACAAAAGGCAAGACTGAGCGCCAATATGTCTCCAACTAAACATTTAAAAGAAAACTTGAGAACAAATGGCAGAGTCACGCTGAATCCTAAATTTTATACACACACACACACTCACACACACCCCACACACATATATATACACACACGTGTATACATATACACACATATCTACACACACATGTATACATATACATACACACATATACACACGTGTATACATATACATAAACAGCACACACATATCTACACACATGTATACATATACATACACACCACACACATATACACAAACATATGCATACATACACACATATATACACAAACATGTATACATATACATACACACATATATACACAAAGATGGATACATATACATACACACACATATATACACAAACATGTATACATATACATACACACACATATACACAAACATGTATACATATACATACACACATATATACACAAAGATGGATACATATACATACACACACACATATACACAAACATGTATACATATACATACACACATATATACACAAAGATGGATACATATACATACACACACATATATACACAAACATGTATACATATACATACACACACATATACACAAACATGTATACATATACATACACACATATATACACAAACATGTATACATATACATACATACACACACATATCATGCCCTTCTAACACTTTGGGGTGTGTGTAAAGCAAGTACAGACAATGCAAGAACTGGAAGCTATGGGCCGTGGCTCTGAGATGCCATCTTCTGGCTAAGACACAGCCGGTGCAATCCAGAAGTCAAGGCAGCCGCCGCTGCCAGCCGCTGCCAGCCGCTGCCGTCTGTGCAGGGTCTGCACAAGGATGAGTCTGTCAAGAGTCAGGCTGTGGTGGCACATGCCTTCAATCCCAGAACCTCAGAGGTAGAGGCAGATGACTTCTGAACATAGTAAGTTCTGGGTCAGCTAGGGCTACAGATTGAGACCCTGTCAAAGAAGAAAGGAAGGGGAGGAAGAAGAGGAGGAAGAAGAAGGAACTGAAAGGAAGAGGAGGAGAAAAAGTAGTCGTCAGGCAGAGGTAGGGGGAGGAGGGGTTGAAGGTGGGTGGGCCATCTTCACCACCCAACTCTTTGTTACCGGTAGGTGCAGAAGAGGGGAACCTTTGCTTTCCGTTGTGTATCCACTGGTGACCCTGCCAGGCTCCAGTGGGTAGTTCCAGTCCAGGGCTCACACAGATGGTCACAATGGGACACAAAGCCAAAATCCTGAATCCGAGCAAAGGACAGGTCGGGAGGAGTCGGGGGGTTGACGAGGGTCAGGAGAGTAAGGAGACAGTGCGTCACCATAAAAAAAAAAAAGAGCTAAAGACAATGCTTTGTACACAGGCAAGCATGCACAGACACACACAAGCAAGCATACATGTACACACACATACAGCCAAGCATGTACACACACACACACAGGCAAGCACTCACACAATCAAGCATGCATGCATACACACACACACAGGCAAGCATGCACACACACAATCAAGCATACACGCACACAGGCAAACATGCACACACACAAGCATGCATGCACACACAAAGGCAACCCATGCACACACACAGGCAAACATGCACATACACAAGCATGCATGCACACACACAGGCAAACATGCACACACATAGGCAAGCATGAACACACACGTCCTTCAGGCCTGTGGATCAAGGAGACTGAACTCAGCTTCTCCTTTGCACAGTGAGCCATCTTGTCGGTATGAATTAAACTTGTTTCTGGCTGATGAGAAGGTTCGGGATGTACAAGTGCTTGTGATGGGGGAGTGTCATATATCAATCTGTTGATTTCATTGGTTAAGCAATAAAGAAACTGCTTGGCCCTCATAGGTTAAAACATAGGTGGGTGGAGTAAACAGAACAGAATGCTGGGAGAAAGAAAGTTGAGTCAGTGAGTCACCATGATTCTCCCACTCCAGGCAGACGCAGGTTAAGATCATTCCTGGTAAGCCAGCTCATGGGCTACACAGATTGTAAGAAATGGGCTAGTCCAGGTGCGAGAGTTAGCCGAGAAAAGGCTAGATATAATGGACCAAGTGGTGTTTAAAAGAATACAGTTTCCGTGTAATTATTTCGGGTAAAGCTAGCCGTGCGGGCAGCCGGGGGCCGGGGACGCAGCCCGCCGCTCCTACTACTACATGCTTGATGCCCAGAACCCACGTAAAGGGGATGGAGAGAACCAATCCTACAAATGTCTGTCCTTTGACCTCCATGTGTGCACGGTGACACTTGTGCCCACACATGCCTGTCATGTGCACGTACACACATACAAATGAAGTAAGTTCGCATACCATAGTTCATCTAGTTTAGTAAGTGCATGTCTGTCAATGAAATCAAGATAAATTTCTTACTAGGCAGTGGAATGATCTGGGACGTTTTATATGTGTGTGCATGTAGTACAGGAATGTGGTTTATGTGTACAGCTATGTTTCAAGGACAGAGACCACAGAAAGAAGAAGGGGGTCCTGCTTTATCATCCCTCTCCTCATTTCATCGAGACAGGATCTCCACTGGACCTCGTGACTGGAGAGGAACCACCAGCAAGCCCCAGTGATCCTCCTGCCTCCGCTCCATGGCACTATGGCTACAGACCTGCAGATGGCCACACCTGGCTTTTTATACCTGTGTGGGGCTTCAAACCCAGGTCATGCTTTCATAGCATGCACCCTTAATTTTTTAAAAATGATTTATTTATTCTTATTTTAAGTGAACTGGTGTTTTGCCTGCCTGTATGCATGTCTGTGTGAAGGCATCAGATTCTCTGGAACTGGAGTTACAGACAGTTATGAGCTGACATATCGGCACTGGGAATTGAACCTGGATTCTCTGACAGAACAGCAAGTGCCCTTAACTGCTGAGCCATCTCTCCAGCCCAAGCACGGCTCTGACTCACTGAGCCCCCTCTAGCCTCCCGTGCCGGTTTTCACGTCAGTGAAATCTTCCTGTTAGCACAAGTGTAATCACCATCAAGGTTTTATACTTTAAGGAGGATGGAGATGTCTCCCAAAGGAGAGATGAAGGTACAATTATTGCTTATATTTATAGCTGTGTTTCCCAGCCCATGGGATTCACTAAAGTAACGCGTGTCTGATAGGGGCACAGCTGCTAAAAATAACGACTACCTGCTAATTCCTTTCCACGAGCATTCCGCATGGCAGCACGTAGGCAAAAGCGTAAAATCCTGAAAAGTATATTTTATTTTATTATTTTTTTTTATTTACTCAAAAAGGCCCATGGTTCTTTGGAAGTGACAGATGAGTTTCCAGGAATTAGACCTTAGTTCCCACAACCTCTGTCAAACTGTCCATGCGAGGGGCTCCGGCTCTCCCCACCCAGATTCACATGCGGCACCTAAACATGACATGTTCACTTCTGAAAAATGGGAGGAGTGTGTGCGCTCAGGGTGGGCTCCTGCCCCAGTGTCCCCTTCCCCATGACGCGAGAGTGGCCTCGAGCCTGTGGGACCTGACTCATCTCAGGACCACCAGAACCGCCTGCCGGGGAGCTACAGGCCATTGGTCCTTCTGGGCCTCCCCTCTTTTGCCTGTAAATTGGGAGCTACCGGGTCTCTGGAGAGGGAGCAGGAAGGGCTGGGGCTGGCACTGGCTTTATGTTCTGGGACATAATTCAGAAGAAAAAGAATAGGACTGCCCGGCCTCTGCTGGTGGAGTGGAGAGGGACCCAGAGATACGGCTGGTGGTACAGTGGGCGACCAGAAGATAGGAAAATGACCTGGTCAGAAAAAGCAAGCCCACGACAGAGTACAGGCCTGCATTTCCCCCAAAGAAAGTTCCCTCACCAAATAGGGCGCTGAGGAGAGCGAGCCTGCAGCCAGCACCTGGCTGGCATTTAAGTATGAAGAGAACAGCACCCTACTTTCGCTTCGAAGGCCGGGGAGCTTGGCTCAGCCTGTCTGGCCCAAGTGAAGTTCATCTTTCTAATTCTGCTTCCAAGTTGCCGAAGTTTATTTTTAAAAAGAAAGAAAAGAATCCTTTTTCCCCCCAGTATTATCAGAGCTTAGATTTTTCTGTGTACTTCTAAACTGATAAGAACTGACAAGGGTCTTACCAGAGACCCCTTTCTAAAACCTAAGAAAATAAGACATTATTTTTTTTTCTTTTTGAGACAGGGCCTTGTTGGGTAGCCCAGGCTGGCCTTGACCTCAGGATACCCTCCCTGCCTTACCCTCCAAAGTGCTGGGACTACAGGCGTGTACAACACGCCGATCCAAAATGAGGCATTTTAATTTTCAAACAAAAGATGGTTGTGTCCTAAACAGCAGGAGAAGAAGATGCTGTGACAGTATGCTTCCTCGTCATCCCAACTCAGCTGTCTGGAATCTCCAGCACTATGTCCCTAGAGATGGTGGCTGTCATGGTTGGGGGAGGGGGGCAGGTCCTCGGAGCTCCTGCTGACGTTAACAGATCTACCACACAAAGGTGCCTTTCTTCTGTCAGCCACCGATGCACAGATATCTGTCCCATTTAAAGAAGTGACCGTGAATGCGGCTGTGGAGAGCGAAGCCAAACTGGAGGAAGCCAGACTGGGGACAGCCTCTGGCGTGCAGCGCGGTCCACTCTGCGCTCCGCCGCGGGCGCCCAGCTCACAGCAAGCAGCATCGCTCTTTGAAACTCTTCTTGCTCTTGCTGCTCTTCCTGCCGTTCTTGTCCTTGTTCTCCGACATCTTCTTTGCTCGGATTTCTCTCATCAGATCAAAGAATACCTGGCACCGGGGAGGAAGGGAGGGCAGAATAAAGGGGGAGAGCCATTTAGTCACTGGAAAGCAGCTCAGTTGGAAGAAACACACTGAGATTTTATGGCACAAAGCCCGAACATGCAGCCATTCATTCGTTTGTTCTCTGAGGCAGGGACTCCTGTAGCACAGGCTGGCCTCCAACTGACTGCGTGGCCAGGAGCTCCAGAGCCTCCCAGGGTGGTCACATGGCACTGGCAAGGGAAGTCCAGGGCAACAGTTCTACCAGCTGAGTCCACCCCTAGGTACCAAGCTTACTTTTAGGAGCCTGCTCCATTAAAACAAAGTATCAACAATAAATAAACAAACAAACGAAGCAGCTACAGCGATAAAAATCAGCTTTGGTGAAACAGCCCTTCTCCATTCTGCACAGCTGTCAGCAGGGGCAGGACGAGCCTGTCACCGCCCTTCCGAGCTGAACATTGTAAGGGTAAAAGATGCTTCTGCAGAGAACAGATCTAGAATGGAGGCATTGGGTACAAACGTCTGGAGGGCAGCGGGCACCTGTGGGTCTACTCCCATTTCCAGAAACGCTAACATGCATGCGAGATGGCTCATCAGTTGGAGTCCCTTGCCACCAAGTCTGATGACCTGAGTTCCGCAGTTGAGACACACATGGTGACAGAAGGTTCTGTTTCCCACAAGTTGTCTTCTGACGCCATGTATACGACAGCATGGACAGACAGACAGACACACACACACACACACACACACACACACACACACACACACGCA
>NC_022013.1:11331029-11339657 GCF_000317375.1 Microtus ochrogaster | reverse complement strand
ATATGGCAGCATGAATAGGCACACACACACACACACACACACACACACACACACACACACACACACGAATGAATGCCTTTGTAAGTGACAGCCCCTCCCCAAACCCTACTCTAAAAGCGGCCAGGGGCAAATCTGAGAAAGCAGGGGGATGGGAAGTAGGAAGGCAGGCTTCTGCACTGGAGAGCTGGGGAGGACAGGGAAAGGGAAGTCTCATCACAGAACTTCTCCTCACCTTCCCCTACACCCAGCCCCACACCTCCCCCCCCCACCCCGCCCCTTCACCCCACTGCCAAGAGGAATTTTATCAGGAAAGACAAGCAGGCCTTATCACTGGCCCATGAGGTTTGGGTTTTGCCCTCTGCTACCACAATCACCAAAGGGCTGATTACTCTCAAGCAGACAAAATATCGTGCTGCGAAGACACACTGCAGATTTCCCACAGAAACTGGAAGCGTGACAAGGAACACAGGCTTTTTTATCTCCACCAAGATCTGGTTCTCAGACACAGACCAAGGTGAACAGCAAGCTAAGGGCTAGGGTCGTGGCTCGGTTGTCTGAGTACCTGCCTGGCGTGTACAAGACCCTAGGAATGATTCCCCAGCATGACGTAAACCAGGCCTGGTGGTACAACCTGTAACCCTAGCACTTGGGAGGACAAGAAAATCAGAGTCTTTCTCGGCTGCATACAAGCTGGAGGCCAGCCTAGGATAGATAAGGTCCTGTCATTTTTTTTTTAATAAAGAAAAAATTTAAAAAACAAACAAGAAAGAAAGAAAAACACAAGCCATGCGTGATACCACCAATCTAGAAAGGTTCAAAATCAAGGTCATCCTTTACAGAACAAATTTGAGACCAGCCTGGGCTACACGAATTACTGCTTCAAAAACCAAGCAAACCAAGACTGCTTTTCTGGTGTGCCACTCCATATGAGCTTACCACGAGTACCAGGTACAGGAAGGGAACCCCAAGAGTCTCAGACTGACCTCTACACCCCCTAAGCTAGCCACAGCCACCAGTCAAAGTGACAGCCGTCTGTTTCATCCTAAGTTAAAAGGCAGGGGAGATGCGTGGGTGTGTTCAGCTGAAACGCCACCTGCACTCACCACAGCCTTTCTAAGGAAATCAGTACTGCCTTCGGTTAGAAGTCCCCGCTGGGTCGCCTGGCAGGTAAAAGCTCGTCCAGGGAGAGGAGGGGGAGACGATGTATAACACCCCAAACACAAGAGACCCCAGAGACTCGAATCTCATCACCTCAAAAGCAACATCAGCATT
Organism: Microtus ochrogaster; assembly: GCF_000317375.1. Taxonomy (NCBI): domain Eukaryota; kingdom Metazoa; phylum Chordata; class Mammalia; order Rodentia; family Cricetidae; genus Microtus; species Microtus ochrogaster. The sequence goes on along the minus strand of NC_022013.1, from coordinate 11,338,385 downwards.
TTCATGCCGAGAAAGTCTTTCTCTTTTTGTTTTGTTGTTGTTCTTTAGACAAGGTCTCCTTATGTGGATCAGGCTGGTCTTGAATTCAGAGATCCACCTGCTTCTGTCTTGTGAGTACTAGGATCCAAGGCTGACGCCACCATAACCAGACAGCCCTCTTGGGTTGTAAAAAATAAAAGGCTTGGGAGGCAGAGACCAGCCAGGACTGCACTGGGTGACCATGTCTCTAATGTGTCCCACCTCCTCCTCCAGAGAAGATGAAGGATACCCTGTACTTTCCTCAGCTAGGAGATGATGGGAGGAGAACAGAAGTCTGAGCATCGCAGGAAGCAGGGGGAGAGTTCAGATCAGAATATAAAAAAAGGCAGTTGCTGGGTGTGGCAGCTGGTGGAGCACTGTCCAGTAGATGCCGAGTCCTGGGTCCCACGCAGACACCATGAATCAGGTGCAGGGCTCCGCACCAGTAATTCTAGTGCTTGTTACACAGAGGGTCATATGAGAGCCTGTCTATAGACAGACAGGCAGATAGGGAGAGAGACAGACAGACAGAGCGAGTCAGGGAGATGGCTCAGTGAATAAGGAACTTGCTGCCAAGCCTGGCAACTTGAGTTCAATTCCCTGGGGCCCACATGATGAAGGAGAGAACCCATAGATTGACCGACCTCTGACTTCCACATGTGTGCTGTGGCATGCAAGTACACAGTTGCACAAATGGGTCCACACACACACACCAAGAAACAAATGCAATTTTATTTATTTATTTTTTTGAAATATTTATTTATTTATTTATTATGTATACAATATTCTGTCTGTGTGTATGTCTGCAGGCCAGAAGAGGGCACCAGACCTCATTCCAGATGGTTGTGAGCCACCATGTGGTTGCTGGGAATTGAACTCAGGACCTTTGGAAGAGCAGGCAATGCTCTTAACCACTGAGCCATCTCTCCAGCCCCAACAAATGCAATTTTAAAAGCAAATCAATTCCTAACTAAGACAACAAAAAAGTAGCTGATGAAGAAACACAATTCACCATACCCCAGGCTACCCAGAGGTGTGCTGTCAACACTGGCCCCTGCTCAAAGCCAAGCCCTCAGCTGGGCAGTGGTGGAACAGGCCTATAATCCCAGCACTTGGGAGGGGAGGGGGAGGCAGAGGCAAGCAGATCTCTGAGAGTTCGAGGTCAGCCTGGTCTACAGAGTGAGTTCCAAGACACAGAGAAATCCTGTCTTAGAAAAAAAAAATGCTAAGCCCTCCTCTGAATGGGACATCTCCTAATGTTCCATTGAGAGTGCTCAGCTCTCCTCAGAACCAGCTGAGTGAACCTGGGAAGGCAGAAAGCAAGGGGCGATGGCATCCCACAGCACCAGCCTGTGTGTGTGAACTATGGTGCGAACTGAGAAAAAGAGGAGACAGAGAAGGGATCTGTAGCTAAGCACAATCTGGCGCAGACACGGCCTTTCCGCCTGTCGTGGCTCTGCACTGATTTCACAAGTCCAGGACATGAAGCAAGAGCCCACACTACAGCGTGTGAAAACAGAGAGAAGTTCAGCTGTGAGGTGCTTACTTCAAGTGTGTGGTAACACCCTGAACTCTGATGTAAAAGGAGAACACGGGGGCTCCCCCCATGCCAGCACTGTATAAATGGTGTGGTGGTACACGCCTGCCATTGCAGCAAAGGAGTGTAGGGGTGGGGCTGGAAGATCAGAAGTCAAGGTCCTCTTCCGCTACACCTGGAACTCTAGGCTAGCCTGTGTGAAACTCTCACAAAAAGAGAGAAAAAAGACAGAGAAGAGCAGAAGAAAAAAGAAAAACAGAAAATGACAAACCATCGCGGTGATCAAACCCACAATGCCAGCACTTGGATCTGGGGGCAGAGCAATCAAACTTCAAGGTCATTAGGAGACACTGTCAGAAAGAAAGAAGAGAGGAGCAGGCAGAGGAGGAGGAGTGGCGCTGGCAGCTGGGGCAGCTGCAGAGCTGGCTCCGTGGTTAGGAAGACGACCACTCTTGCAGAGGGCCACTACCCACGTCACAACAGCTTCCAGTTCCCAGGACCCACAGCAGACAGTTCACAACCACCTGCAACTTCAGTTCCAGGGCTTTCGATGATCTCTTCTGACCTCACTGAGTGCCTACGCTCACATGGCATACACACACACACACACACACACACACACACGCACGCACGCACGCACGCACGCACTCACGCGCGCGCGGCTTAAAGCTAAACATCAAGCAAATGAGACAGATGGCTGGGTCTTCCAAGAACCCCCCCAGAAGCCACGCTACCTTGTCCACATTGGCACGGGTCTTGGCTGATGTCTCCACATACTGCACACCCCACTCCTCAGCTTTGCCCCGGGCCTCGTCCACGGGCACTTGCCTCCGCTCCTCCAGGTCAGACTTGTTGCCCACGACCAACAGGGGTATTTTATCCTCCTCGGCCTTGACTCGGAGGATCTGTTCCCTGTGGGGGAGGCGTCAAGAACACGGTGAAAAAAGCTAGAGAGCAGCCAGTGAGATGGTTCAGCAGATAAGGGCGCTCACCTCCACGCCTGATGACTTGTGATCCACAAGGTGAGTGCTGAAAATGACACCTGCGATTGTCCCCAACCTCCACGCAAGCACTGAGGTGTGACAGTGCACACACAGACACACAAAGGTGTTTTGTTTGAAAGCCAGCATAGCGTAAGAAGTAACTTTACAAGCAGCTGACAGTGTGCCTGGGTGCTTACAAGCACATCTGACAAGCTTGGAAAGGAACAGGAGAAACTGCTCTATTTGGGGAGTATTTCAAATGGGTCTCCACGGGCCTGGGCTTTCCCAGGCCGGCCCTCAGCTTCCCACCATCATCTGGTCTCTCTCCATCTGAGGTCTCTCTACCCCACACTCCTACAACAGAGAAGCCTGCATCCCCACAGGGTTCCTGATTTATGGGGAAAAAGAAAGAGGTGGACAGGGAGGGGAGAAGGAAGGGAAGGAACCCTCTGGACTCTCAGGAATTGAAACAAACTGAAAGGTGCTGGGGTGTGGGGCAAGGCAAGCGCTAGCCTTGCATGCACAGAGCCCGACCTAGGTTCCGTCTCCAGTACCCTACAGGCGGGGCATGGGGGCACATGCCTGTAACCCCAGGACTCGGTGGAACCAGAAGTTTCAGGGGCATCTTGGCTACATAGTAAGTTTAAGGCTAACCTGGTCTGTATGAGACACCACCTTTAAAAAAAAAAAAAAAGGCAGAAAAAAGCAAAAAAAAAAAAAACAGGATCTGAGAGCTGGCTCAATGATTAAAAGTAACCTGATTTGATTCCCAGCACCCACGTGGCAGCTCATAATTGTCTTTAACTCCAGTTCCATGGATCTGATGCCCTCTTCTGGACTTGGCGGGCTCTGCAGGCTCCTGCTGCACAGACGTACGAGCAAGCAAATCACAGTGGGACCAGGACCTGACCCTGACGCAAGAACTGCCTCTTTGGAACCCATTTCCTAGGAAGGTACACCTTGCCCAACCTTGATTCTAGGGGGAGGAGCTTGTTCCTGCCTCAGCTTGATATGAAGCTTTGTTGACTCCTATGGGAGGCCTTACCCCTTCTGAATGGAGACAGAGAAGGAATGAATGGGGGGGGGTGCAGAAGGGAGGTGGGGAGAGGGAACAGGAAGAGAGGAGGGAGGGGAAACTGTGGTTGGCGTATAAAATAAACAAACAAAAATAAATAAATAAAAACCAAAAATCCCATCATCAAAGTCAAAGCAACAGCTTGCAAAAATGTTTAATAATCCCAATACAGGGACAACGGAGTAAAAAAGCAGTGTGTGAGTGTGAGTGTGTGCGCGTGAGTGTGTGTATGTGAGTGTGTGAGTGTGAGTGTGTGTATGTGAGTGTGAGTGTGTGTGCGTGAGTGTGTGTATGTGAGTGTGTGCGTGAGTGTGTGTATGTGAGTGTGTGTGCGTGGGTGTGAGTGTGTGCGCGTGAGTGTGTGCGCATGAGTGTGTGTATGTGTGTGCGCGTGAGTGTGTGTATGTGAGTGTGAGTGTGTGTGCGTGAGTGTGTGTATGTGAGTGTGTGTGTGTGTGTACCCTCAATGGCCTCAAAAGTCAGACTGTGAAGAGGACACAGTTGTGACCACAGGAGTGACAAGAGTGCTATCCCTGTAGAAACTTCCTGATACGATCAAAACACCTGCAAAGGGAGGCAGCTGCTCATGCTGAGACCCCTCTATCCTGCATATACACAGAGTAGTTGCAGGAAACCAGGACCACAAGGACAACCGACAACCAGAGGTCCTATCATATTGTCTGCCTTCTTTACTAGCTAGATTGGCTGAGTTCAGCCCTTGGCGCCTCCCTGGCTAGCGGAGCGGCCTTCCAAATCCCGAAAAATGGCCAGCTGTCTCCCTTTACCTCAGTGGGTCACCTGACTTCCTGACAAGAAAGAGCCTGCAGAAGCCTGCAGTCAGGCTAAGCTGACTCAGCCAGGAAGAGGGCCTGGCACCAAGCCTGACTGCCTGAGTTCAAGTCCTGGAACCAACCCACACGGTGGAAGAGAATCAACTTCAAGTCTTCCCCTGACTTCCACATATCCCCTGTAGCACAAGTACACGTATACATGTGAGCACATGCCTGTATGCGCACTTACACTCACAGACACACGGTGGCTGGAGAGCTAGCTCAGTGGTCAAGAGCACTAACTGCTCTTCTAGAGGGCCCAAGTTCAATTCCCAGCTCACAACCTTTTGTAACTCCAGTCCCAAGGGATTTGATGCCTCTTCTGACTTCCACAGGCATCAAGCATGTATGTGGTACACAGATATACATGCAGACAAAACATCCATACACAGAAAATAAATAAAAATAAAAGTAAGTCAGGTGTGGTGGCACACACCTTTAATCCTAGGACTCTGAAGGCAGTCGTAAGTTGATTTCTGAGTTCAAGGCCAGCCAGATCTACCGAGGGAGTTCTAGGACAGCCAGGGCTCCATAGGGGCCCTGCCTTGAAAAACCAAAACAAACAAACAAGTCTTTAAAAAAGAGATCCTACGACATGAATGCACCAAGGTGCATGGTAGATGGAAATGTACCGAGACTCAGAAACCCTGTGGCAGAGTTTCTCCTCATCACAGGCCCAGCTGTCTCCAGTCTGCTCAACTCAGGTCCCTGGAAGCCTCAGTCCCGTGGCTGGGGGATCAAGGACGCAGCTCTCCCCTTCAACGCACCTGAACTCGGCTGTGGCAGTGAAGGACTCGTGCTCGGTGATGGAGAACACAAGCAGAAAGCCTTCTCCGCTGCGGAAGTAATTGTCTCGGATGGCCGCGTAGTCCTCCTGGCCAGCTGTGTCCAGAATGTCTATCTGAACCTCTTCTCCGTCGAGGACCACCTTCTTCCTGTAACTGTCAGCTTTGGTGGGCTCATAGTCTTCTACAAACTGGAGAAGCAGTCAGAAGTAAGGACTACAGCAGGACCCTGATGCTACATCTGACTCCACATTCCAGATCAGCTTCATACTGGCTGAGAGCCTGCAAGTTGTTACATCTTGAAGGAGACACCGAAGGATGCGATTCATCCTTCTGAAGGATGCAATCCATACATCCTTCTGAGACAAGGTCACACTATGTAGCTCAGGCTGGTCTTGAACTCCTAGCCTTCCAAATGCTGGAATTACAGACATGCCCACCACACTTGGGAACCCTTCCTTTCTCTACTCTAATACGCGCAGATAGCCCCATTTGCAGATGAGAACGCCTAGTATCAAGCAGCACTCTTGGTGACATTATCGTCAATACAGTGTAAAGTATAACACAAACAATGGAAAAGGTGAGACATGGAAGCCTGGATTCATAATGGACAGAAGTATAAAAATCATCCCAAAGGAATTTGGCGAGGGGAACCAGAAGCTTAGAATAAAACCAATGGTGGGGGTGGGGGCGGGGGTGGGCGGTGTTAGGAGATGGTGTTGAGCCCCACGTAAACATTTAAAAAAACAGCAAAGAAGGTCAGAGGGCTGGAGAGATGGCTCAGCGGTTAAGAGGACTTACTGCTCTCCTAGAGAACCTGAGTTAAGTTCCTAGCACCCTTGGGTGGCTCACAACTGCCTGCAACCCCAGCTCCAGGGATCCAATGCATCCAGCCTGCATGAGCACCTGCACTCACACACACACAATCACACACGCGGGGGCACATGATTAAAAATAATAAAAATAAATCCTACATGGGAGCAGTCCATGTATATGATCCCAGCACTGGGATGTGAAGACGGACACTGGAGCTCACTGGCCAGCCAAGTCCTGCCTCTTCAGCGAGCCCCAGGCCAATGAGACCTTGTCTCAAACCATGACTGCGAGTGTTCTCTGACCTCCACAGGCACAAAAGCATGTGTACATGCAGGCATGTGCACACACACACACACACACACATCTACACACATGCACATGCACACACACGTGAGTAAATAAACAAATCAGTCAAGCACTGCGAGCAGACATGAGAACCTTATTACCTTGAAGTAGAGAAGGCCTTTTTAACTATGACTCAAAGTCCAGAAGCCATGTAAAAAAAAATATGATAAATTAGATTCCCAAGAATGAAAGACAACAGAGGCCCAAGAGAGCACAGCACAAAGGCAGGCACCAAACAGAAGATTTGCACTCTGTGCACAGAGCATGCTTTCCTCTCTGCCATGCGGGTGGGGAGGCACCGGCATCCAACAGAGAACCTCAGAACCAGAGAGCACAGAGATGCTGTCTTCACTAGTGCAAAAGGAAGGGAGGGAGGGGGGAAAGGAGGGGGAGGGAGGGGAGGGAGAGGAGAGGGAGGGGAGGGGAAGGAAGGAGGGAAGGGGACAAGAGAGAGAGGGAAGGGGAGGGAGAGGAAAGGGAGCAAGGGGAGGGAAGGGGGAAGGAGAGGGATGGGAAAAAGGGAGGGGAGAAGAGAGAGAAGGGGGAGGGAGGGGAGAAGAGAGAGAAGGGGGAAGAAGGGGGAGGAAGGGGAAAAGAAAGAGAGCGAAGAGGGAGGGAGAGGAGAGGAAGGGGAAGGGGAGAGGGAGAGGGAAGAAGGGAGGGAGGGGAGAAGAGGGGGAAGGGGGAGGAATACAGATTATTACAGATGTATATAAGGATGCATCTCACAAAAAGACGAAACAAATTCAAAAGCTGCTAAGAAGAAAAATAGAAGCAAATTAACCTTCCTAAAGGTTTACTTGGTAATGGAGACACAGAAAAAATTAACTAGTTAATGACACTTTAGCCAAATATTTTGATAAAATGAACTCCCCTTTATGAACTTTTTAAAATTACATTAAGTGTGTGTGTGTGTGTGTGTGTGTGGTGTGTGTGTGTGTGTGTGTGTGTGTGTGGTGTGTGTGTG
>NC_022013.1:11327798-11330929 GCF_000317375.1 Microtus ochrogaster | reverse complement strand
TGTGTGTGTGTGTGTGTGTGTGTGTGTTTGGGAGAGCGTGTACTACAGTACATAAGTGGAGGTCAGAGGGCAGCCTCAGGCATCAACCTTCATCTCCCACCTTGTTTTGAAGCAGGGTCTCTCTGCCTTTTACTTAACCAATGTGCACATACTAGGCTGGCCGGCCCAAGAGCTTCTAGAGTCTCCTATCCGAACCCCTGATCTTCCCACAGAAGTGTTGGAGTTACAGCTTTTACAACCAGCTTTTACACAGGCTCTAGGGGTTCAACTCGGGTCCCCAAGCCTGCACAGTGGTTCCTAACACTTGGTGACTGCCCACGCTTACACGGTGTTTACTGGACACCTGCATGGTGACTGATCGCCTTATCCACTGAGCTGTCCCGGTCAGGCCTAGCACTCCCCAGGAGAGGCAGAAGGACTGCAAGCTTCGGGGCCAGCCCGAACAATCTAGTGAGACTATGCTTCAAAATATAACCCCCATGATGCTCACGCTAGCAGCCTAATTGAACTCAGTGGGTCACACAAGAGGCATGAAAATTGATGGGGGACTGTTTTTTTTCTTCTTCTTCTCAATGACTATATGGGAGACTTTTTAGGACTAAGAAGTGAGAGCTGGAAGTGGGATAAGAAACAGCAATAATGAATATACAATGTATAAGAGACAATAAGGAATGTATAATAAGAGACAGTAATGGGAATCTATAATGTATAAGAGACAGTAATAGGGAATGAATAAGACCCAAATAGATTATATGAGTGTATAAAACCATCAAGGAATAAATTTGAAATATTTTTTAAAAAACAAAAAATGAGGGATAGAAGCTGGCCAGTGATGTCAAACACCTTTAATCCCAGCACTCAGGAGGCAGAAGCAGATGGATCTCTGAGAGGCCAGCCTGGTCTACACAGCAAGTTCCAGGACAGCTAAGGCGACACACAGAGAGCTTTTCTCAAAACACTGAACTGAGGGCTGGAGAGATGGCTCAGCGACTCAGAGTACTACTTTCTGTTCTTCCAGAGCTTCCAAGGGAGCTGATGCCTTCTTCTGGCCTCCGTAGCTATCAGGCACATAGGCAAAACACTACATAAAATAAAAATCATTGAACATAGATAAACTAATTTTAATTATTATTTTTCTTGTAAGTATGTGTGTCTGTGCATGTGTGTGCATGTGTGTGTGCACGAGTGGTGGTGACTGCAGAGGCCAGAAGGGATTCAGATCCCCTGGAGCTGGAGTTGTGTGTCACCATGTAGGTGCTGGGAATTGAACCCAAGTCGTCTGGAAGAACAGTCAGTGCTCATAACTACTGAGTCACCTCTCCACACACACACCCCAAGGAAATAAATTATCTAATTAGCTAAGAGGATCTGAAAATGTCTGGGCATATATACAGCTCACTGTCACAGTGCTACCCTGTCACTTGTGAGGCCTTAGGTTTAATAACTCATACCACCCGACCCTACCCAAAAAAAAAGAAAAAAAAAAAAAGAAAAAAGAATTTCTGCAAAGAACGAAAGAAGATGGCCCAGCAGTAGAGATCGCTCAGAGTTCTTCTAGAAGGCCGGATTTGGTTCCCAGCACCCACACGAGGTGGCTGAGGCCTCTCCGACTTCCAACGGCACGAGAACTTATGTCACACACGCGAACACAAACACACAGAAACAACACCCAAGCAAACGAGAAGAACTGCCGGGAAAGACAATGGGTGGGTACAGCGGACTTCGCAGGCAATGCACATGAAACCCACTGACTCGAAACAGCAATGGTCTAGTTAGGAACTAAAACAGGAACTCAGAAGGAAACATGGGCACAACCCTTCGTGAGCCTGGACCTGGCAATGGGTTCTCAAGGTTGATACCCAAAGCACAAGTAACAAGGAAGAAATAAACTGGGGGCCAGGGATCAGGGTGCTTGCCACTAAGCCCAACAACCTGAACGCCATCCCTGGGGCCGTACGGTGGAAGAAGAGAACTGAGTCCTGCCAACTCTCTTCTGACCTCCACACATGCCCCTCACCATGGCAAACACACAGTCCCGCGCACACACACATGCACACAACTGGACTTCACTAAAACCTAAAACTTCCAGGGCTGGAGAGACAGCTCAGCAGCTGAGAGCACTGGCTGCTCCTCAGAAGCCCTGGTTTCAATTCCCTGCATCCATAGGCATCTCTTGTGTACAACTCCAGCTCCAGGAAATCTGACGCCCTCTTCTGGCCTCTGTGGGTACTACACACGTGTGGTGCACAGGGGTCCACGCAGGCAAAACACCAAGACACATAAAACAATTAAATTTTTGAAAGTTTAAAACTTTGACAAACCAAAGGGCAACATTAGAAATGGAAAGGGCAAGCCAGACTGTGGGGACGTTATTTGTGTTTGGACACTTGGTCCCAGCTGATGGCGTTGTTTGGGAAGGTTGGGAAGATTGCGGAACTGCTAGGGGATGGAGCCTTTCAGGGAGAAGCAGTCACTGGAGGTGGGCCTGCCCCATTTCCTGTTCACTCTGCTTCCTGAGTGTGGGTGCACTGTGACCAGCCAGTCACCTGCTCCTGCTGCCATGCCTTCCCCAACATAATATGGTACCCCAGGCAGTATGAGCCAAAATAAGCTCCTTTTCCTGTAAGTTGCCTTTGTCCAGGTTTACTGTCACAACAACAGGAACGTATCCTGAACGACAATTCATTAGTTTAGATTCTTGTCTTTTCACATAGGCCTCAAACTCATAATCCTCCTTTCTAAGCCAAGAGCTGGAATTACAGGTATAGGCCACCACACCTGTTCCGATTGTACATGATGAAAGAGTAAATTTTGGACCAGCAGGATGGTTTAGTGTGGCTTATCTCCAAGCCCTAAAACTTGACTTTGAATCTTAGGACCCACGTGGTGGAGAGAGAATCGACTCCTCATGCTGTCCTCTGACCTCCCGTGTGCTGTGTCGTGCAGGTCTGCACAAACATACAGACATACACAATACACTTTCCTTTAAAAAGCACAAAACATCTGACAAGGCTCTGTGAGTCTCTCCCGTGTCTGCAGCTGTGATGAAAACAGGATGCGGGCTCTGCGTGAACTTGATCTCAGATTTGGCACAATGCCTCAACCGCCCAGAACTACAGGAATCTCCCCCC
>NC_022013.1:11326627-11327698 GCF_000317375.1 Microtus ochrogaster | reverse complement strand
CCCCGCGGCCACAGCTCTGCCTCAGCGGTGATTTATCTCCACCTAAACTCCAGGACCAGGGGGGAAGGGCGGCTCATTTGGTAAAAGTGCGTGCCTTACAAGTCCTGGGCTCAGTCCTGGACCTGCTATATGGAGCTGGGCCTGGCCATGCAATCTCGTGGTCTCGGTGCTGGGAGATGGAGACAAGCCAGACCAGTTTTCACTTCACAGTTCTTAGGGCCTGTGGTGAGTCAGAGCACGTGGTGAGAGCACAGAGCAGCACACAGCAGAAACCAGGAAGTAGAAGAAAAAAACAGGAAGCGGCTGGGGTGACAATATCTCTTTAAGAACACTTCCAATGATTTAACTTCCTCTGGCTGAACTCTACTTCCTAAGGTGCTGAAGGCTGACAGTCAGTTCTTCAACACAGGTCTCCTCCCATGGGAGACATTCAAGACTCAAAGCACAGCACCTGACGCTGGGCAGTAGCTCAGTTGGTGGAGTGCTCACCTCTCACACACAAAGCCCCTTGCATCCCCAGGGCCTCAGAAACCAGGGATGGTGGCACAGCAGGGGGAGGCGGGAGGATCAGAAGTTCAAAGCCATCCTTGGCTACACAGTGAGTTCCAAGGCAGCCTGGGCTACAGGAGACTTTGTCTAAAAAAAAAAAAAAAAAAAGAAGAAGAAGAAGAAGAAGAAGAAGAAGAAGAAGAAGAAGAAGAAGAAGAAGAAGAAGAAGAAGAAGAAGAAGAAGAAGAACTACATAGGGTATGTATAGAGTAAGGGACCAGAGGGTACAGAAAGATGTCCTTTAAAAAAAGAAAGAGAATATGTAATTATGTATGGATGGGGTGAGTTGGAATGGGAGGATGAAGTTGGGGGTAGTGAGGGAGAGATGGTTGAAGGAAGTGATTGAGAAGAGACAGCTAAAATTAAGAGGCATCTGGGCGTAGTATAGAAACCTAATATAGCACAAATTTCCTATAAAATATAAAGATATGGGATGTACTCCCTTATAATTGGTTTCTAGCCATAAATAAGGGTCACGGAGTCTACAATGGTGATCCTAAAGAAGCTAAGTAAGAAGGTGAA
>NC_022013.1:11325459-11325937 GCF_000317375.1 Microtus ochrogaster | reverse complement strand
GTCCTCTTAGCTCTAAGCCATTCCTCCAGCCTGCCCCAGCACTTTAAAAACACTTAACCATTTCCGACAGAGCAGGGCCTGGAGAGGAGGGCCGCGGAAGTCCCTTGCCCCCTGAGCCAGGACAGGGCAATGGTGAGAAAGAAGTGCAGAAGGGTACCACAAGCCTGCATCCCTGGGGAGGGTGGCCTGGGCTCCTGCATTTATTCCCAGCACTCAGAATGCAGAGCCCCTTGCAGTCTCAGCACTGGAACTGGGCTTAGTGCCCTGGTAGTCTAGCCAACTGTGTGGAATTCCAGGCCAATGAGAGACTCTGCCCACAGGGAGAAGGCACCTGAAGAAAGACACTCAGGGCTGTCTCCTGACCTCCATGTGCACAACACCCACCTCCCCATCTCCCCCTCCCCATCTCCCTATTCCCATCTCCACCCTCCCCATCATCTCCCCATCTCCCCATCATCTCCTACCTCTCCATCTCCCC
>NC_022013.1:11313111-11323564 GCF_000317375.1 Microtus ochrogaster | reverse complement strand
TAGAAATGGGTTAAGAGGCTGAAACTAATGGGCCAGGCAGTGTTTAAAAGAATACAGTTTCCGTGTAATTATTTCGGGTAAAGCTAGCCGGGTGGCGGGACGCAGCCCAGCCCGGCAATCATATTACAACAAAGAGACAAAAACAACCCCTGAGGGAAAAAATGACATTGTCAAAAGACCTGATGGACAAAGCAACAGTGATGGCCTTTAATCCCAGCACACCAGAGGAGAGAGGAAAAATGACTGTAAGTCCAAGGCCATCTTCAAGCCTTCAAGGCCAGCTTGGGATACATAAGACCCAGTCTCAAACTTAAGAAAAAAAGTAAAGTCAGGGAAACTTGAAAAAGAATCACTCAGAATGCCTAAAACACTGTGTGTATGTGTGTGTGTGTGTGTAGTGTGTGTGTACATGTGTGTATAATGTGCATATGTACATGTGTATGCAAATATGCATGTATAGTATGCATTGTGCATGTGCTTGAGTACATGTGCATGTATGTGTTTGAGTGCCTGGGCATGTATGCGTATGTTGCTGTGTATGTATAGTATGTGGGGCATATGTATGTATAGTTGTGCTTGTGTGTGCATAGTATGTGCATGCGTGTATGTGTAGTGTGTGCATATGCATGTATAGTGTGAATATAGTATGTGTATAGTGTATATGTGTTAATTAATATGTATGTTTGTACATGTATGTATATTTATATGTGTGTATGAGAGTGTATATATATGTATATATAGTGTATATGTGTAGTATGTGGAGATCAGAGGTTGACATCAGGCATTTTTGTAATTATCCATTGTATTTTTTTAAATTATGAGCATGTGTGTGTGTCTATGTTGTGTATATCAAATAAGTGTGTGTCCTCAGAGACAGAGGAGGGTATCTGATCCCCTACAGCTGAAGTTATAGGCAGTTGTAAGCTGCCCTACCTGGGTACTGACAACTGAACGGGGGTCCTCTGGAAGAGCAGCAAGTGTTCTTACTGCTCAGCCATTTCCTTGGTTCCTCAAACTTTTGAAAAATTATTTTAAAAGTTTTGAGACAGGGTCTTTCTCTGTAGCCCTGACTGGCATGGAACCATTATGCTGACCAGGCTGGCCTTGAACTCAGAGATCTGCCTCCCTCTGCGCCTGCATTTGTCACTATTGCTGTGATAAAACACAATGACCAAGACAATTTAAAGAATGAGGGTTTGTTTTGCTCAGTTCCATAGAGTCCTTTACGGCAGGGAGCACAGCAGACAGTGTGCAGAGGCTGGGACGGGAGGCGAGGGCTCAGAGGCTGGGACAGGACGGGAGGCGAAGGCTCAGAGGCTGGGACAGGAGGCGAGGGCTCAGAGGCTGGGACGGGACGGGAGGCGAGGGCTCAGAGGCTGGGACAGGAGGCAAGGGCTCACTCCTTGAGCCACAGAGAAAGCAGAGACAGTGAACTAGAAAAGGCATCAGGCTTTTGTTTGTTTGTTTTTCAAAACAGGGTTTCTCTGTGTAGCCCTGGCTGTCCTGGAACTCGCTCTGTAGACCAGGCTGCTTCGCACTCACAGATATCTGCCTGTCCCTGCCTCCCAAGTGCTGGGATTAAAGGCGTGCGCCCCCACACCTGGCTACCGCCTTATTCTTTTAGACAGGGTCTCTCACTGAACCAGGAGCTCGCTGTTTCTACTAAGCTGGCTGACCAGAAAGCTCACTAGAGTCGGAGATGCAGGCTGTCATGCCGGGCTCTTCACATAGGTGCTGGGGTGCCAGTGTTCACCCTTGCACACAGATTCTAATTCTCACCGAGCCAACTCCCAAGCTGTTCTTTGTGGGTATTGTTTCATTTGTTGGAGTGATGTTGGGTTTTGTTTTCTTTTGTGACAGAGCTTCACTGTGTCACTGAGGCTGGCCTGGAACTCAGGAACCCCACCCCCAGCCTCCTGAGTGCGGGGATTACAGGCATGTGCCACCACACTTGGTCTGGTATTCACTATTAACTGTGCGTTTCTGGCCTCCTCTCCATTTACACACTCTTGCAAGGAAAACCTTTAAGGTCATACGCCTAGTTTTGCATGCTATTTTTCACGTACTTTATCTGTCTTTGAAATCAGGCAGACTAAACATAACTAATCGGTTTTCTAGATGATTTGGGGTCCCTCCGTGTTGGTGTTGGCTTGAGGCATGGCCTTGGGCTGGTGAAAGTCAAGGCCACATTCTCACCTCCCCCCACCCCTTTGCTTTTCTCCAGGTTCCTGCCCACACCAGGCATCGCCCCACTCCCCCTGCCTAATTATGTGCTTTTTAATGAGTGAGCTAAGCAATTAACTAGATAATTAAGTACATGTGAGCGGGGATAGAAATAGAAGGAATAGGGGTACAGGCGCCCCACAAGGCTGAGATTCGGGAACTTGAAAACACCTTTGGCCTGGTTTACAGCCACCAACCGTTTCTTTCAGCGCTGAGGCTGGTGAATGGGGCTGGAACTCCACATCACCTAAGTGTCCCAGAGCTTCTCAGTCAACCTCGTTTCTGTGAACTCGGTGGAAATGAACCAACGTTGGGCTGGGCTGGGAGGGGGCAGGGTCCTTTTAAACACCTGCAGACACCAAATCATGCACTACATATATGAACTTAGTATGTATGTGTGGTGTGTGTGTGTGTGCTGTATGGACTTTTAGTGTGGGTACGCCTATACAGGATACACATGCCTATATATATGTGAATGCAAGTAGTCATTTTTTTAAAATGACACTAATTTACTTTCTCCTTGTGTGTGCACATGTGTGCGCACATGCCACAGCACATGTGTGGGAGGGAGAGGACAACCCGCAGGGGCTGATTCTCTCCTTCTATCATGTGGGCTCCAGAATCAGCTCTAGAAGATGAGCTGGACAGGAAGCCATCCCACCAGTACCCCTTTATTTTGAGGCAAGGTTTCCTGGTGAAGCCTGTTTCGGGATCCCCGTGTCAACATTCCCCAGTGCTGCGATTCCAGTTGCACACAGCGTGCCTGTCTTTCTCCAAGAGTTCTGGAGATCTGAGCTCAGGCCCTCACGCTTGTATGACTGACACTTCCCAAATGAGCAATCTCCCGAGCACCATTTACTCCGGGGTTTTGGTTGGTTGGTTTTGTTTGGTTTTAAATAAAGTCAATTTCTCTGTGGGGAATCATCACCAGAAGTCTTTTCTGTAATCACTGGAGAGCAAAACCTCTGCTCCGCATCCAAAATGGGGTCTGGGTATGGCTCGGTACACACAGTACTAGTGTCCTGGGTTTGGCCCCTGCACCACAGAAACCGTGTGTGAAGGCACACACCTAATAATCGCAGTGCTCTGAGGCAGGAGCAGGGCGGTCAGAAGTTCAAGTCTATTTCAGCTGCATAGGGAATCTGAGGCAGAATGATATCCAGTCTTTTCTCCCTCCCCACCCTTTGTCTCTTTGTTTGTTTACGCTTTTTTATTTTATTTTAATTTTTTTTTTTTTTTTTTTTTTTTGGCCTCTGTATAACTGTCCTGGAACTAGCTCTTGTAGAACAGGCTGGCCTCGAACTCACAGAGATCATCTGCCTCTGCCTCCTGAGTTCCTGGGATTAAAGGGGTGCGCCACCATCACCGGCTCCCTCCCTCCCTTTTAAATTTCATGGGAATACAGCATCTGCTGGTGCTCATAGCAGCCAGGGTACCGGGTCCCGAGCTGGACTTACAGGCAGTTGTGAGCCACCCTGTGGGCACGGAGAAGACAAGCTGCTAGCCTCCCTTCATTCCTCCAACCACCGGACCTAGCTTTTGTTGCTGTTGTAAACGTGCAAATCAGAAATAACCACAGATGAGATCTCCAACCCAGGTCACAGCTGCAGCTGTCTTGCTAAGATCGAGGAAAGCCCAGAGACGTGGGTGGAGCTCAAGTTGCAGAGTTACCCCTGACACGCCCACATCCTGGCCTAGCTTGAAAGAAAAGAAACTGCTCCCTGTTTAAGCCACACAGTCCATTTACTGAGGCTGACTTTGCTTTTGTGTTTGTAGAATCACCCATTGCCTTCAAAGCAAAACACAACTGTCTGACCATCCAATGAGCCACGAAATGACTAGAGATGTGGGAATAGGTGTCAAAATGAGAACAAAGACAGACAGACAAACAGACAGACACACAGCGGTAATAAAGAAACTGGGAAAGAAAAGACCAGTTCAGAAAGAAATCAACACTGTTGGTTGCTAAACTCACAGAGTCTGGAAGGAGGAGGAGGAGAAGGAAGACCAGTGGGTGCCCGGTAAGAGGAGTTCAGTTCGCACATCAGGCAGGCAGCTGTGGGTCCTCTTCTGGCCCCAGGAGACCCACACACAGGTGTCCTACATTCACACACAAGTATACATAAATAAAAATCTTTCAAAATCCGCCCGGCACCCACTACTTCCTGATTATAGAGAATAAAGGTAGGAAGCATGGGATGGCAAAGTTGGAGAATGCTGTAACAGATCAAAATGAGCATGACCAGTGTAGGGGTCCAGCTAACCACGAGGACACACCAAACAAGCTCTACTTAAGGCGGGAAGGGACATGTATGTTTCTGAAATGTTGCTGGTTCTACAGAATTGAAAATGTTCCAGTTAAAGTGGACCGGAGAGGCTTTTAGCTGAAGGCAAAGCATGGTCCTAGACTCACCCTTGACAAGATGCAAGTACCGCATCGTCCGCATGTGTGGAGCTCACCTGCAATCTCAGCGTTCTTAGCCATGTCAAGGCACAGCTGGGACCATTGCTGTGCGTCCCTTGGCTCTGTCTACAACACTCAGCAAGCACCAGACAGAGACAAGTGGTAGCCGAGTTCAGAGGAAACATCCTCTCATGAAGACAGCTCATGAAGCCAGGGCTGTGGCAGGTTTGTCCATGAGAGCACACCATTCTTCACAGGCCCACAGAGCCGTCTTTGCCATGTTTACAGGCGCGAAAGCACGGGATGGGAAAGACAGCATTAAAAGCAAGTGCTAGTGGTAGTGGCTCAACCAGCAAGGTGCCTGCTGCACGAGCTGGGGGATCTAAGTTCAGAGCTCTGGAACCCACATAAAGCTCAACCCAGCAGCCCACATCTATCACCCCAGTACTCCACGGTGAGACGGGGGTAAAGAGAGGGGGAATCCCCAGAAGCGCACAGGCCAGCTAGCCTGGACTATGCAGCATCAGAGAAGATCTGCCCCAAACGAGGTGGAAGGTGGAAACTGACCCCCAAGGAGTCAATGACTTCCCATACCACCACACACACACACTCACACAGAGTGGGGGAGAGAAAGAAGAGGGAGGGGAGAGGAGGAACAAATGAACGTCCAGTTACTCAGTTCAGCACCACCTTGCGTGTGCAGTTTGGATGACAACGATAGCAGACTGTGAACTCGGCCATTGAGGGAAGGGTCAGAGAGGAAAACCCAGCCTCACTACAAAGCCAGAGCTCCGAGAGGGAGATGATAACTTAACTTCCAGACTAATCCAGACCAGAGTTCCCAACAGAAAGCAAAGATGGGAAGAGCCAGGAAATTGAACACAGCAAGAAATTCCCCAGCTGCAGGAGTGGATGGAGGCCAAACGCAGAGCGAGGGGAAGCGGGAAGACAGAAGTGAACACTGAAAAAATGCAATGTTCTGCCAGCGACATTGGCGATATGCAGAGTCCTGCCCGGGAGGCCAACAGCCCAATTCTTAACTCTATTTTCTTATTTATTTTTTTCATTTGAGGTTTTTTGAGACATGATTTCCAATACTTCAGGTTGGCTATGAGCAATGAACTCCCGATCCTCCTGCCTCCACCTCCCAAGTGCTAGGATTGCAGGTGTGCAGCACCACACCTAACTTTCTTAAATAGGAAGAATATGAAGTAACTCACTGGGGAAAGGCAAATATCATTAATAAATACACGAAGCCACATCCTTAGCTGCTACTTAAGAAAATGCAAGCAAAACATCAACTTGTCTAAAGTTAAAAGGATTGTCAAGAGTGTGGGAAGGGCTGGGGAGATGGCTCAGGGGACATCACATTTGCCTCACAGATGTGAGGACAGGAGTTCAGATCTCCAGAGTCCATGTATATGTCACGCAACCTGTCTGAAGTTCTAGTGATCAAAGTCAGAGATGGGGGTCCCCAAGAGCAAGCTAGATTAACCCAATCAGTGGGCCCTGGTTCAACTGAGTCCCTGTTTCAATGAACAGAGTGGGATATGACTGAGGAAGACCCCAGAAGTGAACCTAGGGCCTCTGCATGCAGGGATAACACACATGCATGCATGTGAACCTCTATACAAATGTGTGCTGGCATTCATGCAAACACCACACACACACACACACACACACACACACACACGGGGAAAGGAACACCATTGGCAAAGATATAAATCCCATGTGCTGAAATGTAAGTGTACAAGAAAGTGATTTGGGGGCTGTTCACATACAATGCAATAATCTGGAAAAATCCACTAACTGGAAATACTTGTATAAATTACGGAAGAACCCATGTTTGGCGTGCACGACTATTACAGAGAAAGAAACATCCCTACCTACTGTCCTGGGAAACGTGCAGGATGTACCCTGAAGTGAGAAGTGAGGGCAGGAACCAAGCTGTAGGAAATAGAAGCTGTGATGTTATTTGTTTGAACAAAGTTGGGAGCTGAAGAGAGAGCTCCGCAGTTAAGAGTGCTTGCTGCTCTTGCTCACTGGAGTTCAGTTCCCGGAACCCACCTGAGGCTGCTCACAACCACTTACAATGCTAGTTCCAGGGGAATCTCACAGTCTCTCTTCTGGCCTCCTTGGGCACCTAGGCACACACACACATATACACACAGATAAACACACATATGCAGAATTAAAAATAAACCTATTTTTAAAAGTCTGTCTGTGGGGGCTGGAGAGATGACTCTGTCAATACAATGAGAACCATGCATGCAAACATGAGGGCCTGAGTCTAGTTCCCAGCACCTATGAGAAAACATCGAGCTTGGTGGTGTGTACCTGTAATCCCAGCACTGGGTGGGGGTGCAAGAGAAGGACTCTGGGGTTCCCTGGCCCCAGTCTACCTACTCAGCAAGCCCTTGGTCTCAATGACAGACCTCTCAAAACACAAGGTGGGTGGCTTCCGAGGAACACCAGAGATTGTCCTCTGGCTTCCACACACTTATGCTCTTGCACACACAAGTGCACCCACACACACAAAAGGAAATATGAAAAGTTTGCACAAGTGTGCACGACCTGAGTTCGAATCCCCAGATGCCATATAGAAAGCTGGGTGTATAGCGTGAGCCTCTAATCCTAGCTGACTATGGGGAGATGGAGGACAAAGAGAAAAATCCCCAAAAGCTCCAGGGACAGCGAACTTGAGTACGCAGTGGAATAAAGCAATGGAGACCCTGCCTCAAAAGAAAAAAATGTGGAAGGTGAGGGAGGGCCTGCACCCACGGCTGTCCTCTGATCCCCTCCACACGGCTGCTGCGTTCACACAAAACACACAGCACTAAATCTGAAGCCACCCGATGGCAAGTGAACACCAAGGCAAATTCCACGTTCGTGCTGGCTGGTTTTATGTCAACTTGACACAAGCTGGAGTCAGTCATCTGGGAGGAAAAAGTCTCAACTGAGAAAATGTCTCCATGGGATCAGACTGTAGAGAAAGCCTACAGGGTATTTTCCAAATTAGTGATCAAAAGGGGAGAGGCTGGCCCACGGTGGGCAGTGCCATCCTGGGGCTGGCAGTCCTGGGTTCTGTAAGAAAGCAGTCTGAGCAAGCCAGGGGAAGCAAGCCAGTAAGCAGGACCCTTCATGGCCTCTGCGTCAGCTTCTGCTGCAGCTTCCCTCAATGAATGGTGGCTCAGGGCATACCATCCTTTCCTCCCCAGGCTGCTTCTGGTGGTGGTGGTTCAGCACAGCAACAGTAACTCAAACTATGACATTTTTCAATTTTCTGGGCCACTTCTTGCACAACCAAAATTATGAACATCTCAACTGGAATGGGTCTCCTCTCCTCAAACAGCCGGCTCCAGTATGAATGAAATAGCACTTGAATCCCCAGCCTGTAAATACTGCATAACTCAAAGTCAAGTTCAGGGCTGGGGAGAAGGGTCTGTTGGTAAAGTGTTTGTCATTCAACTTCACTCCAACAACAAACACACTTCAGTAACCCCAGCATAGGAGGGCATCAGGAACACCTGCGTGCATGTTGGGTTACCTGTAACTCCAGCTCCAGAAGATTCAAAACCATTCTTTGGACTCTGCTGACAATGGTACTCACATCCACATACCCATACACACACACACACACACACACACACACACACACACAAAACTAAAAACTAAAAATAACTCTTTTTGTTTTAAAGAAAGGAAACAAAATGGATGTGTTTTGGGCCACCCAGGGGAATTCACAGGAAACACTCGCAGGCCATTGACACAGGACATAAATGAGCACCATCCGCAGAAGGCAGGAAAGGACATTGCTGTGCTGCCTCTCCAGCAGCTGCAGCCAGGGCCTTGCCTCCGCCTGTGTTCCCCTCGAGGTGCGGACTTGCCTCTTGGCATCACTGGTGAACTACAGCTGCCAGTCTGTAAAATCTGGAAACGCACTGTTCAGTGTTTTCAAAACATTCGTTTTTAAAGATTTTTACTGTTAACTCTGTGTATATGTGGAGAAGGGGAGAACAGGGGAGTGCAGACGCCCATAGGGTCAGAAGGGAGCAAGCGTGAGCACCCTAGATGTGAACACAGCTCCGTGGGGTGCTGGGAACTGAACGCAGGGCCTCTGTCAGCGTCCATGCTCTGAACCGCTGAGCCACCGCTCCAGCCCTCAAACACCACATTACTAACATCTTTTACACGCAGGTTCAAATGTCACTAGAGTTCTATAAAGTGCTGAGAAAGGCTCCAGCCTCCAGGCCAAGGCCGTGTGAAGACAAATCAGGGTCTGGTTGTTAAGGAAGAAGCGGGGCGGGGCAGGAGGATTTCTCCCTCTGAGGCCGGCCCTGTGTCTCACCAGAAGCCAGTGGTCTCCTTGAGCACGGCATCCGCATTCCCTACACTGCTGTGTGGTCAAACAGCCCATTCCACCAAGCTCACTTATCACCCGGAGAAATAGAAGGGCACTCTTGGGACAGAACCAAGAACACTAGTGTCTCCATCAGCAGAGTTCACTCATGCCCTTCCTTCTGGAAAGATAAACTCATTGGCCTTCAGAAGCCTCTGTAAGCGGCTCTTCATGGTTTGGCGTGCGTGCGTGTGTGTGTGTGTGTGTGTGTGTGTGTGCGTGCGTGCGTGTGAACACGCACATATGTGTCTCTGTACATATGTGTGGCATGTGTATATGTGTGATATTTGTGTGTATGTGGTATGTGCATGCATACACGTGTATGTATGTGTGTATATATGTGTGTATCTGTGTATATGTGTGCATGTATGTGTGGGGTATGTATGTGTGTGTAAGCATGTGTGCCCATGAGGGAACAAAGCCGATGTTGTTCCCAGAGGTAGCCCTATATTTTTAAATAAGGTCTTTCACTGGCCTAGAACTCAACAGAGAAGATATATCAGCAAGTATGTCCTAAGGCTCCATCTGTCTCTACTTCTAACCCCACTACACCTAACTACTTTACATGTGTGCTGGGAATCAAATTCAGACCCTCATGTTTGTATAGAAAGCAATTCACTGAATGAACCATACCCTCAACCCTTATTTATTGATCTTAAATGCCTGAATGGACTTATGGAATAGCACATGCATGCAGTGCCTGCAGAGGCCAGAAGAGGGCATCAGATCCCTTGGACCCTGAGTTACATGAGGTTGTGAGCTGCCATGTGGGTGCTGAGACTGGAACCCAGACAGGCCTTCTGCAGAGGCAGTAAACATTCAACCTCTGAGCCATCTCCCCAGCCACCCCCTGCATTTATTTTTGAGATAAATTCTCATCATATTGCCTAAGCTGGCTTCTACTTAGGCTTACAAGAGTCTCCTGTCTTAGTCCCCAGAGTACCAGTGCCTTTGCATCCAGCTTGTGAGAAAACGGGCTTAATTTTTCCTATCAAACGTGGCTAGCTACCAAGGATCAATATTACATAAATTTCCCTACCTCCTATAACTTTTATGTAGAGGAATTAGAATCTCTTCATCTCCCCTACCTTGTAAAACTTTGTCTACCTGCCCCCACTGCCTTCTGCATTCCCAGAAGTTGGTGGCCCAGAGCGATGACTCATGACACCCCTTGCCTTCGACATCAGCCACCTGGAAGCAGACTGTGAGGCTGAACCACAGCCAATGAGAACAGACAACTTCCCTTTGCTACAGGGGTAAAAGACTGGGGCCGTCATGGCCACGTCTGCTGCTTGCGATCCTGCTTTGGGTGGCGGCGGCACAACTTTTAGTAAAGGTGGCGCACGCCTTTAATCCCAGCACTCGGGAGGCAGAGGCAGGTGGATCTCTGTGAGTTCGAGACCAGCCTGGTCTACAGAGCTAGTTCC
>NC_022013.1:11312267-11312836 GCF_000317375.1 Microtus ochrogaster | reverse complement strand
TAAGTAAAATAAAGAGCACTGACTGCTCTGTCAGACGACCTAGGTTTGATCCCACAGGTAGCTCACGCGTGCCTGTCAGTCTGGTCCCAGAGGAGCCACGTCCTCCTCTAGCCTCTGCAGGTACCATAGTCACGTGTACACAGCCATACACGCGGGTAAAACAACCACAAACATAAAATAAATAAAATGAAAAAAAGGAAGAAATTCCCTTGCGGGGTCACTTTCATTTTGTGTGTTTCTTTTTTAATACCGAGAATATTCCTTTCCAAACAACTCTGCGGGCATTTTGGGTTGTCTGTGGTTAGTTTCTTTGGTTTTCGTGTTTATTTTTACTCTTTGGGGGCCCTCCACTCAGCCCCAAGTAAAGACGTGGAGACTTATTTATAAATGCCCAGCCTTAGCTTGGCTTATTTCTAGCCAGCGTTTATTAAATTATCCCATCTACCTTTCACCTCTGGGCCTCTACCTTTCTCTATTCTCTATTCTTTTCTTTCTTTCTTTTTTCCATGGCTGGCTGTGTGGGTGACTGTGTGGGTGACTGTGTGGCTGTGTGGGTGACTGTGTGGGTG
>NC_022013.1:11308021-11312037 GCF_000317375.1 Microtus ochrogaster | reverse complement strand
GTGACTGTGTGGGTGACTGTGTGGGTGTGTGGGTGACTGTGTGGCTGTGTGGGTGACTGTGTGGGTGACTGTGTGGCTGTGTGGGTGACTGTGTGACTGTGTGTGTGGCTGGGTGGCTGCGTGGCTGCGTGGCTGGCCCCTGGTATCTTCTCTTCTCCTTTTCTCACTTTTCTCTCACTCCCCAGCCTAGATTTCTCCTATTTATTCTCTCTGCTGACAGCCACGCCTGTCCCTCTCTACGGCCTTGCTCTTGGCTGTTAAACTCTTTATTAGACCAATCAGGAGTTTAGACAGGCAGAGTAACACAGCTTCACAGAGTTAAACAAATACAACACAAAAGAATGCAACACATCTTTGCATCCTTAAACAAATGTTCCACAGCATAAACGAATGTAACACATCTTCAACTGATCTCCACAACAGTTGTCTGTCCTGGCTGCACCCTGGGCTCTGGCTGCTCTAATGTTAATGTCTTTCCTCTTCCTGCCCAGGCGACCTGTACAGCAAGAGGAGGCAGCTGCCTCCCCAGCCACGGCTCGGGGGGGGGGGGGAGGGTGCTAGAATGGGATTCACTCTGCTGGGCCAGCACACCCTGAACACAGCTCTGGGATGGGAATGAGGATGGCCCGCACCTCCCCATAGCCAGGCCTCTCAGCTCACCTGTCATCCACCTGTTCCCAAGCGCTTGGTGAAAGGATTATAAAAGGTGAATGGGTACGCCACCAAGCAAACACATCACACCCAACAGAGTTAGTGCAAGAGGCTTTGGGGGGAGGGGGGTGAAAGAGTGGAGTGAAAGGCCGTGTAGGAATGGGGATGTGAGAGAGGCAGGCAGACAGACAGACAGACAGACAGAACATGGAAGAGAAGAGAAAGAAGAGAAGCAAAAACGGAGCAGGAGGCAGGAGTGAGCTGTGCCTGGCGGGCACACTGAAGGGGCGCACAAGTGGCGTAGCTGCTGGTGGAAAGGCGCCTGGCGACAGTGATGACGGCAGAGGCCGGCCGCTGCCACGGTGGAAACTAACCGTGGCACTACCAGCAAGGCTCATAAGAACATGCTTCCGTGGTACCCAGCAGATTAATGTCTTTATCCCCACCCCACCCCCAACCACTTCCTGTTCGCTCTCCTTAATCTCCCTCTTGCTGCAAATGCCCATATGGCTAAGGTCTCGGCGCCCACCATAAAGCCCCGAGCCATGCCAGTCACTGCCAGACCTCCTTCCTGCCCGCTTTCCGCAGGGATGGAGGACACTAATCCTAATTCTGCTTCTGGGAGCATCGTCCTCAGGAACTGCCTGCTCATGCAGGTGCAGGGAGTAACCAGAATATTCCAAGAGGGACATGTGGCTCTGAGAATATCCGGACAATGACCCCATGAAATTGGCATTTCCCCAGGAATATCGTGCTGAGAGAAGTAGACCCGGGGCCTTGGTGCCAGGCTGGGGTGGGGGGTTGGGTCCATTTCACACAGTGCTGACAGCCGGTCAGCCCACCTTGCTGCAGAGACCGGAGCCCAGACAATGAAGGGTCAGCGCTGGGCAGAACCACACCTGGACCAGGCCGCTTTGGCTCTGCACACCTCTAGATCTCTGATTAAACCTGAACTTCATGTCAGGACCCTGAAGATGGACTTATAGGGGATCACTTTGTTTGTTCTTCCCAATGTAGCCATGCTGACTAAGTCTCCTTTATCTGTTTCTCACTGTAACTGATCTGTTTAGTTGGCATACCGTGCACAGGCTGCTGAGCCAGGCTCTGACTCTCACAGCTTCAGAAGTACTAAGTTCCAGGCCTCTTCTCCAGAAGCCCTTTCCTTCACTCAACCCAACACCACCCTACCATGACCCTCACTGATCTGGGTTTTCCTCTGGTCCTCCACGCCACCTCCATCCTTCACGTTAGCCGGGGCCACACCATGCTGTGAAGCTCTCCCACTGGCTCGCTTCCGGGAATCTTGCTCTCTCACCTCCCACTCTCACGGCTGACTGCACACAAGCCCCAGGTTAGCAGGAATCTATGGCAGCCTGGCAGCAAGCATGCACGATGCCCACCATCCACACACTATGCCCACCAACCTCGCACTATGCCTACCAACCATGCACTATGCCCACCAACCATGCATTATGCCCACCAACCACTTACTATACCCACCAACCACTCACTATGCCCACCAACCATGCACTATGCCCACCAACCACGGAGCACAGAGCCTTCCCCTTCCCTCACTCTGCCATGTAGACCTGATCTCACCTCGGGCGCCCTAATATGCTGCTGTCTATCTGTCCACCGACAGCATTAAGTAACTCTTTTAGTAAGTCTCTTATTTTAAAAAGGGGGGCATTCTGTCTCAGCGTCCCCTCTGAGCCCTGTATTAGTTATGTTTCTGCTGCTGTGACAAACAGCACAGCCAAGGCATCTTATGTTTTGGTTCCGGATGTTTGGGTCCACGGCAGTGGATAAGCAAGGCAGCAACCGCAGGCATGGTGACTGGAGCAGCCACCAAGCGCTCACACCTTGAACTACAAGCACAAAGCTAGGAGAGCAAACTGGAAACTGTGATGCTTTAACTCAAAAGGCTCTCAAAGGCTCCTCCAACAAGACTACACCCCCGAACCACTCCAAACAGCACCACCAGCTAGGGACCAGGCGTTCAAATAATTCTGTTGGGGGACATCACATCCAAACACCAGAGCCCCAAACCTGCAATCTTTCCAGTCGCTAGCTCAAACTCCACCTGCCATCTCAGCACCTACAAATGCTGACCCCAGCACATTCCTCCTGGGTTCCACTGCCGCCCCAGGCTTAGGTGACACCTTATCAGGTCCTCCTGGCTCCCACCCCCATCACCATTCCCCCTGGTACCAGTACTAACAAGCTGGCCAGGGAAGGAATTCAAGAGAAAAAAATTCACGTCACCAGCCTCATGTAACTTCACATTGAATGTGGTTTTAAATCCCAATCCAGGACGGCACTCCCTCCCCACTGAGGCTCAACTGCTGCCCCTGTGCCCGCTGGGCAGTGCCCCGCTTGCCAGTGCCCGTCCTTCTGGACGTCAGACTTCCTTTCCCCGGGGCTTAGCCTTGCTCCAAGGCTTTTCCCCAGGTTTTTCTCTGTGGTTCGGGCTCAGACTGACCCTTGTCTCACCCTCCACACTCCACCTGGGCTAATCGCGTCCCCTCAGGTGGCTTTCCGTCTGCCCCAGGGCAGAGCCCAGGCCCCTTGGGCTTCTTCACCTCATTTGGCTGTCTTCCAGGAATTTCAAACTCAACAGTTCCAAAATAGATTTCTCCAGGCTTCATTCTTCCACCCTTGAAATCTGCTCTGCAGACTGGCAAGGTATCTCGGCAAAGGCGCCTGCTGCCGAGCCTGACAACCCGAGTTCGATTCCTGGGAACCACATGATGGAAGGGGAGGACTTACTCGTGAAAGGCGGCCTGTGAGTGTGCAAAAGTGTGTACTCGCCAACACATGTGAATTAAATAAACAAACAAATACAGAAATAGTGTCCTAGTCAGCTTTAACTGCCAATGCAGCCTAGATCCACCCGAGAAGGGAGTCTGAGTTGAGAGACTGACTGTTCAGAGGAGACTGGCCTGTTACATTGTTAATCCATGTAGGAGGGCCCAGTCTACTGTGCGTGGCTCCGTTCCCTAGGGAGTTCATCCTGGGCGATACAGGGCAATCATGAGCCCGCCAGTCACCAAGCAGTATCCGCCATGGTTTCTGTTGTACTTCCTCAGCTGTGAGGAAATTCCTTGCTTAAAGATGGACGAGCAAGCGGGCCTGCTTTCAGGTTCCTTCCTGAGTTCCTGCCCTGATAACCCTCAGTGAGGTAAGCCAAATAAGTCCTTTCTTCCCTAAACTCCTGCAGCCAGGGTGATTCTCACAAGGGAGGGAAACTAGAATAGAGACTGCTCCGCCCACTAGGACACACGCACCCCTCTGCACACTAGGACACACGCACCCCCCTCTGCACACTAGGACACACGCACCCCTCTGCACACTAGGACACACGC
>NC_022013.1:11298372-11307368 GCF_000317375.1 Microtus ochrogaster | reverse complement strand
ACACTAGGACACACGCACCCCCTCTCCACACACTAGGACACACACATCCCTCTCCACACACTAGGACACACGCACTCCGTCTTCACACACTAGGACACACGCACTCCCTCTCCACACACTAGGACACACGCAACCCCTCTCCACACACTAGGACACACGCAACCCCTCTCCACACACTAGGACACACACACTCCTCTCTGCACACACTAGGACACACACATCCCTCTCCACCCACCCCACCCCAACAACAGCAACTCAAGCCCCTAGGAGCGGGGACATCAGACATCAGTCAAGCCAGACCTGAGAATCATTCTGCATCCCCTTGTTTCTCCCCAGTTCTATTCACTAGCTCTCCTGACTCGGGCTCCACAGGACCTTTCCCACCCACCCCACTCTCCCACCTTCTCTGCCCCTACCAGGCTGCAACAACCGGCCACAGCTGCCAGACTCCTTGTGCCACCTCAGCCCCTCTTCAAGCCACTGTCCACACAGGCCCCTGAAAAGTGTGTGTGTGTGTGTGTGGTCAATCAGGTGTATTCTCCAATCGTCCCCTGTCCTTAATAGACAAGGTATCGCGGAGTCAAGGACAATTGTCAACTCCCGATGCTACTTCAGCACTCGGAGTGAGTGCGCGTCTTCATGCCTGCTTTTATGTGATGCTGGGATGGAACCCAGGGCTTCCCACACTCCAGGCAGCATTCTCCTAGCAGAGCCACATCCCCACCTCTACACCTGATTTCTGAGACAGGGTCCGGCATTGGCCAGCTGGTCACATCCCAGGAAGTTCTTGTTTCCACTTCCACTGGGATTACAAACTCAGGCTGCTGTGCCAGCTCTGACTAGCCTTGTTTTGTTTTAACATGGGTTCTGGGGATCAAGCTCAGGGCCCTGTGCTTGCATGCCAAGCACCTAAGCAACTCCCTAGCCCATGTGAATTTTCTAAAGCAGCGAACACTAATGTGTTTAGCACTCCAAAGGGTCACCATTGATTGGTAAAATCTTAAACCCTCTTCTAAACAGGGTCCACAAACCTTGCCCCACCAGCTCCTCCTCTCCAACCACTACACCTAGAGTTTCCTTCTTACAGCAAACGTGGCTCAAATTAGCAGAGCGCTCATTCACGGGGCTTGAAGCCCGGGGTTCCATTTCCAGAAGCACACAAAGCTGGAGTGTGGTGTGCCTCTGTAATCTCAGTTCTTGGGAGGTGGAGACAAGAGGTTCAGGATCTCTTCAGCTACACAGGGAGTCCAAAGACAGTCTTAGTTACCTGAGAGCCTGTCTCAAAAGAACAGAAATAGGAGACAGACCTCTGGTGCCGTGCAGTAGAGACAGGGCCAGCCTGTGTGACAGAGACCAGAGCACAGGGCTGGGGAAATGCTTCTGTGGGTAAATAAAGCACTGGCTGCAAGCACGAGGGTCTGCATTCAGATGGGTCTGTAATCCCAACAAGAGGCAGAGACAAGACGATCCTTGGGGCTCACTGGCTGCCCAGTCTATCAAAATGGGTAAGCTGCAGGCTCAACAAGAGACCGTATCTCAGAAAGGAAGGTGGCTGGGCATAGAGCTGAACGCCTTTAATCCAGCACTGGGAGACAGAGGCAGGTGAAGCTGTGAGTTCCAGGCCAGCCTGATCTGGATGACGACTTCCAGGCCAGCCAGAATTCCACAGTGAGACTCTGTCTCAAAAAGAAGAGAGGCGGGGACGTAGTTAGTAGATGAACTGGTGAGCTGTCCAGCAGATGAAGGTCACTTGTCACCAAGTCTGACGACCTGAGTTCTCTCTCTAGGATTCACATGGTTGGAGAGAGAGAATCCAACCTCCACACACAAAAATAACTGTCTACAAAAACCCTACACAGACCAATAACCACTTTAAGCTGTTTGCCAAGGAGATCACTTTGTCAATTTTTTTTCATCCACTTGTTTTGGAGTTGATTTAAAAGAATCTCTGCATTCCATTTAGTTTGGGGACCCGCAAGTTTTAAATTTCTAATTTCTAAAACTACTGCATATTTGACCGATTAATTCTAGGAGCTGACAATGAAGAACCAGAAGAAAGAACCTGAGGGTTCAGGTATGATATGGAAGTTTCTAGAACAGCAGGCACCCCAGAGGTATCTTTATCTCCTACAGTGCCCTCATGCTTTGGGAAGCACCCTAACAAAATTATCTCAATAGTGTTTAATCCCAGCACTCGGGAGGCAGAAGCAGGTAGATCTCTGTGAGTTCGAGACCAGCCTGGTCTACAGAGCTAGTGCCAGGACAGGCTCCAAAAAGAAGCCGGGCGGTGGCAGCACATGCCTTAGCTCCAGCACTTGAGAGGCAGAGGCAGGGGGCTCTCTGAGACTCAGCAAGTCTGGTCTACAGAGTGAGTTCCCAGGACAGCCAGGACTACAAGAGAGAGCCTGTGTCAAAAATGAAAACAACAAAAGAAAAAAATGTAGAGGCGAGTCTTCAAGAAGGCCAGTGGCGGTCTGGAGGCAACTCAGCTGTGGAGTGTGAGCCCAGCATATGTAACATTCTGGGTTCCATCCCTAGCACTGTGTGGACCATGTATGAGGTGCACCTTTGTTAGCTCAGCACTGAGAAGGTGGAGACAGGAGGATGAGAAGTTCACAGTTGGGACTGGAGAGAGGACTCAGTGGTTAGGAGAACTGGGTTGCTCTTCCAGAAGACTTGGCTTCAGTTCCCAGGACCCACATGGCGACTCAGATCCCTTGAAGATTGATGCCCCGTTCTGACCCTTTCTGGCTAATCTAACAGCATTCTAAACCGGTGCTGCTCAGAAGTAATTGGAGCCAGGATGGAGATTTAGCTCTGTGAGAGAGAAACTGCCCCTCACATACAAGGTCCTGCATTGAATTCTTAGCATAGGGAACTAAAAAATTAAGAAAGAAAAAATAAAATCAATAAAAAATAGTGGGGCTCAGGGCTGAGGAGATGGCTCAGCAGGTAAAGTATTTGCCTTGCAAGTGAAAGGACTTGCGTTCAATCCCATGGTAGGAAGCCTGGCCTGGTATATTCCTGAAACCCCAGTCTCAGCAGAATGCAGAGCTAAAAGGATTCTGGGAAGTCACAGACCAGTTAGCCTGACCTACAGGGCAAAGTTCAGATGAATGACAGACCCTGCGGTCTGTCCTGTGACCTCCAAATGCGTGTGTGCATGCGTACACATACGTATACATACGTATACATACATATACATGCACATATGCAGACACACACATACACACACACACCTCTCTCCTGTGCTGTAGGGATTAGCTCAGTGGTAGAGGAGTTGCCTAGCATACACAAGGTCCTGGGTTCAGTCCTCAGCAGCTCAGGGAGTGGGGTTCTAGTATTCTGTCTTCCTGCAGACAGCTCACAGAATTCCATGCCAACAGCTCTGGCTGTTATGACAGTGTCTCTGGATTCAAAGTCTCCAAGGATGACCCCCACATTCAGAAATGAGATGAGCAGGGCGGGGGAGAGCTCTAGTCACAGAATCCAGAGAGATTCACCACGACGGAATGCTATAGCACAAACTCCCAGCCTTCAAACTTCTCCCGGAGCCTTAAGCCATCATCCCCAAGGCAGGAACCTTGAAGAACTTCAAGGCAAGAATGGAGTGAAGATCTTGCCAGGTGGTGGTGGTACACACCTTTAATCCTGGCACTCGGGAGGCAGAGACAGGTGGGCAACTGAGCACAAGGCCAGCTTGGTCTACAGAGCTAGTTCCAGGACAGGGTCCTAAGCTACAGAGAAACCCTATCTTAGAGGATTAAAAAAAAGATCTTTTTTCTTCCGTGTGTGTGTGTGTGTGTGTGTGTATACATAGGTGTGCACTATCTGCTTGTGTTGTAGGTGCTTTGCACACATGTGCACATGCATGTTGAGGTTGAAGCTCACGTCACAAATCACCCAGTCTAGCCCAGAGCTCGCTGATACGGGGAATCTCACATGCTGGCCCACTTTCTCCAGGGATCCTGTCTCCTTCCCATGCTGGAATTTCAGGCAGGCTGCTGTGCCCACTGGGCATTTATTTGGGTTCTGGGGACCCAAACTCTAGTCCTTACCCCTGCAAGGCAACCCCTGAGCCATCATCCTAGCCTAGGAATTAAAAATTCTGAGGCTCCACCCATAGTACCAAATCAAACAGACAAAACACAAAGAACAGACCAAATCAAACAGACAAAACACAAAGAACAGACAACATCTCTATTTCCACCGTCTACCAAGAACTTTCCAGATTCCATATAAGGTTCCAATTCCCATTTTCCTATCTTTAGTGTCTAGGTCCTATTTTCCAAAAGCTATCTAGTAACTTACACCCACAATTTTTCTACAGAGAATCCTGGAAAAACACGGCCTCAGACACAGTAAAACCTTGCTGGATCTCAGATAAGAGCAGTTATTTTTGCCAGGCAGCGGTGGTGCAGGCCTTTAATCCGTGCACTTGGGAGGCAGAGGCAGGTGGATCTCTGTGTGTTCAAGGACAGCCTGGTCTACTGAGTGAGTTCAAGGGCAGCCAAGGCTACTCGAGAAACCCATCTCGTAAAACAAAGACAAACAAACAAACAAAAAGAGCAGTCACTGTTCCCAGGTGGAACTGGGATGCCACACGGGCGGAATGTGTGCCTCGCTGTGCACAAGACCCTCGTCCAACTCCTAACACACACAGTAAAGGCTCTGGAGTGGGCAGAATCAAGAGAGCACCTACAGGGGACTGTACCTCAGTTTCTTCCCACTTATGTCACAGACTTAAGACTCCACTTAAACGGCTGGAGAGATGGCTCAGAGGTTAAGAGCATTGTCTGTTCTTCCAAAGGTCCTGAGTTCAATTCCCAGCAACCACATGGTGGCTCACAACCATCTGTAATGAGGTCTGGTGCCCTCTTCTGGCCTGCAGGCATACACGCAGACAGAATATTGTATACATAATTCTAAAAAGAAGCCTCCAGGGCCATCGAGATGCCTTAGTAAGGTACTCACCGCACAAGCCTGACAGCCTGCGTTTGATCCTGAAAACCCAAGTAAAAGTGGAAGGGAAGAATAAACTGCACAAAGCATCCTCTGACCTCCACACGTATGCCGTATACACACAATAATAAACAAAGCGGCAGGGGCTGGAGAGATAGCTCAGCAGTTAGGAGCACTTGCCTCTCTTGCAGAGGACCCAAGTTTGGTTCCCAGCACCCATGTGGGGCAGTGAACAATCGTTTGTCACCCTAGCTCCAGGGATCAATCCCATCCATGTCCTCTTTTGACTTCCAAAGGTATAAGCACACATGAGCGCTCATGTGCACATGCACACACACACACACCACACAAATAAAAATAAATCTAAAAATGCATAAATATACATATATACACACAACATACAAGTAAAAATAAATCTAAAATACATATATATGCATATATAAACATATGCACACAACATATAAAAATCTAAAATACATATATACACACACATATGGAAGCACACACATACATACATACATACATACATACATACATACATACACATACATCACAGCTTCAGCCCGTGGCTTATTGGCTTGTTGCTTTGGGGGTTGTTGCAAAGCGGTGCATCATGGAGGGAGCACCTGATAGCAGAAGCTATTTACCTCTTGGTGGATGAGAAAGAAAGTCAAGAAGACACAGCATCTCCACACTCCCTGGGAGGACCCAGAGAGTCCCACCAACTCCCAGCAGCTTCACAGGCTTTCACCGCGTGAGACTCTTGGCCAGCATTCCATCAAATCCCAGCATCAAGCCCCTCCCACAGAGTTTCTTAAACCTTGCTTCCCGGACTCAGACTCAGAGTCCTGACCATGGGGGTGGTTGACCAACCTTTTCACAGCTGCACTGATGCTGGCGTTCAGAGAAGGGACCTCCTCTAGACCACAGCACTAAGAAAGTTCCTGAGCCACTGTAGAGTTCTTGAGCATACAGGAAGCCCCGGGTTCCATCCGTTCCATCCCCAGCACTGCGTGGTAGAACACGCAGACTCCAGGCAGGAACATCAGAAGTTCAAGGTCATTCTCTTTACAATCAAGTTCCAGGTCAGCCTGGGCTACAAAAGACCAAGTCTAACACACGAGGAGTTCACCTGCGTCTAACGTTGGCTCAAGTCCCTGTTCTTCCCAATATTCAGGACCTCCTTTCCTGGTTCCCTAATCCTCACAACTTCTTCACCACTTTAATGTGTTCTCAGACTTGACATCCACGAATATTGCTCTTTTAAAGCAATTGGCACAGCTAACCCAAGTCCTTCCTTTATGATAAGCTTTGATCATTCAATAACCCCCAAACTGAAGAAAAGTGATTAGGAAATCAAGGCGGAGCAAGGGGTTCTCTGTCTACAAGGGCTGAAGGCAAATCAAAGAATAATCTGTCCACTGGAGACTCCAGGCCCGCTCCCCAGAAGAACAGCCTTTTTTAACGTCAAAGTTCCAAGGTTCTAGTATTCACTTGGAAATGAACGCGGTGGGAGGAAGGACGCCGCTGTGGGTGTGGCGCACTCTGAGGCTCCAAGTCGGAGCCAAGCACCTGGAGTCAAGACGCCCAGGCCAGGAAAATCCTTCAAGCCACCGTGCTTCTAGAAGCCACCTTTAATGCTAGTCACACTCCGAAAGGCATTTGGAAGACCGGATCAAAAAGTAATTCACAACCAACCAAGTCCCTTCCAAACTTCAAGAATCCAAGCCCCAGGTCACCCAAAGAACAAGTTCCTACCTTTAAGAAAGAAGTTTGGGCAACATTTTATCGCTCTGAAAGGAACTGAGGAAGTGGACCAACTCCGGCGGGAGGCCCGAAAAGGCAGGAAGTGGTCATTTGTGGGAAAAGGGAAGGACAAGCAGCAAAGGAAAGAGAAACTGGGGCACCTCCCCCATGTCCTCAGCACCCCCAGATCTCGCTGGGAGGCCCTCCGGCTTTCCCAGGGGACACCTCCCCAAGACAAGAGGGGCGAGGCCCGGGGCGTTGTCCTTCTTCAGGGGACGTGTCCCTCCCTCCCTCCCAACGTGGAACCAGGAGGCCCGCGATCGCGCGGGGAGCGCATCCACTTCCCTATCCCAGAGCGCACTCCGTGCCTAGGGTCCCCTGCGGGGCGCAGCATCCTTACCTGGGGAACCCGTCCCACCGCTGCTCCGGCCGCACGCACAACCAGACTCGCCGCTCTCACGCGCGCCCCGCCCCGTCCTGGGGCCGGACCCCAGCAGAACCCAGTCGATTTGTCATTGAGCAGTCGTGAGCTCGCGTCCCCACCCCCCGGAGCGCGTTCCCGCTGTCCGCCCGGCAACCCTGGCCTCTCCAGAGCCGGCCCTCCCTTCCGCTCCTCGAGGCCACGCCTACCGACCAATCCGAAGCGGTACCTCCAAACTTTCGCCAATGAGGAAGCGTCTTGAGTGTAGGGGCGTGGCGCCGAAGGACGGCACCGCCCACCCCTTCTTCCTTTTGCCTCCTCCGAGGGACTGGCGCACGTGACCGCTGCTGCAGTGGCGGAGCTTGGGAACTTGTCTGGGGACGCCGGGCGTGGGCGGGTGCACTCCCGGGGAAGCCAAAGTGAGGCCAGAGTAGTAGAAGAAAAAAAAAAAAACAAGGACAGAGCTGATAGAAGGCAGTGGGGAGGACGAGATGGCTAAGTGTGGCCTGCGCCCTGGTGTGGAAGCGGACAAGCAGTTTTGGAGACCCTTGGCCTGAAGCTGGAAACTCCAGGTGGCGCCGCCTCTAGTTTAGCCTCTGACGTGCCAGTAGTAAAGGAATTACAGCTGTTAACTTGACCTAGGTCACAAACAAGGGCCAGAGCCCTAACCCAAGCCATAGCCTGCGGCAAGAACTACAAACAAGCTGCCCTGCTATCACCCTCTTAAACCCAGGAGCTTGTAATTTTCTATCTAATAGGATTTCGACTAGGGTCGATTTTCCTTAGCTGAACACTAGCCACCTCCCACCGCCCCACACAAACTCCACGGAGCATTTCACTGTATGGCAATTAATAAATAATTCAATGCTTGTCTCTAATCTTTAAGGAGGGGAACAGTGATAACAGTAACCCGCACTATGTAATTACTCTTGTTGATAATTCTAAATAGGATACATGTATATTATATCTGAGGCTTTGTGCTTTGTTTAAATGGTTCCATGCCAACAAGTAACAGACCCAGTCCTCCCACTGACAGCACGGGAAGAAGCGGAGTCTTGGAGCAAGCCAGATGGTTCCAAGAGAATAAAACACCTGCACAGATGCCAGCTAGCCTCAACCTAAATTGGAACCCTGGGTTCCACATAATGGGAAGAGAAAACTAACTCCAAGATGCCCTCTGAGCTTTTCTGTCTCTGTGTGTCTCTGTCTCTTTTGTATAGATAGATAGATAGGTAGATAGATAGATAGATAGATAGATAGATAGATAGATTTAAATTTAAAAGATTGCTTTAAAAGAAAGATACAAAAAAACAGTTGGTGCCCTAGGGGAGAGGAACTAAGAAGCTGCTTTTTAAAAAAAGATTTATTTCATGTGCATGGTGTTTTACCTGCATTGCATGTATGTATACCATGTGGGTGCCCGGTGCCTGCGTAGGGCAGAAGAGGGTAGGGATCCTCTGGACTGCAGTTGCAGGTGGTTGTGAGCATCGCGTGGGTGCTGGGAACGGAACCTAGGGTCATCAGCAAAAGCACCAAGGGCTCCTAGCCCCAGTCCATCTCTCCAGACCCGACACGAGGCATCTTAAAACAGCAGGCAGAGATCATGGCCTGAGAGTCACACTGAAGCCTGCTCTCCAGCAGGAAGTGTTGGCTAAAGGAGAAAGCCTCCATGTAACTAGCAGACGTTGTATTAGAGTCACTAAACCTCTGGCCCTGCACCTGTTCCCCAGCTAGCCAATCGGAGCAGCACCTCTGAGCCGTAGGTACACAGGCCTGAGTAAGGTTACACAAGAGTTGGCAACACAAACACAAATGTGGGCTTAAACAGTGAGGGGGCAACAAAAGCTACCCTGGAGCCCCCCCCCCC
>NC_022013.1:11297509-11298247 GCF_000317375.1 Microtus ochrogaster | reverse complement strand
CCCCCCCCCCCCCCATGCAGCCTCACAGGCCCTGACCCACCTTTCCTGGAGTGTGTTCCCGTCCCTTACAAACAGGATGCGTGGGCTATGTGAAAGGCTGACTCACGCTCCCCGCCTAGAACGCAGTGGGACCCCATCAGCAGAGTCATGTTGGAGGTCTAGACATGCAAGCCCCACCCCCACCCCCACCCCAGAGTGCCAGGCAGGAAGAAGCAGAACTCGGGTGCAGGGGCTCTCAGAGAGGACGTGTGCCCTGCTACGGAAAGGATACTGTGGTATCTCTTCGTGGGTCTCAGGCGGGCCCTTGTCCTCCATGCCGCTTCTTCAGGAACTCTGACTCTTGGCAGAAGCCAGGGTCTCAGCAGCAAGAATACATGACGCCCAGGCAGACCTGTACTGTCCCTCTGATCTACTGATGGTGAGAAGATTATGCGCACTCCCTCCTCCAGATGCATTTCCTGCGCACTGGGAGCATCGTCTGTGCTGTTTGATAAATGTTCTCCTCTCATCAGGGCAGTGCCTAGCACTGAACTGCTTGGCCATCTGTGGTTGGCTGGGGCTGACTCATGACTACTGAGCAAAAATGGCACACCTGTCACTTCTAGAACCAAAGCTGTGTGTCAGTTGGTATAGCGCCACCTCTAGGGCAGGACCTCCAGGGAGCTCTTCCCTCTGGCAACCCCATCCCTGGGGCCTTCCCTGCTGGGAAATGGTAACCAGCGAGTTCTCTCTCTCTCT
>NC_022013.1:11290934-11296504 GCF_000317375.1 Microtus ochrogaster | reverse complement strand
TTTTGGTTTTTCAAGACAGGGTTTCTCTGTAGCTTTGGTGCCCATCCCGGAACTAGCTCTTGTAGACCAGGCTGGCCTCGAACTCCCAGAGATCCGCCTGTCTCTGCCTCCCGAGTGCTGGGATTAAAGGCGTGCGCCACCACCACCTGGCTTCTTATTAACTCTTATATCTTACATTAGCCCATAATTCTTGTCTGTGTTAGCCACGTGGCTTGGTACCTTTTGTCAGTGAGGTGTTCTCATCAGTGAGGTATCCTCTGTGTCTGGGTGACGACTGCAGACTGAGCCTTTTCTCTTCCCAGAATTCTCCTGTTCTGGTCGCCCTGCTTATACTTCCTGCCTGGCTACTGGCCAATCAGCATTTTATTAAAACAGTACAAGTGACAGGGTACAAGACCATTGTCCCACAACACTCCCCCACTTTTTTTCAAAACAAGAACTCTGAATCTAATCTCCTTTGTTTAGCTTTTTTCTTGACCATTATCCATAACAACTTGTAACCAACACTCTAAACAAAGACAAACATCTATAATCCATTTTTGGGAATGTGGGTGTAGTTTTCTAGGCTACTTCCTGCTGATTGGGGGCACTGATAATCTTATGAGGACCTAAAGAAAATTTAGAATAATGATCAAGTCCTGACTGGGATATCCTATGAGGCTTGACTATCTCTGCCAGCAATCTTGAGGCTGTTCTGGATGCAGAACTCAGACATCTGGGCCATCGGCTCCTATCGGAGATTTCTCAGGTGGTCGTCCCTGACCAAACCTGAGTTTTCTTAATCCAGAATGAATCTCTAGCCTCTCATTTCCTGTGGAAACAAAAGCAAAATCTTTCTCCAAAGTAACATATCTTTTGGCTTATATTTTAAAGTCAAGGCATTTTCAAAATATATGTGTTGGATTAATCCAGCAGCATTTGTAATCAGATGTCTTTTGGCAGCTGTTGTTCCTTCCTCAGCCATCAAACAATCCAAAGACAACACAATAACAAACAGTATCTAGATTCTCTGTGTATTTCCATCATTACGTGGCTTTATTTTAAACTCTATTTTATTTTATTTTTATTTTTATTTTTTGGTTTTTTGAAATAGGATTTCTCTATGTATATTTGGCTGTCCTGGAACTCACAGAGATCTGCCTGCCTCTGCCTCCCAAGTGCTGGGTTTAAAGATGTGTGTCACCACACACAACTTTTTATAAAGGATTTTATCCTTTTTCTTTTCTCTCCCAAGCCTACATATATTTTTTAAACACACTGTAAACCATTTAAAGGGGTTTTTTTTGGTCTGAATCTATCTTTACTGTGTATCTTTCTTTTTCTGACTACATGAATCTTTAATTTGCTAAGCAATATGGCTAGGATTAAAGCCATGACTTTGATGACTGAATTCACCCCATTCCTTAGCTTGCTGAGATTCTAGCTTCTGACAAAGGTACTGGCCAGAGGCATGTTCATTGCCACAATTCTATGGAGTTTTAAGGTCCATGCCGCCACCACCAAGAAGTATGCTGTCAGTTATCCATCAACACCATTTAAGTGTTATGGGGGGGGGCTCTTAAAAGAGCTGCAAGGTTTTTGAGTTAGAAGGCCTCTCTTAAATGAGACACACTTGCTTCTAGTAGAGAGAGCCCACCTGAGAAAATGCTGCTATCGAGAAGCCATGCTTAACTCTGTTCCTTTGTTTCTAGAATTCCTTCCCAAGCTCTCTCAGGTTTTATGTGGATGTAGTTGTCTGCTTTGGCACCATTTGTTGACAGAGGTTTCTGTCCCACCTGGTTCTGCAGCCAAGCAATGGTGGCACAGTTGCAGCCACATGGCCGAGAGACGCTAGCAGCAGTGAACAGCACTTAGGTACTGCAAAAATATGCTTTGTTTAACAAGCTAAGAGCAGTTATTAAGGCGATCAAACAATTCTGAGAGTCGGGGACCAGGAAAAAGAGAAAACCCCAAGTTTTCTGTCAGTATGAGTTGCAGACTGTGTGCACCGTGGGGATTGCAGGCAGCAGCGTGTGGGTCACGAGCCGGGAAGCACTGAGCAGCAGCCTGCTGTAGGGCCATGGGAGGGAGAGTCAGTGCCCAGTGTGCCACGTGGCTGGTGAATCGATCCCAGAAAAGGGTGAACTGGGCCCCACATTGGGACACACACACAGATTATGGACTAGAGGGGAACCCTTGAAGTTGAAGGATGTTGGCCCTCCCCTTTCGGATCCAGGCTGGTTCCTTCTAAAGGGAAAAAACAAGCCTGTGGGTAGAACACCCCCCATCCTTTCTTTGTTTTCCAGTTTCCAGGGAAACACCAGGTCCATGGTGCTTTCCTTCCTGGCTCCCCCACCCACCTTCCAGAAATCCCCCATCTGCTGCCAAGCTTTGACACAAAGAGACAGTTTAGAGCTACTGCCCCTGCGGTCACCTGGGCCACAGGCCCTCCCTCCCCTGAATCAGCACGTGACTCCTGGGGACACCGGAGGAGTAAGGGAGACCCAGGGCAGCCGTTCAGAGGAGGGCTCAATGGCCACCCATGTTAAGGATGCTTTTGGCATTGAGGCCCCTGACCAGGCTAGGTTCCCCTCAGCATGGCATTAACTGCCCATGCTTGTGAGGTGTGGGCAGGAGGGTCAGAAATTCAAGACCTCCGCCAGAGGGGAAAGTGGAGGCACCTAGAGATAGGATCTGGCACCTGATGGGCATCTAGAAGGCAGGTCTTTCTCTCCTTGGCCTTGTTGGGCAATAAACCCAGACGGGGAGTCACACCCACCCTCCTGCAGCCCGGGGAACGGGAAGAGCTCACTACCTGAGGGCCCTCCTCCATCTTTGCTGAGTTCAAAGGCTCCTCACACCAGACTTACCTGCACCCAAGGTGGGAATGGGGGATTTGGGGATGAGGGTGGGAACTGGACTGGGGCTGGGGGTGAGCTCAGCAGAAGGGTGCCTGTGTTGCTCTCCTCGGGCCCAGTGTTCTATCGAGAGCAAGTACCAGAGGGAGAGAGACTCAAGGGAATTGGATTCCCACTGTGGGATCCAGAACTGGAGACACACAAGGCAACCCCAAGAACAAGCCCATACTTCCCACCTTACATTCCAGGAAGGGAGGGCTGCAGTGACAGGGCCAGGACACAGACAGTGACTCATTCTGAGTCAGGGCTAACATCTCCCGGCCCTTCTACCCTCCCTGCCCTGCCAAGAAGCCAGTGTGTAGGGTGCCACCCCTTTCTCAGCACCTCCCTCAGTCCCTGATAACACCGAGTCCCTTAGCCTCACCTGGTCCCTCGTCCTAAGGTTCAGTACATGATGGCTGGACCCTGGACCCACTGATACCCTCCACTCTGGCTGCTCCTCATCCTGTCCTATGCCCGCCCCCTTCTGTTGCTCCTGGCTGTCATTCCTGTCCTAGTGCAGGTAAAGTTCCTGTCCAGGCAGCAATGGAGACATTACGAAGGATCACCCGTGCCGCTCTTTGGCTGAGAATTGAAACAATGGACCCGAAGGAGCTGGAATTTCCACAGGAGTCTACTGGTGGGAGAACAAAAAGACCCTACCTGGCACCAATCACGGGGATCTTGTCTCCGAGGAGGAGATTTCACAGTTGTGACAATCAGTCAGCCCATCCTGTAGGCAAGAGCGGAACCGAGTCAGTGATGGACAGGCCCACACCTGGGCCAGGACTGCTTAGCTATGCACATTCCTGCCTCTCCATTCAGGCCTGAGCTGTGTGGAGGGCGGGAGGCTGGGGGTTTGGGTGGGAGGGTATCAGGGGGCACACTGAAGAAATCTTTCTGTGACTTTCCATATTTCTTGCCTCTTTAATAGACCTACTGAGGACCAGTGCTTGTCAGGGTTGCAAGGCCCAGGCTCTGACCCAAACAACTCCAGTAACAGAAATGGACTCTCCAAGAGGCCTCTCTGCAACCCCTCTTAACCCCCAGCCCTGCTTGCTCCAAGAAGACTGTCTAACCACTGTCTTCCTGTGCCTGACAGGAGCTGAGCCACACCATGACATTCAGAAGAGGAGATTTCACAGGCTTGGGTGCATGTGGTCCTCCTGGAAGTGATAAGCAGGCAGCGGGAGACTTCTGGGAGAGTGGGGATGAGGCTCACCTACTCGAGTCTGAGAACTGAAGGGAGCAGGGGAAGGCAGGCCAAGGCTGGGTTCTGAGACACACACAGACCCATGTCAGGGAGCCAGGGTGACTGGGCCACAGCAGCTGGCCTCAGAGGGGCTGAGCAGAGGGGGGATTTTAAGAACTACACCACCAGCAGAAACCCTGGAATAACAGGAAACATCCCCCTCCCCACCTACCTTGCAGACAGGAAGCTTCGGGACAGTTTCCTCTGCAGGGCAAGGTCCTGTGACCTCAGAGTTCAGAGCAGTCCTGTGTCAGAGCCCACTGCTCAGTTCTTCTCTCCGGGCTTAGTGTTCCCTTGCACAGCTGCCTGCAGCTTTCACTTTCCACAGCCAGAGTGTGTGTGTCTCAGAAGTGTCTGCGTCCGTGTGTGCATGTGTATATGTGTGTATGTGTAGTGAGCAAGTGTGTCTCAATGCTATGTGTGTGTATGTGTGTGTCTCAATGGTATGTGTGTGTGCCACAGCAAACTAAAGGTGGGGCTTACCTGTCTCTTTCCCTTGTCATAGGTACAGATCTGAGTCCCAAGAGACTCACCGGGATTTCCGGGTTCTTGTGTCCCAGGACAAAGAATTATACCAGAAACACATGGTTAGAAATAGAGCCAGACATTGATGGTACACATCTTTAATCCCAGCACTTGGGAGGCAGAGGCAAGCAGATCTCTGTGAATTCGAGGCCACCCTAGACATCTGAATCCCACCCAGGGAACTGTGTGTCAGTGACATGTGTATTCAGTGACGCGTGTGTGTGCAATGACATGTATGTACAGTGACATGGGTGTGCAGTGGCATGTGTGTACAGTGACGTGTGTATGAAGTGATGTGTGTCTGCAATGACGTGTGTGCACAGCAGCATGTGTATAGTTATGTGTGTACATTGACATGCATGTACAGTAACGTGTGTGTGCGGTGACCTGTGTGTGTAGTAACATGTGTGTGTACAGTTACACATCCCTGCTTTAGAGCCATGTTTCTCCTACATCAGTGATTCTATAATTCTGTTCCTTTGGGGGTTTTTTTCGTTGTTGGTTTGTGTGTGTGTGTGTGTGTGTGTGTGTGTGTGTGTGTGTGTGTGTGGTTTTCCAAGACAGGGTTTCTCTGTAGCTTTGGTGCCTGTCCTGGAACTAGCTCTTGTAGACCAGGCTGGCCTTGAACTCACAGAGATCCGCCAGCCTCTGCCTCCCAAATGCTGGGATTAAAGGCGTGCGCCATCACTGCCCTGCTTCTGTTAATTTTTTTAAAAAATCCTAAAAGAACAGTGTTGATCAAGTGAGTGATGGATTGGGACAAAAAAAGATCAAATCCAGTTTAGGGACACAGGTTTCTGGGTTTCCCCATGAAATACTGCACAAATTGACCTGGTGTGAGCGTTCTGGTGTGAGTGCTCTGGTGTGAGCGTTCTGGTGTGAGCGTTCTGGTGTGAGCGTTCTGGTGTGAGCGTTCT
>NC_022013.1:11290313-11290719 GCF_000317375.1 Microtus ochrogaster | reverse complement strand
TCTGGTGTGAGCGTTCTGGTGTGAGTGTTCTGGTGTGAGTGTTTCGGTGTGAACGTTCTAGTGTGAGTGTTCTGATGTGAGCATTCTAGTGTGAGTGTTCTAGTGTGAGCGTTCTGGTGTGAGTGCTCTGGTGTGAGTGTTTCAGTGTGAACGTTCTAGTGTGAGCGTTCTGGTGTGGAGCGTTCTAGTGTGAGTGTTCTGGTGTGAGTGTTTTGGTGTGAGTGTTCTGGTGTGTGTGTTCTAGTGCGAGTGTTTTGGTGTGAACATTCTGGTGTGAGTGTTTCTGTGTGAGTGTTCTGGTGTGAGTGTTCTGGTGTGAGCGTTCT
The DNA here is from genome assembly GCF_000317375.1 of Microtus ochrogaster. Classification (NCBI taxonomy): domain Eukaryota; kingdom Metazoa; phylum Chordata; class Mammalia; order Rodentia; family Cricetidae; genus Microtus; species Microtus ochrogaster. The sequence continues at coordinate 11,290,393 of NC_022013.1, read as the reverse complement.
GGTGTGAGTGTTATGGTGTGAACGTTTTGGTGTGAGCATTTCAGTGTGAGCGTTCTGGTGTGAGTGTTATAGTGTGAGCA
>NC_022013.1:11285965-11290213 GCF_000317375.1 Microtus ochrogaster | reverse complement strand
TTTCAGTGTGAGCGTTCTGGTGTGAGTGTTATAGTGTGAGCATTCTGGTGTGAGTGTTATGGTGTGAGCGTTCTGGTGTGAGTGTTATGGTGTGAGCATTCTGGTGTGAGTGTTGGGCGCAGACTCAAATAGGCACAATGACAGGATGTTTACCCAAGGTGCACAGAGTCCACCATAAGCTAAGTGAAGCAGTGGCAGAGATGGGAGGAACAGGCTGTTCTGGAGAAGTTCAAGCTTTACACCATGGTTCTGCACTCCAAACAGAAGCAAGAAAACACCCTTGAGGGCAAGAAGCAAAGGTACAACCCTGCCAGGGGACAGATGGCAGAACAGAATGAAGAGGAAGAAGCATCTAGAAGCAGCCATGGCATGCCCTGCCTGAGGAGTTTACTCTGGGTAAGGCCCACCTGCTGCGGTGTTTGGAGTCAGGCATCGGAACACTGCCAGGAGTTCACCCGGCCTGGGCCTGACTCAGGCATCTCCTTCAGTCCCCAAGTTTGTTAGAAGGAAGAGAACTGAGTCCACCCAGACTTCTGGACTGCAATACACAGAACTGATCACTGGAGTCTGCATAGCCCGTTGTCAGGAGGAGTGGAGGAGCGACTTCAGGAGCAGAAATGCTAATCTCAATGCTCTGATCTCAGGCCAAAAAAAAAAAAAAAATCAGGGTGGGGCTGCAGAGAGGTGGCTAAGTGGTTAAGAGCACCTACTGCTCTTGCAAAGGACCAGGTTCAGTCCCATAGCCTCCGGTAACTCCACTTCCAGGGAATCTGGTGACTTCTGATCTTCGTGGGCTCCAGCATGTTAAGTATTTTCTTTTGCCAACAAACCTCTCCGCTGATGAAGTAATCCCAATCATACCAAATTAGAAGACGCCCAGGTTTACAGCGCTCTGGGGTGGCCCCCAGGAGAACCTGAGAGACCAGGGAAAGCTGGGAGACCATGTGTTCATTCTCTGGGGGGTAGTTTAAATAGCCTGTGGGAGTGGTCTTGACCTTCCCTGGGGAGGGGTCACCCTTTGGAGGACTTTCTTGACACCCTCCACACACACACAGGAAGATCTCACTGTTTGGTGGGCTTTCTTGGAGGCAGAGTCTGGCCTGCTGCCACTCCCAGGGCAGGGGACTTGGAATGGAGTATTCCTGCCCAACATTTTAAGATGGATGCCAGGGGGCTGGGGAGAAGCCCCCCAACTAAACATAGTACACACACACACACACACACACACACACACACACACACACACACACACGATGCACATATATCCTCAGGCATTGCAGTGCTTTTGATGGAAATGACCCTCATAGGCAAAATTTCTTTCATTTTTCACTTTGAGCTTTGGGATCTCCTTAGGCAATAATTCTTTAAAAACAACTTGCTAGCCAAGAGTTTCAAAGACCCCAGGCTCTTCTCCTGAGGGCATACTTGTCACCCCACACCCCCCCCCCCACACACACACACTGCTATGGAGAGGAGGAAGGCTGCCCGGGACACCTGAGCCAGGCTCCTCGGCTCCTCCGCTCTAACACGGATGCTTTAGATATTGTCTTAGCTACTTTCCCGTTGCTATGACATAACACCAGGACCAAGGCAACTTAGAAAACATTTAACCTGAGGCTCACAGTTCCAGGGGCTGGCCCATGAGCGTTATGGCGGGAGCAGGACAGCGGGCAGTCAGGTATGGTGCTGGAGCCGTAGTAAAGCATGACGTTAGCCATGGCCATGTCTGTTTCCTTCCAGCTTGTCTGACTGTAACACTCTTCTCTCTCTTGGGCTGTCTCCACTCCCTGTCTGCAGCTCTCCCTGGCAGACATCCCACAGCACTGGCAGCTCCAATCCCCTGGGGTCTCCAAGGCAATTCTGTTTTTAACAGCTTTATGTAAGGGCCTCCCGCCTCTATTCAGGAATTCCCCGGCCTCACACCTGGCCTGGTGGAAGACTCCACAGTCCCTCGACTCCTGTGTCCTTGACTCTGAGGCCAGAACCAGGTGGCTGCAGCTGTGGCGTTCTGCTGCCTGCTTGGTCTGGAACCTGGGTCCCTCTCAGAATTACGTCTATACCTGTTTGACTTACTGATGCTTTCCTTTGCTGGCAGAGCAGGAGATCCTGCAGCCACGTCCTTCTCACAGGTTGGAAGCTTAGCTGGGTGGGGTCTTGCCCTGAGGATGCCACTCCTTAGTTCACAACAGGCCTTTTCTCTTGGAGTAGAAGACTGCTCCACCATTAAGTTTCCCAGTGCCCTATTTCTCCACAAACTGTACGTTTTGTGTTTCTTTTTGCCCTGTTTGATCTTTCTTATGATCGACATGCATAAGAGTGCTCATTAAGAACTCAGGACAGAGTCTACATCAGCTTGTTTAAAATCTCCTCAGTCGATGAAATGAGCCCAAAACGCTTCCGTGGAACCTTGGATAGAGTCTTAGGACAAGAGTAGCCATATTCCTTGCCAAAATGTTATAAAAATGATCTTTAGCTCATATATTTCCTCTAAAACCTCTTGAGCTGGGCCTCCATAGTCCTTATTGTTTTTTTTTTAGCACCATTATCTTTCCAGTTCCTAGTAGGACTGTCCATTAAATCCCACTGACAGCATTTATGTTGGCTGGTTTTATGTCAGCCTGACACATACGAGTTATGGGAGAGGAGGGGCCTCAACTGAGAAAATGTCTCCATATGACCCTGTTGTAGCAAGCCTGTAGGGCATTTTCTTAGTTATTGGTTGATGGGGGGAAGACCCAGGCCATTTTGGGTGGTGCCACCCCTAAGCAGGTTGTCCTGGGTTCTGTAAGAAAGCAGGCTGAGCAAGCCCTAGGACGTAAGTCGGTAAGCAGCACCCCTCATGGCCTCTGCATCAGCTCCTGCTTCCAGCCAGATTCCAGTCCTGTCTTGTCTTGACTGCCTTCAGACTACAATGTGAAAATTTTAAGCCACATAAACCCTTTCTTCCCCAACTTGGTTCTGGCCGTGGTGTTTCATCATAGCAATAGTACCCCGACTATGACAGCATTCAATTGCTTTCCTAGTCCAGAGTCCCAAAGTCTTCCACATTCCTCCAAAAAAAAAAAAAAAATGCTCAGGTCTATCACAGCAGCCTTCACTCCTGGTACCAACTTCTGTCTTAGTTACTTTTTTGTTTGTTTGTTTTTGTTTTTTTCTGAGACAGGTTTCTGTGTAGCTTTGAAGTCTGTCCTGGAGCTAGTAGCTCTTGTAGACCAGGCTGGCCTCGAACTCATCAGAGATCCACCTGCCTCTGCCTCCGGAGTGCTGGGATTAAAGGTGTGCGCCACCACTGCCCACCTTAGTTACTTTTTTATTGCTATGACAAAACACCAGGACCAAGACAACTTAAAAAAGAAGTGTTTGGGCCTCACAGATCCAGAGGGCTAGTCCATGGTGGGAGCAGGCAGCAGGCAGGCAGTCCTGGCACCGGATCAGTAGCTGAGACCTTGTACCTGATCTCCAAGGGGGGCGGGCACAAGTACACACTAACCTCAAAGTCCACCATATGGCACACCTCCTCCAATAGGGTGACACACCTCCTAACCCTTCCCAACCAGTCCTGTGGGATCAAGCAGTTAAACACAGGAGCCCTACTAGAGACATTCTCAGGCAAACCACTGCAGCCGCTTTTCTCACTGATGCAACCTAATGCCTGGCAGGGAGCCCTCAAGGGAGGTTGATTTGGACTCAAAGTTTGAGGAACTATAGTGCATCGCGGCAGATACGGTATGGTGGGATTCGTTTGTGTACAGACGGAGAAGCAGAGGCCACCCCAAGGACCCACTTTCTTTAGCCATGCTCCACCCCTTTTTCTTAAGTTTCCACAAGTTCCCTGGAACAGCGCCTCTCTTCCCACACCAAGTTTTCAAGCCCACGAGCCTGTGGGAGGCATTTCACACTCTAACCACAGCACGGGCAAACCTCCCACGTCTGCACTGTGCTCCACACACCCCGGGGATGCGCCTGCACCCCAGCTCCAAGCTCTGCAGCCTGAGAGGAGGTTCAGGGAACATTTCACCACACCGCTGTCCCGGCCTCACAACTTTCCCACTTCCCATTCCACCTCACCGGGTACTTTCGGAACCCGCCAAGAGAAAAAGCGGTGCGCCTGCTGGCGGTGGCGGCAGTAACAGACATATAAACACAGGAAATAGCCATGTAAGAATTTATTAACAAGGAGAGAAAGAAAGAAAGGGAGAGAGAGAGAGAGAGAGAGAGAGAGAGAGGGAGAGAGGAGGAGGAGGAGGA
>NC_022013.1:11284167-11285865 GCF_000317375.1 Microtus ochrogaster | reverse complement strand
GAAGGGAGGGGAGGGGAGAGGGAGAGAGGAGGAGGAGGAGGAGGAGGAGGAGGAGGAGGAGAGACAAAGACAAAGCCGGTGTGTACACCGGGAGAGAACACAGGGAGAGAGAGCGAGATGGCGGGCGAGATCAGAGGTTAAAAAGGAGTGGCTAGGGCAGGGACCAAAAGAATAACACCCGGCATATAAAATAGGCACACAAATCAAACATTCACTGATGAATCATAAAGAAATTTATTTTAAAACAATTTTTTGGCAACACAATTTAAGGATGAAAGCAAATTTACATAGCCCAGAAAGGGTGGAATTCAGGCTAAATCCTGCCCGAATACTTGATAACGCAGAATGCCTTCAAAAATCTTTTTTTTTCTTTTTTCTTAAATATTTTTATGGTTTATTTAACTTTTATTTTATGTGCATTGGTGTGAAGTGTCAGATCCCAGACAGTTGTGAGCTGCCATGTAGGTGCTGGGAATTGAACCCAGGTCCTCTGGAAGAGCAATCCATGCTCTTTACCACTGAGCCATCTCTCCAGCCCTCATAAATCATTTTTCAGAGTTGACAGCGACTTAAATTTTTAACCTAAGTGCTGAGAAACAGCATGTGCAGGGCCATTTCAGAAACTGAGAAATTCTGTCCTCCCCCTAAGCCCAGACTCACCGAGAGATACTTTCTGAAACTTAGGTCAGCAGCTCAAACAGCTAACACAGCGCAGCTTGGCGATGTTCTGGCGTGGGGAAATCAGCCTGTTCTCCACATTAAACCAGCACGGCTCTCGAAGAGCAGAAAACTTTGTATGCAAGACAGTAAAACCCTACAGTTCATGACATACAACAATCTCAAATCTGAGTACAGGGTTTCGGGCAGCGCTAGTTGGTGCTAGTGGCTTGACGCATGCGCAGTGGGAAGTGCGTGTGTTGCATGTTGAGAAGGCTGTGATGAAGTCACAGGCCACAACACAGTGGGGAGAAACATTATCAGCAACAGCTGTGACTGAGGACCTGTTTTGATTTCAAGTTCAAAACCCTCTTGCTACTACCAAATTATTTTAGCAACCCCCGCATTCAGTGACGTGAGCACACACGGGGGCAAGGGCCACAGTTTAAAAAAGCAGAGAGCTTAGGGATCCTGTTGTCACTGCGAGGGACAGAGACGCAGCTCCAGAACATCCCTGCATCAGTGCACTTACCCTTGGGGCCCTCCAGTCAGGTAAGACTAGCATCCCATCCATGTCTTCACTGAGGAGAATCCCAGGACAAAGTATGGTTGGAAATGAAGATATTTTAGAGGGATGGCTCAGTGGGCTAGCCTGGACTCCACAGTTGAGGGGACAGAGCTGGTGAGATAGCTCAGTGGGCTAGCCTGGACTCCACAGTTGAGGGGACAGAGCTGGTGAGATGGCTCAGTGGGCTAGCCTGGACTCCACAGTTGAGGGAACAGAGCTGGTGAGATAGCTCAGTGGGCTAGCCCTGAACTCCACAGTTGAGGGATCAGAGCTGGTGAGATAGCTCAGTGGGCTAGCCTGGACTCCACAGTTGAGGGAACAGAGCTGGTGAGATGGCTCAGTGGGCTAGCCTGGACTCCACAGTTGAGGGGACAGAGCCAGATGGCTCAGTGGGCTAGCCCTGGACTCCACAGTTGAGGGGACAGAGCTGGTGAGATGGCTCAGTGGGCTAGCCTGGACTCCACAGTTGAGGG
>NC_022013.1:11275809-11284067 GCF_000317375.1 Microtus ochrogaster | reverse complement strand
AGATGGCTCAGTGGGCTAGCCCTGGACTCCACAGTTGAGGGGACAGAGCTGGTGAGATGGCTCAGTGGGCTAGCCTGGACTCCACAGTTGAGGGAACAGAGCCAGTGAGACCCCTGAGGACCCGGTTTCCGATGCACATGAAGGCCTTTATTGACAAGCTCGAGCTGGTCCAGAGTCCAACACTTCCACACAGCGGATGGCGGGAATGCGGCTTTCTGGGGAGCGGGAGTTTTTAAAGGAGAAACAGCAAGCAGGGAGTTCCATGTCTTGGCGTTTCAGGATTGGGTCAGGAGGTATGGGACAAGGTGATCTTTAAAATCATCGCTCAGGCGATTGGTGTGAACCACAGACTGCTGACAGGCTGTCTGAGGAACACCTGGACTGTAACGTTTATCGCCCTGTCTTCTGATTGGCTGTGTTTGCTCTGACTGTGGTGTTTGCTCCAATTTTGCTGCCACAGCACACTCCATGGTTTTTTTCTGGAACTGAGTTCAACCCCTGATCACCAGATGTCTTAAGACAGAGTCTGTGAGGCTAAGTAGGTTTTCCTAGGACCTCACCAGCATGCTGATGCGGAAAAGGAGACAGTTGACTGCTGAGCCGAATGAGTGTCCGTGGCCCTGCAACACAGACTCAGGCTGCTCCAAAAGCAGAGATCCACCAAGGAGGTGGTCACATGAGACCCTACTAGTTACAGAACCACAGGTGGGTGGGGACAGCAGACTTTAGGTGCTCTCTGGGGACAGTCTTAGCTTTTGGATTGGTGGAAGCCAGTGGCCTGCCAGGAACACACTGAGAAAGTGTTGATAATCACAGGAAGTCAGGTCACACACTCAACTATGCCATGAGTGCCTTTACAGAGCAGAAGGTAGCCCCGGGTCACCTGGCTCTCACCTTTCTAATCAGCAAACACAGGCCTTTGGCCTCTTGAGATCCTGAACAGGTGTGGCTCTTGCTTCTGGGGGTGGGGGATTCCACTGTGTCACATACTGTGAATGAGAGACTGGATGCCCAGGCTGGAGCATTTCAGCCTCTAAGAGAAGCAGGGTTCAAAGACAGCATCTTTGGGGTACGGGGAAGTGTACACAGTCTTGTCAAGGAGACAGAAAGGCAGGAAATGCAGTCTGGACTACGGCTCTGCAGGGTGAGGACACAATTGCCTGACAGTAGCTCTGAGTCAGTGCACACAGCTTGTCTCCGTCTCCGTCAGAATTACTGGAAACACCTCAAGCAAACTCTGCCAGGTAGTTAACTAAATGCTGCCTCAAGCGGGCTGGCTGTACCTCTGTGGGAGACTGCTGACCTAGCGCGAGCGCGCGCGCGCGCGCACACACACACACACACACACACACACGCCCTGGGTTCTACCCCAGGCTCTGTATAAACTGTGGAGGGGAGTGGAGCAAATCTAATCCCAGAGACAGGAGGGTCTGAGGTTCTAGGTCATCCTGGGCTATTGTGCTTAGTTCTAGGCCAACCTGGGATCCCGTCTTTAAAAAAAAAAAAATTAGCTTCAGCCAGGCAGTGGTGGTGCACACCTTTAATTCCAGCACTTGGGAGGTGGCAGCAGGAGGATCTCTGTGAGTTTGAGGCCAGCTTGGTCTACAAGAGCTAGTTCCAGGGCAGCTAGGGCTACCCAGAGAAACCCTGTCACAAACAAACAAACAATAACAAAAAAAAATTAGCTTCAGTTGCTATGGTACCTAGGCAACAGTCAAAGCAAACATACCTGTTCTCCCTCCACTGTTACAAGATACTGAGATGCCAAAGAGAAAACAAGTGAGCTGTCCTGTTAACACTATGACAACAGGAGAGGCAAACGGACAGTAGCCTCCCTGTTTAGGACAAATGGAAGGAACAGCACATCAATACCCAGTGGTTTCTGTAAGTGGCAAGGCTGGAAACCTTCTTCCAGCACTCAGTACGCCCCACATTTTTCTGAAGTGATTATCAGTTAGTGAGCTTATGAGAAATGGAGAGGGCAAGGCTTCCCTGCTGAGTCAACAAAGTCTGCCGCTTCACCTGGAAGAGCGGAGGTGACAGAGTGGGAGGAGGGGAGGGGGTGGGACTGGGGTAGGTATGTAAAATGAGATCAGATAGAAAAGATTAAAAAAGGAGAAAGAGAACTGGAGAAATGTCTCAGTGTGCAGGACTTGACAATGTAAGCCTGGTGACCTGAGTGTGGATCCTCAGAACCCAGGTCGAGTTGGACAATAGCACCATCTGGAATCCCGGTTCTCGCTCAAGTGAGAGAAGGCGGAGACAGGAGACTCCAGATCTCAAGCGCTGCCTACCCTTGCCTCAAACAAGGTGGAGGGTGAGGACAGACACTGATGTCATCCCCTGACCTCCACACACATGCTGTGGCATTCACACACATGCACAGAAGAAACAGGAAGAACAATCAGGGTGCGGTATGCAGGGAAGTGACAATTTAGGCGGCGTGGTCATGGAGGGCTTCTTGGAGGAGGCGGCACACACTAGAACTGGGAAGGGGCCGGCACAGAGTCATGGGAGAAGCTCGATGATGCACCTGTGTCTAGGACAGGGCAGGTCACAGGGCAGATGCTTGGATTGTGATTGTCTAGTTAATATACAAGCTAAGGAATGAATGCTGCATACAGGAAAAGCTACTAGGGCCCAAGACCAAGTTTCAAAGGTCCCGATGAAGCGTGGCTCCCTTGGGGAAGTAATGAGTCTGTGCCTGGGGACAGGACTCAGATGCTAGGGGAACACCAGCAAGGAGCTGTGGAAGGCCCAGGCCCTGGGTGGAGCAGAGCCTTGTAAATCGGCTCCAGGTGACATCATAATCTGCTGGTCAGCCTGGGTGTGTGTGTGTGTGTGTGTGTGTGTGTGTGTGTGTGCGTGTGGTCAGCCACCTCAGCCCCAACAGTGTGTGTGTGTGTGTGGTCAGCCACCTCAGCCCCAACAGGGTGTGTGCGTGTGTGTGTGTATGTGTGTGTGTGTGTGTGTGTGTATAGTCAGCCACCCCAGCCCCAACAGGGTGTGTGTGTGTGTGTGTGTGTGGTCAGCCACCTCAGCCCCAACAGTGTGTGTGTGTGTGTGTGTGTGTGTGTGTGTGTGTGTGTAGTCAGCCACCCAGCCCATAGTACTTTCCTCACACAGGCCTGTGTGGGCACGAGGACTGGATGGCAAGGTCACGCAGCAGGACTGCTATGGAAGCTCGAGGATGTGGCTCCTGTCCTTGGGAGAGGGGACGTCTGATTTAATGCAGAGACAGCAAGTGACAACAGCCACCAGTGCTGGGAACCTGACAGCAGGTTTTCATACACTGTTTCCTTTGTCCTCACTTTGGGGAGCTTATCTTTCTGTCACAGATAGGGCAGGGGGAGGCTTGGTAGCCTGCCACAGCATGGGCCTCCTCCACCTCCACAACATGAAGAGGAGGTACAGGGAGCTGGCCCTGCTATTGTAGGCATTGGTGGGAACGTGTTCTGTTTGGGGACAGGGGCTGACAGAAAACACGGCCAGGTGTCACCTAGGGGGTGGGGGCTGGGAAGAGCGCTTTGTGCTTACCTGAGGGCAAATCCCAAGAGGTCTGTAAGAAAGAAGCTGGGCGTGGCTTCCTAGGCCTCTAACTCCTGCACTGGAGCTCAGAGGCTGGGGAGACAGGAATGCTGGGCCTTGTTGGCCAACCTACCCCAGGTTCAAAGAGAGATCTTGTAGAGGGAATAAGGTGAAGAACGACAGACAGACAGACAGACAGACAGAAAGGACACGTGACATCACTGTCCTCTACACAAACACATCCTCTCCCCACACAGGTGTCAGCAGGTGACCAGGTGAGTTCAGGAGAGACACGGGGGGGGGGGCACATCTCACTGGTTCCTGTCCTCGTCCTCTGGGCTCTCAGTCTCCCCAAAGTCATGCACCCTCAGAAAACATAGGCCCATGTTGGTGGTCTAGAGCAATGCACCCCACACACTCCGGGAAATGGGTCATTTTAAGCTTCAGTTTGTGTGCACCTCAGGGTAGCTGTGCCTGTGGATAAAGTACTTGCCCTGCATTGGTGGAACAGACAGAAAGCTGGGTGACAGTGCCCTACAATCCAATCCTTGGGAAGCAGGGACAAGGGGTCCTCTGGGCTAGAATCTGGGAGAAGATCTGGGTTCTGCAAGAGATTCTGCCTCAATGAATACAGTGGGCTATCAAGGTTGACACCTGATGTGAATTTCAGGCCCCCACATGTACCTCCCCACCCTACTCCCAACTTGCACGCGTATTTGAATGTGCAAACACCCGCACACCACACACTTAGAAAAACCTGTTTCCTATGGTAACATTCTTTCTGAAATGTGGGAGTACTAAACAGCCCGCTAAGGAAAACAGACTGTAACACCCCCAAGCACAGGCCAGCACTGGAAAACAGACTGTAACATCCACCCCCAAGCACAGGCCAGCACTGCTATGGGGCCTTGCAGACATTTCTGTCTGTTCAGAGTTGGCCCTGGGCACTGGTGGTGGCTCCTGAGCTGGGGAGCAGAGAGGGCTGCCTGGCACTGGCCTCCTCCAGCCTGTATGCAACTTCTTGATGCTCACCAAGCTTGAGGAAAGCCTGGGACTAAATGGTGGTTCCCACTCTTCTCTGGGAGGGCTGGGAGCAGGGGCAGTAGGGGGTCTCTGCTTCTCCCTGGGCAGCCCTTCGTCCGCAGAGAACAGCAACCCCTACCCCACTCCACTACATCCCCCGTTTTCCTCTAACCACCTACGACTTTCGTGTCAGGGAACCTGAAGGTTAGGCCCAGGGCTGAAAAGCAAAAAGGACGAACAACCAGGACTACGCTAAGCAGAAGCGGGGGGGGGGTGAAGGGAGGGGGAATCGTCTAGTTCTGCCCAGCAGGTCAGAGAAAACGGTGCTCCAAACACTGCCACCGCAGCTAATCAGACAGAGGGTTGGATTTGCTTCCTTTCTCAGCCGGTGGGTGGCAGGCCCCGCTTTACAAACTAAATTTCTTGAGCCTTGGTCCTTTCCTAACATAGTTCTAAAATAATCAGACTCAAGCAGGGCCAAATAAAAGAAAACGGGACTCAAGGTTGGGAGTACTGAATCCAAGTCCTAATTCTGCCGCTAACCAAGCCTTCTCCGCGTCCAGTTTCTTCACCTGCTCCCGGCCTGGTGGTGTCTGATATCCTCCCTGGTACCCACCCCTCTACTTCTCTGGTGACTCCGCAACCTTTTGGGGGCAGGCTGAGAATCAATAATCGCTCTGCCAAGGTGGAGTTCAGCCCCGGGCACTACCCTAATCGGTGTACTGTCTGCACACCGGACCTTTGCACGGGGCCCAGGGGCAAAGCCTCTGCTCCACGCGCGCAAGTCCATCCGTGCTGGGCAGTTGCACAGTTGCTAGCGCGCTGACTCCCACGCCCGCCAGCCACCCGCCTTTGCTTTGCCCACTCGCGCCGCAGGAGTCCCAGCGCCTGCCGCGCGCCCCCCGGGGGTCGGGAGGGCGGTCCCCCAAACCCCGCGCCCCGGCCCTGCGGTGACAGCCCCGCCTTGCCCTGCGCCCGGCCCCGCCCCCTCGGTTCCCGACCCCGCCCCGCTCTGGGCCCCGCCCCCAAGCCTGCCGGGAGGATGTGAGCTCATTCCCTCCTCCATGTTCCGGCCTCCTCCAGGAAGCGTTCTCCGGAGGTTTCGGCCGCTCACAGTCAGCGACGGGGGTCGCGGAGTTCGTGGCGCGCCAGGTCCCACCTGACATCGCACGCAGCGAGGCGTCGGCCACGCAGGTGCGGAATGAAGGCGGGCGGCGTGGGCACCCACCCAAGCCTGGGCTCCCGGGCCCGGGTAGCGCCTCCGGCGTAGGCACCGCACCGTTCCTCGCCAGCTCACGCAGTGTCCTCGGCTCGCTTCCGGCCGGGCCACGTGACTGCGCGCACGTGTTCCGGCCTCTCGGAGCGGCGGTCTGCAGCCCCCTCCCTCTGCACAGCGGGCGGATGTCCATATAGAGGCGGTGCAACCTTCACCATGAACCCCAGGGGCCTGTTCCAGGACTTCAATCCCAGTAAGTTCCTCATCTATGCCTGCTTGCTGCTCTTCTCCGTGCTGCTGCCCCTGCGCCTGGACGGCATCATCCAGTGGAGCTACTGGGCGGTCTTCGCGCCCATCTGGCTGTGGAAGCTCCTGGTCATCGTGGGTGCCTCGGTGGGTGCGGGCGTGTGGGCCCGCAACCCTCGTTACCGTACGGAGGGGGAAGCCTGCGTGGAGTTCAAAGCCATGCTGATTGCCGTGGGCATCCACCTGCTGCTCCTGATGTTTGAGATCCTAGTCTGCGACAGGGTGGAGAGGGGCACGCACTTCTGGCTGCTGGTCTTCATGCCCCTGTTCTTCGTTTCCCCGGTGTCCGTGGCTGCCTGTGTCTGGGGCTTCCGCCATGACAGGTCCTTGGAGCTGGAGATCCTGTGCTCTGTCAATATCCTGCAGTTCATCTTCATCGCCCTGAGGCTGGACAGGATTATCCACTGGCCATGGCTGGTGGTGTTCGTGCCCCTGTGGATCCTCATGTCGTTTCTCTGCCTGGTGGTTCTCTATTACATCGTGTGGTCCCTCCTGTTTCTGCGGTCCCTGGATGTGGTTGCTGAGCAGCGAAGAACACATGTGACCATGGCCATCAGCTGGATCACGATTGTTGTACCCCTGCTCACCTTTGAGGTCCTGCTAGTTCACAGACTGGATGATCACAATACGTTCTCGTACATTTCCATATTCATCCCCCTTTGGCTCTCATTACTGACTTTGATGGCCACGACATTTAGGCGGAAAGGGGGCAATCATTGGTGGTTTGGTATTCGCAGGGATTTCTGCCAGTTTCTACTTGAAGTCTTCCCATTCTTAAGAGAATATGGGAATATCTCTTACGATCTCCATCATGAAGACAGTGAAGATGCAGAAGACGCATCGGTTCCAGAAGCTCCAAAAATTGCACCAATGTTCGGAAAGAAGGCCAGGGTAGTTATAACGCAGAGTCCTGGGAAGTACATTCCGCCACCTCCCAAGCTAAACATTGATATGCCAGACTAAACTCACAGGCTGGGCCTTTAGGAGAAAGACAAACCATGTGCCCATGAGCTCCACTTTGGTTTTGTTTTGTTTTTTTTCTGTGATCATCCAGCCCTGGAATTGGGGATGGGCCCTCCTCAGTTTACACCCTTCGTGAAATGGAAGCCTCTTGCTGTTGTCAGTGTGTACCGTAGACAAGGAAGGAGGCTGTGTTAGTCTCAGTGTGTGTGTACGTGTATGTGCGAGAGCTTGCTGTCCAGGTCCGTGTCTTAAGAGCTAGCCAAAGGCGGTAAATTGAATTGTTTCTAGGCCTTCAGAAGACCTGAAAACTACATAGCTGTTTGCTTTTAAGCGCTACTTATGCCTACCAAAAGTATTGTTTAAAAAGTATTTTTATACACTGCTAGTCTAAAATTGTATTCTAGACTGTGTCCATTGTGACATAATGGCACATGTCCCAAATCCTCACCCCCACTGTTCCGTAGCCCTCATAATTGGTATTTCTAATGTTCCTCCTGTTCAGATAGTTGTTTTCTTTGGACTTTGCTGGCACAGGTCTTTAGTATTCTAATAGGCGAATTTTCTAATGAGTGAATCTGCACATGTTAGTATTTATATGAATGTTTTAGCAGTGTTCTCTGTTGAATTGTAGCTCTTGGCAATACCATTGTATTGTGTTAAAAGTATTTTTTTAAAGCTTCTGTGTGAAGATACATGTTTATTGCGACCGTCCTTAAAGACTGCGTGAGAGGCTGGGTTGTTCCTGACATGGGATGCTGTCGGTACCGGGAATGAAGGTCCGGTGTGTCAGCAGTCAGTGGTAGATAACAAGAGTTACCTTAGAGTTGTCATGGTGCCCCCTGAGAGTAGATGGCATGCGCCGGTGTGGTGCCAGGCCATATGACAGTCATTTTCCTCACAGGTGGCATCATCTCTTAAGGAGCTATCAAGTTAAGCAGCTCGTGGTTTGGCCATTCTGAGATCTGTCCTAATGTTGGAGTGCGGGGAGAGTGGCCAGCAGGGGGCGGTCTTCTGTAAGGTCCAGTCTTTCTGGTCTATCAGTAACAAAGGAACAAATGTTTAGGGTATTGTTAAAGATGAGTACAGTGTTTCTTTTTTTTTTTTTTTAAAAGATTTATTTATTTATTATGTATACAGTGTTCAACCTCCATGTATGCCTGCAGGCCAGAAGAGGGCACCAGATCTCATTACAGATGGTTGTGAGCCACCATGTGGTTGCTGG
>NC_022013.1:11237647-11274939 GCF_000317375.1 Microtus ochrogaster | reverse complement strand
GGAGGAGCTCAGCACTGGGGCACTGGAGGAGCTCAGCACTGGGGCACTGGAGGAGCTCAGCACTGGGGCACTGGGGGAGCTCAGCACTGGGGCAGCAGGGGAGCTCAGCACTGGGGCAGCAGAGGAGCTTAGCACCGCGGCACTGGGGGAGCCCCGTACTAGGGCACTGGCTGTTCTGGTTGCGGACCACAGCTTGATTCCCGGCACTCACACAGCGGCTCCTAACTATGGCTGCCCTCTTCTGGTCTGTGCAGGCAACAGACACGAGCGATGCACAGACACAGGTACAAGAGAAACCTGTACACATAAAATAAATTTTTAAAAGAGAGCAATAGAGGAAGACACCTGATGTTCACTTTGGGTTTACACATGCACACAAACAGGATGAATCCACTGTTTTAGCGCCATTCAAAACCATGTTAACATCTGCATACATGTTAGCTAACACATGAAAAGCTACCTGGGGTTCTGCGTATCTGCCACAGAGTTGGTCTGAACCAGCGGCAGACATGAGAGGCAGCCAGGAGCAGCAATGGTTGAGTGCGTCCTATACAGGGAATCCTTGAGCCGCTTTTGTAACAAAACCTCAGGGCTCCTTGTGACACTGATGGGAAGCACATAGCAGGTGCCTGTGGAGCAAGATGCTTGTGGGAGGCAGGAAGGAAGCTGAGAAGTCAGATACAAAAGCATGAAAGAATGCTGCTGGCTCCTGGGTGAACTGCTGAGCTTCAGGCACCCACTATTCTTTCCACCCTTTCTCTGCTCCATTCCACAAAATAGCTGGAAAGCACCAGCCTGGGCCCTGGTGAGGCATAAAGCTGGGGGCTGGAGAGGTGACTCAGGGTAGAGCCATCTCACTGGTTGCACTTCCAGAGTTCCTGGGTTCAATTCTCAGCACATAGGTGGTGTTGGTAACTCCGGTTCTAGATGGTCCGATCCGGGGCTTCCTGTTCTGGGCTCTGCGGGCACCAGGCACATGCGGTACAAAGACATATTTTCAGACAAAATGCTTATACACATAAAATAATTTTCAAAATTAATAATTTGTAGTGATGGACGAGCAGGTGTTTCTGAAGGATGATTAGGTTTGTGGTACTCAGTACAAACCCATGTGAACAGTCTGTCATCCTTCAAGCTATGTGTATAGTGCTGGACAGCCAGTGTCGGGAGAGCGCTGCAAACATCCCGCCAGATCAGCTGTCCAGTCAGGCCACTCACCTCAAAGACAGGTAGGTCGGTCAGTGACCGTACTCCAGTTAGGTGTATGACAGGGCTGTGCCTTGGTGTGACGGCCACACAGCACCGTAACTCCAGACCTCAATGGCTGGGCTGGATAACTGGCTCAGTGAACACGCTGCTGTTAATCGTGAGGACCCGACTTTGGTCCTCAGAACCTCCACAAAAACCAGATGTGGTGGCGTGAGCTTGTATCCCCCAGGCTTGCAGGCCAGCCTAGCCAAATTGTTGAACTCTATGCCAATGAGAGACTCTTAAAAAACACAAACCTAAAGTCAAAAAAAATGTAAGGCCTAGCAAGGTGGCTCAGCAGGAAAGGGTATTTGCTACATAAGCCCGACGCCCAGTGTTGGGAGGAGAGAGTAGAGCCCTGAAAATCCTCTGCCTTCCACGAGATTGCTGTAGCACGCATGTGTGTACACGTGTGTGCACACAAACAGTAGTAATCTGTTGCACACACAAAATCTCAGTGAGTTGTTACCACAGACCCCTCCCTGGAGCCTCAAGCTGACTGTGGGTTACACTCAAGTCTGGGGTCTGGTCCAGGCTGTCTTGATGTGTCCTGCTTAGGATGCCAGGTTGAAAGAGCAGCGATCTTGGACTTTGCCCTTTATGGCCGAAGCAAGGAGGCCAAGTCAAAGTCTGCAAGCACAGACAGCTCCTGCTCACATGTGACAGGTGTTTAGTACACTCAACTGCAGTGGTCCACGCCCATAGTCAAGTCAGGTGAGGGAGTATGTATCCAAGGGACAATAACTCAACCTACACGGGCAGCTGTCACTCCATGAACTGATAGTGTTACAGGAAGGTTCTGAAGGAATCAAAATGTGTGATCATGAATGATGTTCTTCCCTTACAAACGTTCTGTAGTTTTCAAAAGTTGGAAGAAACCTGCTGGGCTCTGGCATGAGATGGGAAGGCGCTGTGTTCAGATCCCTTTGTGAACAGCGGGAAGACCACAGCAGCTGTGCAGGACAGCGTTGTGAAGGTGCCCATCTCAGCGCTCCTCAGGTGGGAACAAGCTCAGTGTATGGCCAGCCTGGAATGAGATCTTGTCTCAGAAAGAGAAAGCAGATCAAAATAAAAACGGCGGAAGAAGCGCTGGAGTTGTGCCATTGTAATGCACTAGCCTTTAACGAGGATCTGAGATCTAGCCCAGAAACCATGTAAAAACGCTGAGCACTGTGGAGTATCCTAGTAATTCCAGCTGTAGGGAAGGAGGTGGTCCCTGGGGGTTGCTACTAACAGCCTGGCCTAATTGGCAAACTCCAAAGCAATTTAAAACCCTGTCTCAAAGGACGTGGCCTGTGTTCTTGAGGATGACACAGAGAGCATCCTCCCCCGTACCCCCCCCCCACCATTGCACACATTCATGCACACACTCATTAAATAGACAAAAAGCTGGATTCCAGGGGCTTCCATGGAAGGTTACTTTAGAAGGGACAGGATGGTATAGGGGAGCCATACAGGTAGAGGGTATTGGGAAATGTGGAAGCCAGAGAGGATGGTGGCCTGGTCAGCAGTCACCACTCCACAATCTCCAGGGCTCAGGGTTAGGACAGGAAGCTTTTGGGATACAGGGAGCTCACAGGAAGCAGGCAGCAGGAAGTATATGCTGGGACACTGGAAGCCCCAGTTGGAAACCTAGTCAGAGAAGCATGTGCTGGAGAGGCTGCCGCTAGAGCCACTGCCATAGGCTACATGATTCTGATCACAAACAGACACTAGGGCTACTCCTGCTGCCATGGAAATACCTCACCTGATCCTGTGTGACAGCCTTCCTGAGACTGAAGTACTCCATCCTGCAGGGAAGCTCCTCAAGCTGGAAAGTAAACAACTCAAAATAACTTCAGGAAGTCTCTGAAGCCGACAGAATTCACTAGGCCCCTCCCTACATGAGTAAACAGACAATGGGAACAGAGTTGCCAAGAAGACTCAGACCAGACCAGATTCCTGGAAGAAGCAGAAGCCAGCTCCGGTGTCTGGAAAAGGTTTAGGCCAAGGGACCAACTGAGTCACCTGGAAAGGATTCTCCAACGTTGATCTGCCTGCAGGCTGTGCAGGGTGTTCCAGGTTCCCAGCTTTGTGACCTGTCACCCATGCTGGGGTGAGCCTTGGTGATGTAACTGTTTTGGAATCCTTTTTGCATCTCTAAGTAAACCCTCATCTATTCTCCTATAAGTAAAACTCATTGGTTCTCCATGTTGGACTTTGGTGGTATCTGGACTCTGGTCAGTTGTGGGTTCTCTACCTGGGGTGAGCAGACATGAGTGTTGCGTCTCCCCAGGAAAAGTTTGTCTCACAACTATTACTAAGAAGGCTGGAGGAGGATAGGATTGGGCTGGCCTTGGTGGAGGTTCTCTCTGCAGCCTTTAGAGCTGGAGAAACGAGGTCATGTGGCTTCCTTACCTCTCCTCACTAGAGTCTAGTGGAACAGACTCACTACATAACCAGACAGTGCCACATGTCCCAATCCTGAGCTGTCTGGCACGCACCCACCTACCCTTCCTCCTCCCTTCTCCTCCCCCTCCTCTCTGTGCTTCAGGGGCATGCGCACTTTGGTGGGTAGTTACATGCCCAGGTGAGACTCACGGGTCAAAGGCACAGAGAGCAGCAGACGGGCACTTGGTAAAGACAATGTGTGCCTTAGTGAACAAGGCTGGGCAGGAAGGCCTGAGGGCCGAGTCACTCTGCTATCTGAGACCAAAGGGCCTGAGCTGGCTTCCCCTTCCCTTCCAGGGAGTCAGTCCCAGGTGAGGGCTGAGTGACCGCACTGGGGAAAGCACGTGTTCACACTGTGGGACAAGTCATTACTTAGAGCCCGTGAAGCTCAATGTGATCTTAGCAGGACCTATAACAACCAGGGGACACACTTGGGAAGGACCACCTTGGTTAGGTTACTGACGTGGGAAGGCTCATCCTGTGTGCTAGTGCCCTTCCCTGGGCCGGAGTCCCTGACCGACTGAAAAGGAGCCAGCTGAGTACTCCCACGCGGGCGTCTCTCCCTCCTGAGAGCAGAGGTGTGTGTTTCCAGCCGTTTCCCACTCCTGCCCCCATGGCT
The DNA here is from genome assembly GCF_000317375.1 of Microtus ochrogaster. NCBI lineage: Eukaryota > Metazoa > Chordata > Mammalia > Rodentia > Cricetidae > Microtus > Microtus ochrogaster. The sequence goes on along the minus strand of NC_022013.1, from coordinate 11,270,642 downwards.
TCCCTGTGATGACAGATACGGAAATGTAAGCCAGAACCACCCCTTTCTCCCATAAGTTGCTTCTTTTCAGACATTTTGTCATGGCCACAGGAGTAGGACCTACCACTGCCCTAGCCTGACACCTCTGCTGGCTTTCCTTCTGTCCCCTGGTCATTACATCCCTCCCTTTTGAGAAGAGGCCTCACATAGCCCAGGCTGGGCTTGGGCTGGCCACGTAGCTGAGGGTAACCTTGAACTTCCGATCCTTTTGCACCCAGCTCCAGAGTGCTAGGAGTACAGGTGTGCACAGCACACTCAGTTTATGGAGAGCTGGGGCTAGAACCCAGGGCCTTGTGGGCATGAGGCAAGCACTCTAAAGGCTGAGACAATCTACCGAGTCTCTCTTTGCTTTTCTTGCTGTGTGTGAGGAATGTTGAGGCTTCCCCTGCCATCTTCTCGGCATCACTCCTCCCTCTTTGAGTGTCTTGTCTCAATCTGGCTGAGCTTAGACAATGTTTTGTCTCTCTCCAGAAGAGCTAACCTCTGGCATCAGGCTTTTGTTTTTGTCTCCCCATTTCTACTGCCCCAGAAAAAAAAAATAAAGTTCATTAATGAAAATACCAGCTGAGTTAGAAGTCCCACACCCAGTCTTGGGATGTAGCTCAATTGACAGAGTGCTTGCCTAGTGTGCTCAAAGCCTTGCCTTCCATCCCCAGCACTGCTTAAACCAGGCGTGGTGGCACACTCCTGTGATCCTAGCATTAGGGAGGGGAGACAGGAGGACCATTTTCTACTTCTTAGTGAGTTTGAGGTAAACCTGGGCTACATGAGAGTCCGCTTCAAAGCACAACAAACAAAATATAAACCCCTGTCCATGCCGGGCGACGGTGGCGCACGCCTTTAATCCTAGCACTCGGGAGGCAGAGGCAGGCAGATCTCTGTGAGTTCAAGACCAGCCTGGTCTACAGAGCTAGTTCCAGGACAGGCTCCAAAGCCACAGAGAAACCCTGTCTCAAAAAACCAAAATAAATAAATAAATAAACAAATAACAACCCATGACTCCAAACATCTCAACTAGCTGGCTTGTTGTAAGAACTTTAAATTATGGCAAGGTTGTGGGGTTGGGGAGGGGGGGGAGGCTGGAGAGATGGCTCAGCTGTTAAGAGCTAGCCATCTCAAAATTATTCTGAGCAATTTGTAGTTCAAAGCTGATTTTTAGGTGCTGTTTTTCATCTTATTGGTGTTTTCATAGTCCTGGAGGAATCGTCATTTTGGGACCCCCATCCTCCTTCTGGAGACTTCAAAGGTCACTGTTAGGCATGGTTATGGTTCACTGCAGAAAACTGATAGAGAATCAACCTTAAATCTTGTACAGGAAGGTAAAAGAAGCCTTTTTCTAGAATTAATTATTACTCTATATGACCATTACCATCATGTCAAAAAGTTAAAAAAATATTAATCATATAAATTTTGAGATAATATTTATACCTTAAGAAAAGCTGTTAAAGAGTCAATATAAAAACCAAAGGATTATGAGATTAGTGGCAATAAAATAGTCCCTTAATTTTGTTTTTTCTTCTGTTATGTCAGGTGGCTCTTCTGACATGATATATGTGCTGGAGCATTGTCTGTCTTTATTTGTGCAGGTATACCCATGATGGCCATGATTTCTAGCAAATGTGTGATTACCAAAACAGCCTTTTCCAAACACAAAGCAGTTTCCCACTGAAAACCTGAATAGGTATCAATGGTGTGGTGTATATATTTTTGTAGTAGGAGGCCACTTGTTTGTTTCTGGCTGTGCAGACTCCCAAAATAACCACACAGAAACTCTATTAATTAAATCACTGCTTGGCTTTTTAGCTCTAGCTTCTTACTGGCTAGCTCTTACATCTATTTTTTTTTTAATTGAGTATTTTTTTAGATTTTTTTTTTTTAGCTCTTACATCTTAATTTAACCCATTTCTATTAATCTGTGTTTCTCCATGTGACTGTTGCTTACTGGCAAGGTTCTGTCTGTTGTCTGTCTCTGGCAGAGCTACATGGTATCTCCCTGCCTCTGCCTTCTTTTTCCCAGCATTCAGATTAGTAGATTAGTTTCCCCCACCTAGCTCTGTTCTGCCCTCCTATAGGCTCAAAGCAGTTTTTTTATTCATTAACCAATAAAAGCAACACATATACAGAAGGGCTTCCCACATCATATTTAAGTTTTCCAAATTTTACAAAATGGAACACATGCACCTACTATATTTCATTCTTTTGAGTACCCTTTATAGTACTTCCTGTAGGTAGCGGTGTTTTGTTCTATAAAGAACAAGTAGGACATTTCCTTATAATTTCCTTGGTTTGTTGTCATATGATGGAAAAGTCTCTTTTTTAACCTTTGCTATTGACATGATGTTTTTAATAAAATTATGAGGCTTCCAGTGCATTTTCAATCAATAGATGATCATTTTCTTCATTATCTCATGCTAGAGGATCTGGAAGACCCGTATGGGATCAGATGTGTGTTATATTGTAAATGTGATAATTCCTATTCCTGATTATTTCTTGTAACTGAATAAATAGTAAAGTCAATTCTATATCATCTGGTATAAAATCACCAGTTTCAATATGCAAAGCAACTCTTTCCACATATTGCAAATCAGTAACTATGTTGGGAAGTTCCATAAACTCCATTAGTACCATGAGAATAGCATGTAATTCTGACTTTTTGACAGAATCATAAGTACTTTGATCCACTTTACTTAAATTTTCTGAGTTGTATCCTGCCTTTCCTGATTTATTTGCATCAGTATAGAAGTTAGGGCTCCAGATATTGGTATTTCCCATAAAATTTGAGGAAGGATCTAGTTAGTTCTCCTTATAAGTTGAATTCTCTTGCTTTTGGATAGTTGCTAATCTCTCCCCAAAATTACTGCAACCTGATTGCCTGGGTTCACTTTCTGCCCATAATTTATCAATTTCATCATTACTAGAAGAACAATGACAAAGAGCTTTCAGTAATTTTTGGGAAAATTACTAGGAGAGATTAACAACACATATCCCAAGAGACTGAAGTGTATAAAAAGAACTAATTGAATTCTTCCTCACACTGTACAAGGAACACCAATCTCTGGAGCCTCTGCATCACATACTGATGTAACCAAATCAGGGAAGGAAATTTAATTAAAATGGCTCAAAGCCCTTATTATTCTGTTCAAAAGTCAGAATTATATGCTATTCTCATGGTATTACTAGATTTTCCCAAATTTCTTAATATAGTTACTGACTTTCAATATGCAGAAAGAGTTGTTTTACATATTGAAACTGCTGAATTTATTCCAGATGACTCAGAATTAACTTTTTTACTTACTTGATGACAAGAAATAATCAGAATTAGAAATCATTCCTTGTATATAACAAATATCAGATCCCTTATGAATCTACCAGACCGTCTAGTACAAAGTGATGATGAAATTGATCAGCTATTAGTAGAAAATGTGTCAAAGTCTCAGAACTTCATAAGAAACACCATGTTAATAGCAAAGGTTTGAAGAAAGGTTTTTCTATCACTTGGCATCAAGCCAAGAAAATTATAAGGAAATGTACTATAGTTCTTTATATAACCAAACTCCACTACCTGCAGGAAGTAATCCAAAGGGTACTCAAGGAAATGAAAATTGGCAAATAGATGTGTTTCATTTTATAGAGTTTGGAAAATTAAAATAGATGCACAATACCATAGATACATATTCAGGATTTCAGTGGACAACTGCTTCAAGTTCTGAAAAGGCAGATTTTATAATTACACATTTGTTAGATGTTATGGCTATTATTAAAAACCTGTACAGATTAAGACTGGTAATGCATCAGCATGTCGGCATGTGTCTCTAGTAAAATGAAAGTTTTTTGCATATTACAATATAAAGCATTTTGCATCTTTACAACACAGTCCTACAAGCAGTTAAAAAAGATCTAATCACACTTTAGAAGATATATTTAATAAACAGAAAGGGGTAATAAAGACCCTCGGAGATAGATTACACAATTCTCTATTAACTTTAAATTTTTAAACTCTAACAATAAAGGAACAACAGTTGCAGAGAGACATAGGATAATAGAAAAAAAACCTGCTGAAGTAAATCAGCCTGTATACTTTAAAGATTTGTTAACCTCGGAATGGAAAGCAGGATATGTGTTATGTTGGGGAAGAGGTTTTGATTTTGGTTCCACAGGAGAAGAAAAGCTGTGGATATCATCAACACTGATAAAGATGAGATTCAAACAAGAGAGACCTCTTTATGAGGAGAGGCAATAGATAGCTGATGAGATGCCGTGGCCATTCAATCTAAGCTAACTTGTAAGACTAACACATGCCTTTCATTTGACCAGATATATCTTTCCAAGGAGGGAAACTCCCCAAAGTCAGGGTTGGGACAGGGTTTTGAATTTGTCTTTCCAGGAGAATACAAGCATCCAACTAAGGAATCTGAAGACCACTGGGCAAATGAGACATCTGAGGAAAAAGGACCAACCATCCAGAGAAAAAGAGTAATTGCCAACAGGATGAAATTTCATAAAACTTCCCAAATGTTTGTTTCTGCTTTTTTTTACAGACATATAATGCAAATGGTCTTTTGTAGTTCTCAGATTACAGATGGCTCTGGAGTTGGAGTGTGGCTCTCTCCTTCTCTAAACCCAAACATAGTTGTTAAAGAAAAAACCATAATCTCTGTCTCATGGTAGACAAGCTACAAGGTATGGGACAGAAAAAAAAACCAATTAAGGAACTATTCTATTGGCACTAATCACATAATTCTTCTGTTTTATTTTGAATCTTTAAAATTTTCCTCAAGGTGTAAATATATCTCAAAATTTATAAGATTAATGTATATATTTAAATTTTCTGTCATGATATTAATAGTAATATAGTGTACTAACTAATTCTGGAAATAGGCTCCATCTAACTTCCTGTATGTGATTTCCAGATTGAGTCTGAAGCAGGTAACTAGGAAGTAAGCTTGTAAACCCCACGTGTATTTAACAGATTGTGGTCCTTTAATCTCTCTGAGATCTGCTGCGTATGACATTTGGAATGTTTAAGTTTTCTGCAGTGAACCGTGACCATTCCTAACAGCAGCCTTTGAAGTCTCCAAAAGGATGACAGGGACCCACAATGACGATTCCACCTCGACTGTGGTGATGCCCCTAAACTGACAAACACCATCCAAATACCAGCTTTGGACTACAAACTGCTCGGGATAATTTCACGGTGATTAGCGGAGACGGCCCAGCCTCACAGACTACTCCGGTCAGGACTTCAGATAAGCCCTGCAGCTCCCCAGCACACTGAGACCGGATCAACAGCTCTACCAGGACTTGGTCATTATCTCAATTTTCTCAGGGGCCTCTAAAGATGCCGTCACCCTCAGACAACAGGAACTAATTTTAAGAATACAAAAGCCACATTCCTAAGAGGTGGGGTGAGTAGTTTTCAGTCATTCTATGGATTATGAACATTTATCATCATGGGGGGGGGTTGTTGCAATTTGTTATTGGTCATAGTTAGTGAAGGAGATTAGATGCAGGGATCTTAGTCAGAAAAGAAAAGGGGGCTATAGGAACGATAGAATAAAGGGTAGATTACTGGATCTACCTTTAAACTAAAAAAGCAACTACTAACTACTAGTCTTAACTATTTTATGTTGGTATGGATTTTTGCACATTGATACGAATTTAAGGGTTTTTTTGTTATATTGTGTATGTATTTCTATTCTTGTTTAAGGTATTCTACCTATGCAGTTCGTTTCAAAATGTAATGTAAAGTTCTAGTCCTTAAAGGTAGAATTTGTGCTATACTAATAGTTAGTCATGTATAACAATCAATTTGTGTTCTAAACAGATGGTTTCCAAACATTTCAGGGACCTACAGAATATGGCACTTAAGATGTTTTTTTTTTTTAATATTTATTTATTATGTATACAATATTCTGTCTGTGTGTATGTCTGCAGGCCAGAAGAGGGCACTAGACCTCATTCTAGATGGTTGTGAGCCACCATGTGGTTGCTGGGAATTGAACTCAGGACCTTTGGAAGGGCAGGCAATGCTCTTAACCACTGAGCCATCTCTCCAGCCCCTTAAGATGTTTTAATAACATAAAGCTTTTCATGACAGTGAGACACATCTGCTCCTGGTAGCACCAATTTACTTAAAAAAAGGATGATGGGCATCAAAAAACCTACATACGGAGTTTGCTTTCATTGTGGCAAAGTTAGTCACTGGGCAAGAAACTGCCCATGCCTCAACCTTTGACAGTGTACTGTCCAAATTGGACAGGCAGGACATAGAAGAAAGCAACTGCCAATATTAGCTAAGACAAGGTAGGACAGCTCTTCAAAATTCATGCTTAACAGGAAAGTCTGTCAGATATTATAGGCCAAGATGGATGCCCCAATGTTGCAGAGGAACCATGGACCATGGATGACTGTCCAGGCAGCCAGCTGTTTCTGCTGTTTCTATAGTTTTGGAAGTTGTTTGCTCTGCACTTCCTGTTTACTCAGGTCATAGTCTGTCCTTCTCAGGTCTCTGGTGGAGTTGAAGATGAGAGAGTGATAGTTACAGTCTTCCTTGTTACCAAATTCATAGAAGAAACTCACAAAAGAGGAATAAAGTATATAAGCTTGAGAGACATAAAAGCTTAAATTGTTTATCTAAGAAAATGTTTGAGGTCTAAAAAGATAGTTTTGGGTTGGTAATACAAGTTGGGATAGAAAGTAAATTAGGTACAACACTTTGAACTAAGACAGGAAGATAATTACAGTGCTTTCTCCAGTCTGCCAAATACAAATGGACTGGACATTGTGGATGCAATTACCTGATAATTGTTCTTATTGTATATAGTTTTAATGTGTTACAATCAAAGCCTTCCTTTTTATTTAGACAATAAGGGGGAAATGTTTTGGGTTATTTTGATCATACTCTACACTCCCGAGACTGTCAATAAAGTTTACTTTTAATCAGTGGGTGGAACTAGCTACTAGCTGACCAAAATTAGCCATAAAGATTTTGGAGGACCGAGGACATATAGAGAGACACGGGAAGTAGTAGGGAGGGGCTGAAAAAGATTCTTGCCCCTTTTATGGACCAAGGGAGGAGAGAGGAGGTCACTGGTGGCTTCTCCACTTCTCCGATCATTCAGGTTCTTACTCTGATAGCTGACTCCTGAGTGTTTATTGATGAAGAATAATTAAACAAATATTTCATTCCATGTGGTGAAATTATGCAGTGCACTCATGCATGAAATCCTCAAAGGAAAGAAAATGTGAGCACAGAAAAAGAACACTTCCACAATGAGGCACATCTGGAGTGAGGTGGGATTGTGATGATGGAGCTAAGTCTTGTGTCACTGTGCTCAGAGAGCAAGTCCGATGTGCTTACTGGTCTCATCAAGGCAGATGGGTAAAAGCCGTATTTCAGTCTGTCATTGGTGCCCGTCTGGGGTAAAGTGGACTTCAGAGGGCTAACGAGATGGCTCAGAGGACAAAGGCACCTGCCACTAAGCCAGATGACCCACACACCTCCAGTGAGTTGGCCTCTGACCTTCATGTGTGCTGGGGCATGCACCTCAACCACCACACATGTGAACATGGCATACTGATAACTGAAAAGACCTGGAGAGGTACAGCAGGCACTGCCGACCGCTCAGCAGAGGAGAGGAAGGAACTATGATGGATGTGTAACAGGCCCTAGACCTTAACACAACTGACTCCATAATAAAAGCGCTACTCAGGCTGTAACCCTCAGCATGTAGACAGCACCTGACAAAACTCAAACAAAGGCCTAATCCATCAAAGCCTGGGAAAGTCTCTATATGTCCTAGCCTTGCTTTCAGGCTTCTGTTGTTCCTCTTCTAGCTAACTGTTCTAGGAAATGTTCTTTGAGCTTAAAAGTTCACCCCGAGAAAGGCTCAGGGTTACACTGGGCTCCTGAATACATAGTGTAATGGCCGGTCAGCTAATAAAGACTTGCTATTGGCTTAAACCATGACCCAGCAGTCTTCTCTGGTGAATACTGTTAAGTTGGGAGCTTGGGCCCCAGCCCCTTGCATCTATCCTAGCCCCCTGACCCTGAGAGTTGCTATTCTGGACTCCAAATCCCAGCAGGCCAGGTCCTGAACCCTCCCGGGGGGTGGGCCTTCAGGACCATGTCCCAAGAGTATTTAAAAGAACTCCCAAAAGAGGGACACATGGTCTCTTTTCCTTCCTCCCAGTGGTTGTGTTTGAGGCCCCTCAGGGGACTCCCATTAAACCTGGATATCTCTTAATTTGGCTTGTTTTGATTTGGTTTGATTGGGATTTTTGCGTCAGTGGAAAGCTCATGTTAGGAAAATATTCCTAACAAATACCACACAATAAAATCAAATCAACAATGTCTGGGTCGCCAGGAGGCAGCAGTGTTGCTGAGTTGGAGTGTGAGATCAAGTTCCAGGGAAAAGGGCACACCTGTGTCTGGCGTTCCGCACGGCTGAATGGTTGTTTGCAGAGAGCTGGGCTGTACCAGGTTGGGAGTCATTCTGTCGTGTTAGCATCAGCCCCATAGCCATTCGCTGTGGACCTCTGCGTGTGATCTAACATCCTTGACTGTTAGGTAAGGTCTTTGGAATGCACACACAGACTCCTCGCTTTCGTCAACCCACGGTTAAGAAGTCACCTGATGAGGCCAGAGCAGGGGTCTCTCTGCTTCGCTGTGACCTGTGTACCTGGTGGAAATGACTTTCAAAAATGCCTTGTGTACCTTTCTTTGTTCTGTTACTGTGAAATCTCCTTACATCACCCCCCTGGAAGACGGCATGTGGGTTTTCATGACTGCTCACAGCCACGGTCTCTCGCATTTCACAATAGCCTACGTCCTTCTCTTTGAAGCATTGCTATAAACCGGAGCTCTTACCGCAAAGGGACAGTTAATTCTAGAGTCAAATATGAGTGACCCTGACCAGGAATACAGATTAAGGTCAGCCCGAATTCCATGTTCTAGTGTGGAATCAGATTATAAAGCTTTTTTAAGCGACAGAACAAAGACAGTCATATATGAAGGCACTTTTCAAATACACTGGTGGGAGCATTAAGTGGGCAGAGGAGAAGCCTCAGCTCTCAGCCCAGATGGCATTTGACGACTCCGATCTTTTGGTTAGTGAAAATTATGGTTTTGTTAATACATTTTGGAGATTTTGTTTTGTTTCCCCCTTTCCACTCTATCCTGAACTAAATCCTCCCCACCCCCACCCCTTCCTTTTTTTTTTTTTTTTTTTTTTTTTTTAAACAGGGTCTCAGTGTGGCCCTAGCCAGACTGGAGTTTGTAGTGGAGGGGAAGCTGATGTTTCCAGAGGCTCATGCCACCACCATGCCCAGGCCAAAGGTTTTCAATCTCTTACAGGACTTTAGATCCTAAAAAGAGGTGAGGCAGGAACGGCTATTTAGGCTATTTAGGTGTCTTTGGTTTCCAGGTGCACATCACTGCAAACCTTCGGCCATGAAGGACGCTGACAGCCCTTCGGAAGGGCCAGTGGAAGCTGCAGCTCCTTCTGGGGGACATTTATTCACAGAAGTGAGAATGTTTTGGGGTCATTATGTGTTGGGGGGAACCTGCAGGGACACCCCTTGGAGGAGGGGACGAGAGGCAGGGAGTCAACAACTGAGAATCGAAAGAGTACTATTCCATTTACTGTGGAAATCAGGCTTGCCTGTACACCCCCTCCCGAAGTCCCATTGGCTCAGGCATGGACTCTGCTGTTTTCCTTCTCTCATGGGCATCTCTGGTCAGGTGCCTCTGCATCAGCAGCCCCTGGGTGTAGCGGCAGGCCTTAGGCTCAGGGAGGAAGTACCTGCCGCGCATGCTCATGCAAGCTGGTTTGGGCCAAGCGACTTAAACTTAGGTAGGCCGGCCAACCATTTCTCCTACAATCATGGGGATTTGCTTTAGACACTGGCGGAAGAATCATCTTGAAAATACACTCACCAAATGGCTTCTTTCTTTTATTCCTATGTAGGTGGTGACCGGGTCTCACCTCATGGGTGGGAAACCGATGTCCCAATCTAATGCGACTGGTAATCTGCACAAAGGGGACTAGGGAGGTTCAGGGAACATGGGCCCTTGTCTTGTCTGTCTTCAACACAAAAACTGCTCCTCTCCACACTGAGCTGTTCACGTAAAACCCAAATGGGGCACCAGAGGAAGGGTGTGTGTGTGTGTGTGTGGGGGGGGTGATGCAGACTGAACACCCAGAGGTAGAGAGAGGCTTTGGAGTCATGCGAGCTGCCTGCCAAGCTTGGGGATTTGGAGGACAGCGCTAACAAAGGAAGCTACACAGCGTCAGGCAGGCAGGAGAATGCGGCGAGGCCCGTGAGGTACACCATGCAGTCAGCTGGTGCTCTCCCCTCGCCCCACCTCTCCGAACACAGGCATACCTTTGCCGTTTGTCCTGCCCAACAACAGGGACGAGTGTCGCTCTCAGGCAGAAATGGGACAAGCCCAAGCGGGGCTCCTGGGGTCAGGACACAGAGAGCAATTCCCTCAGGAGCTGTGTCTGAGGAAAAGCTAGGAGGTGTGACAGGGAGAGCTTGGCCTGCTCATAGCACATCAGAAATAGGCGGGAAGCTTTCGGTGCCAAAGTGAAGCAGTACCGAGAGAAATCCAGGAGGGGAGGATTGTGGGACAGGCCGGTCGGAACTCACTTCCGTTTCAACAGGAAGGAAAGGCGGGTATGGATGAAGGAAGGACAGCCGAGAACACTCCTGACTGAGAGACGCTCAGCAAACCCCGAGGGGAGAGTCAGAAATGCAGGTGCAGTGTCTCAGGCAGCTCTCTTGCAGGTGAGGTCAGGCCCCATAAACAGTGGCTGGGTCCACTCAGTACTGTGGGAGTCACCCGTGGGTGGGAACGCAGTGGGACCATGAGGGCAGGCTCAGAACACACCACCATCACCATCAGCATTCAGGGCAGAGGTGGCTCAGCAGGCAAAGGAACTGGCCACCATGCCCCACCTGAGTCTGAGCTCTGGGATACACGGGATGGATGGAGAGAGCTGACATACGAATACCATGGGACAGGCCTCCACCTCCTATAAAGAATGTAACTAATGCCGGGCAGTGGTGGTGCCCCTTTAATCCCAGCACTTACAGAAGGAAGGGGTTATTTTAGTTTATGGTTCCAGAAAGTTAAGAGTCCTTTGTGACGGAACCCTGGCAGCAGCTGGCAGGTACGGCAGCAGGAACAATGGACAGTTCACGTCTTCAGACAGGCCAGAAACAGCACCCCGGAAAGAGCACAAGCCTGCCAATTCTCAAAGCCCCGCCCAGTAATGTACCTCCTCCCAAAGCCCCGCCCAGGTACGTACCTCCTCCTGCGAGACCACACCTCCTAAGCCTTCTGGATATTTAAGACAAATGAACTCTTCCCCAAGCTGCCCTTGGTCGTGGTCTTCTATCCCAGTGCTAGAAACCCGAGCTATGACAAGCCCAGTTTGCTCCTTGAGCTGGGCTTCCAGAGTTCATGCTGCCCGCGCACTGTCTTCCAAACAGCTATCAGGATGGCCCATTGAGCACCACCTACAAGGTTCAGCCACTTTTCAGTTCCAAGGGCCAAAGCCTTCCACATTTATCAAACAGACAAACAAGCCAACCCCAGCATGGTCGGGTCTGTCACAGCAATAGCTCATTCTCATGCTCTTGTCCCAAGCTGTGATAAGACACCAGGACCAAAGTGACTTCCAGAAGGAAGGGGGTATTTGGCCTACAGTTCCAGAGGGTTAAGATTCCATCATAGCAGAAATCTGGCAGCACAGTGACAGAAACAGCTGAAGGTTCACATCTCAAATCCAAATCAGCAAGTGGAGAAACTCAAAATGACCAAGTCTTTAAATCCTCAAAACCTGCCCCTAGTAGCATGCCTGTTCCAACGAGGCCACATCTCCTAAACAATGCCTACAGCGGGGACCAAGTATTTACTACATGCTTGAGACTATAGAGCCACATCATTCAAGCCACCACAGTGCACTGTCATGTGTATCCACTTGCGTGTGTGTGCAGGTCAGAGTCCTCATTCCTTATTTGTTGACAGAGGGTTTGTCCCTGATCCACAGTTTGCCACTCAGCTAGACTGACAGGGCAGCAAGCCTTAGGGATCTCCTTATTTATCCCTCCCCAGTGTTGGGGTGACATACCTACACCACTACACCCAGCTGAGTGGTGGCTGGTGATTTGGGCAGCAAGCGCTTTTCCCGCTGAGCACCTCCCTGCTTTGTGTGCGGCCCTTTCTGCAGCCTGTGCTTTCTTAATCCTCACCACAGTACAAGGTCGTGATGTGGGATGCCCCTCTGTATGCTGTGAATACTGCTGGTTAATAAAGAAACTGGCTTGGCCTGTTGATAGGGCAGAGTAGAACTAGGTGGAGAAAACCAAACTGAATGCTGGGAGGAAGACGATGGAGTCAAGAGAAGCCATGGAACCACCACCAGAGATAGATGTGCTGTAACCTTGCTGGTAGGCCATGAGCCTCGTGGTAAAATATAAAATACTGGAAATGGGTTAATTCTAGAAGAAGAGCTAGCTAGCAATGATTCAAATAATGGTTTCTGTGTGATTATTTCGGGAGTCTGGGCGGCTGGGAGATGAGCAAGCAACCTCCTACAACAAGGTAGCATTTAAAGCACTCCCATTTTACAAGGCCCAGGCAGAAGTTTGCTGAACAAGGTTACGACAAGGTCCATTTGTGTTCTGAAATTCTGTACTGCTCTACATGGGCAGCTTGCCAGTGTCACAGGACTTCATATCCTAGGTCATGAACTTTTACTCCGAAGATGGCGTGGGGATCCAAACGTGACCTGCAGCCACGCTGAGTTGTCACTCTGGCTTCTAGTAACCCTGGTGGTCCCCCTCCCCCGAAGTCACCCAGCATACTACTGAGGCAAACCTCTAAAGTGGTGTGGAACTTCATAATCAGACTCTAGTCCGTGGGCATCAGGAATGTGCCTGGCACCCTTGATAGCAGCTTGAGAAAAATGAGGTACATTCCAGCTCCACCCACTGACTTGAGGATCCCCCTAAAAGATCCACTGGCCCAGCTGCTGCTCTGGACCAGGCTTCCGCGAGTCCAGATAAAATCACACCCTGCTATCCTGGATCTATCTGCTTTTCTTCAGCCTCTCAGCACTTCCTACCAGTGGAGGCCAGTTCTTTTATACCGGATTCCCTGAACAGACCCCTCTGTCAGCTGCTCCTCGAGCCTGCCTGACACACAGTTCAGCCCAGCAATCAGCTGCCAACCTGAGATCAGTGCGGATTCCTGAGTGTTCAGCTCCGTAGGTCTGTAACCTGAAACAAGTCTCAGCCAGGGGCAGCTGGGGATGCAGCTCACTTGGCAGACTGCTTGCCTAGAATGCATGAGGGTTAGATCCCCGACACTGCAAAAACTGGATGAGATGGTGGATGCCTGTAATCCCAGTATCTGAGGGATGGAGACAGAACAAGCAGGAATTCAGGATCATCACAGTGAGCAACTCACAAGCTACATAGTGAGTTCCTGGCTGGCACTGAACATGAGACCCCCATGTCCAAAACAAACAGAACAAAATAGCCAGGCTGAACTCAAGGAAGAGTTCTAAGGAGAAGGTGGCCTTTTCCAGTAAGCTGTATGGTGCCCAGAACTAACACACACTCTTGGTTTTTCAGCACAGGGTATCTCTATGTAGTCCTGACTGTCCTGGTACTTGCTATGTAGACCAGGCTGGGCTCCAATTCAGAGACCCGCTTGCCTCTGTCTGCTGGAATGAAAGCAGGAGGCTGCCCAGGCCTGACTACCCAGGGCTCCTACAAACCAGTACATGGGGGTTTGGGAGCAGATGACAGAAACGGTGGGAGTGCAGGCTGCACTCCAGGGATAGGAAGCGTGGAGGCACACAAACACAGCCCCCAGGTCTGTGTGTGAACGCGTCCCTTGCTCTGGGAAGGGTCGGCTCTCACAGATAAGCTCCTGTGGGGCTTCAACTCTGCTCTCTGCTTGGGGGCAACAAGCAGAGAGCAGAGTCGATGCCCTGGAGTGTCGTGAGCTGAGCCGGAAGCTTGGGACAAGCTGGTTCCTCTCTGTACAGTGAGGGTCCAGGCCAGGTCATCTGTTTTCTTTTGTGTGTGTGTGTATGTGTGTGTGTGTGTGTGGGCTCTCCTGTAGCCCAGGCTGGCCTTATGTAGTAAAGGATGACCTGAACTCCTGATCTTTCTGCCGCACCTCCCATGTGCTGGATTGAAGGTACTGTCCATCATGCCTGGGTTTATGTGGTGCTGGGGGTGGGATCCTGGGCTTTGTGGTAGCACTCACTTGATGCCCAGCCTTGAGGAGCCAGGGCAGCTGGTCCTCACAGTGTTTCTCCCTAACATCTTGCTATCCTGGGAGCCTGAGTCAGACAGCTGTCAACCTGGCCTAGGACATATGTCCTCCCTGGGTGAGATGCCCTCCTCCCCTCTCTGCTCAACCTCAGCATGGAGTTGTGGAACCTCAGTTTAGGGAGATGAATACTTGCTGAATGGACCACACTGAGCTAGGAAGTCAGGACCCATCAGGGCCCCTGACCATAACTGACTCAGGATCTGCTCTGCCTGGGTTTATCTGGGTGTTTCATAGCTCAGCATCTGCCCCCTTTTTCAGGGTAGCACAGCCTGGGCGGAGCAGCTGCTGGGTACCTGTCCACACCAACACCCCCTTTGTTCTGTCCATGACCTAGCCTCCTGTGGATGTGGAAGGCAATTCACTTTTCCCGTGGCTTGTCCTGCTTTTGTCACTTATGTCTGGTGTTTTCTTTAGTGTCCAGCACAGGTGGGTGAGCCCATGTTCCTAGGCAAAGGAGTGAGGGAGCTGGAAAATGTCCCCACTTTCCCAGAAGCCTTGCTACCTTATGTGGTGTGGTGTCTTGGCCCAGCAGAAGCCTGCCAAATGATCTGGACAGCCACGCTGTTCACAGAACACCGCACCTAGGAGGGCTGGGGACAGCAGGATGAGGCCTACTGTCTGCAGGAGGCTGAGGCACGCATGTGGCCTTTCAGACGACAGTACTGGACTCTGTCGGAATGATTGACCCTATGCCTGTGGGCAGTAAACAGTGGAGATTCAAGTCCCAAGATGTTACAAAATCCCTGGAGTGACTCTGTGGCCTTCCAGGGTGGACTAGGTAGAACCAATGAGGGCTTTATTATTTTTATTTAGAGACAGTGTTGCTATACAGTCTGTGATGGCCTTGAACACTGAGGCTGGGGTTACAGGGATGTACCATTATGACCAATACCTTTTGAAGAAAGCTTTGTGCGTTGTCTGTCTGTACTCATGTGTAGGGGTGCAGGAGCACACATGCAGGTCAGAGGACAGCCTCACGTGTAGATCCTGGCCACCCACCTCGAGACAGGGTGGGTGGGGCTGCGAGCCTCAGGAGATACTGCATGAGTGCTGGGATCACAGACATGTGCCCATGGCTGGTTTTGTGGGCTCTGCCCATGCTTGGGAGGCACTGCCCACGGAGCCACCTCCCAGTCACCAGCGGGAGTCTAGGCTTTAGCAACATCTCCAGTCCCAACCTCCAGCACCCACACTGACACAAATCCCCAACACAGTACCAGTGCTCTGATTCACTTCATCTGGTTACTATTAACAGTGGCTCTGACTCAACGATCCGGCCAGGACCATGCATGCTCAAAAACAGCTCATAAAACATGAATGTTCTCATCGTTTTATTTGAATGGGTCATGTCTACAGATCGTGTTCAGTGTACAGACTACTCACAGTTCAGGGTAGTGCTTCTAACACAAGCCATATACAATGGGGATTCACTGAATATAGTGTACCTCATACAAAAATAAATTACAGTTTCAAAGCTATGCAGAGCTTACCATGTAGAAAAGTAAACACAAAATAGTTGGTGAGAGTTCTCATAACCATCTACTGTATCCAGATGTGAAAACCAGGAGAGCAAAGGGCTCCATGAAAAGACACACATACACACTCATACACTCTCTCACACACACTCTCTCACACAAACACTCACATACATACAGACTCACACACACACAACACAGACTCTCAAACACATACACACATACATACACACTCACAACATAACACAGACTCTCTCTCACACACACACGCCTCTGATAAGAAGAAATCCTGAGAATTAGCGGGTATCACCCCCCACAATGCAATGAGAGGAAGGACTGCAGCCCCGCCAGCAAGTCTCCAGCAAGAACTCTGAACCACAGCAGAACTCAGCTCAGGACAAGTTCCCCCAGCGCAAACCGAGCTCCCCCATCCTGGCAGCAATGGGATGTTTCCAGAAAGTCCATCCTGACTGCCCACAAACTCAGGTATTTTTTTTTTTCAGTAAAAGGTACAAATGATCTATAAACATGCATTCTTTATTACACACGTGTATCCGAGTTCAGTCAACTCCATGGCCAAGAGATGGATTAACAGGAACGCACCGAGACTCTCGTGGCTGAGACCTGCTCTCAGCTTGCAGCTTCACGGACAAGCAGTACTCCACTGCTCTCAGAGCCGGGCAGCAGCACTTGCGGCGGTTCCCAACCTTCCTAATGCTGTGACCCTTCCTGTTACAGTGACCCCAGCTAAAAATTATTTAGTTGCTACTTCATAACTGTAAGTTTGCTACTGTTATGAATCACAATGTCAGTATCTGAGATGTAGGATATCGGATATGTGGCCCCCAAAGGGGTGGTGACCCACAGGTTGAGAAGCACTGGCTTGGAGCTTGGTTATAAACAAGTGTTAGTGGGCACAGCTATGCTCCCGGGCACTGGCCTGGCGGTGCTGGGCAGCAGCAGCAGCACAGTGGTGAACTGTTTGTGGTCTCCAGCTCTGGATCAGGGGCAGAGTGAGACAAGGGCCTCAGGCCTTGGTCTGCCTGCAGCTCACAGAGATCCACCCACCTCTGCCTGCTGGGGTTATAGGCAGGTGCTGCCACTCTCAGTCCAAGATCCTGGTTTTGGTCCCTAGCAACTCAAAACCCAAAACCAACCAACCAAAACCTTGTCAGTACAACATACGCTAGGTCTGGCGGTTCATGACTGAAATTCCTGTACTTGCAAAGTGAGACAGGAGAACTCCTGTGAGTTCAAGACCACCCTGGGCTACACACCGAGACTCTGTCTCAAAACAGCAGAACAAAGTAAAACAACAAATGAGTAAATGATACTTGCTAAATGAGAAGACAAGGATTTTGTTCCTTAAAACCCTTGTTTAGAAAACAGCCAAGTTGCTGGGTGGCAGTGGAGCATGCCCTTAATCCCAGCATTTGGGAGGCTGAGGCAGGTAGATCTCTGAGTTCCAGACTAGCCTGGTCTATGGAGGGGGTTCAGACAGCCAGAGCTACACAGAGAAACCCTGTCTGAAAAAAAACAAAACAAAACAAAAAACACCCAAAGCATAAAACAAACAAAAAACTCCAAGTTTTCCACCAGTTGAGCGACTACACAATCTTGCAAACTACAACAAGACTTCCTGGGGCTCAGTTAAGAAAAGAGAGGTCCAAGTTTTAGCCAGAAATGGGAGGAAGAGCAAGCAGTAGATCCTAGAAACAGCTCAGAGGTCTCATCCGCAGACACACCCAGGGCGCCTGAGCCTGTGAAAAGGAAGTGCCCACCGTCCGTCAGCAGGACACGGAAAGAACGTTTCCACAAGAATTTTTCTTAAAGCAATGTAAGACGCTAAGGAGTCTGCTCCTGCTTCTGTCCAGCAGCCTCCCGAGGATCAGGAGAGACAGCCGGGAGTGCCGCCCGGATAGGGCTGCTGGTCTCCAGATCATTTACATATTCACATGGACAGACAGACTCCTTTCCAGAGCTAAGGTGGAGTCTAGGACTGCTAACTCTAACTTCACATCTTACTGACCCCAGGCACTTTGGCTGCTCCCTGGGCACAGAAGGGCAGCTCTGGGCACTAGCTCCAGTGTGACATAAAGGTACAGCACTGGCAGCTGCCCCTTCCTACCCAGCTGTCACCTCCGCCTCACTCTACCCATTCTTGACAGTTTCACATACTCCCACCTACCACTTCCAGGTGCCCCTGGGTCTGTCGCGATAGACCGCTGCCCTTTCAGAGGGGCAGAACACCCTCTGAGAAGTCTGACCTGTGTCTGATCTGTCAGGGCAAATGCATCACTCAAGCGTTAGTTCTAACTTAAGACTCGACACTAGGACAGAGGATTTCTTTTCACTGGAGATCCAAGTGACCCCTAACAAAGTCCCTAGCAATACTCTGCAAGAATTCAGGTACCTGGAGACACAGATGTTATGGGGTACTTTCAGCTACTCTGTCTTGAAAGGACAGTGCTCGATCCTACACAGGATGAGACACGTAGGACTTCTAAGCCACCATGCCTTAGCCATTGTGTGGTTAGCAGCACAGCAGACTATGTAGGCCGCCCAGGACCCAGGCCAGTGTCCAGGAGCAAGCCCCGGGTTCTAGGTCCCACACTGTGAGGAATGTCTTAATACTGAGGACTGGCAAAACACTGCCAGGGAAATGCACGAGCCGCCTACTGGCTAAGGGGAGCCAGCCAGCAAGAAGGGCAGTTCTGTCTCCTTTCGCAAAAGTGCTTTCTAACTGTCCAGCTCCCCTCAAAACTGTAAGGCCGAATCCCCAAGCTTCCCAGGTAGATACTAGCATCTGCCTGAACACATAATATGCAGTGGGGAAGCCAGGGTAGTCCAGATCACAGCATCTGAACCACAGAGCTGGATGTTCTCTTAGCTGAGAAGAATTAGTGCTCAACCATACACACGTCACATGACAGGCAGAAACCAGATAACATTGGTGCTTGGTGAGAGGGCAACACCAGTGGCTTCCCCAGTTCCCATGGCAGCTGAGGTGCTCATCTTCCAGCCCACACATCTGAGCTACTTTAGTGCCATTCTCTGTGCTGGCTCAGGTCCATATCCATACACTTTTCCACGGTGACCACGTACCACTTCAACACCAGAACTTCTTTGGGTACAGAGAGTATGGAATTCTAGAGAACTTTAAAGCAGATACAAAACCCTAATGTGGGCTGCCTTCATTCACCACACTGTGCACAGCTTCCTAGTGGATTCTTCAAGAACCTGGTCCCTCTCGCCAAAATTCCCCATGTCTGCCCGGTGTTTCCCTTTTCTTTTCACTCAGCATTCGCAGAAAGGAACCAGAGGCTGTGTCTAAATAGGTCCTGGTTTGGAGCGCTGCTGCGCTGACCTTCACAGCTGTAAGCCAATTAGGGTTGCATTCCCACTGGCTCAGCATGGACAGCACAGGCCGCAGGTGGAGGACTCAGGTCTCTGACCAGACACCTGCTCCCTCCCCCGCTGCAAAGTTACAGACGGGAGTGATGCGGATCCTTCCTCTAGGAAAGGGGTCTGGGGAGCACAAGGCTGGAGACATCTCTCCGTAGTTCCTAAGAGCAGTAAGACGGTAACTGCTCAGGCCACAGAGTGTGGCTGACATAAAACCTCCATCTCTCAGCGTCCCTAGAGTCCTGCGACTGTGAGAGCTGGCCTGGGATCCACCTACAGTGTTTCCATCTCTTCCTAAGTTCCCACTTCAGGGACGGTGCAGGGAATACGCTACTCGTTTCTCCAGCAGGCTTTCGGGTCAGGTGTGCTCACCCTGACATCACAGGAAACGGCAGGGAAAGGGCTCTGGACAGCAAGCCTTGCCACAGGCTGCTATAAACAGTTGGGACCGCTAGGTGGAGCCACGAGTTTGCCGGAAACTAATGAATTTCGATGATGGGGGATTGGAAGAGGAGGTTATCTTCAGTTATGTGGGGTAGACTTCCAGTCGGACGGAAAATGTAGCTACTTTCTTCATGGAGCTGAAGTCAAATCCAGGTAGAAGGTTTTCTCCAAGTAAAGGACTCACTGGGCTGGATCCAGGGCTGATGGGGTAGCGTGGGGGCATTCCAGATCCAGCAGGAGCAGCAGCCCTCAGAGCTCAGTGGTCAGCAAGCACTTCTGCTTCAAGGCTGGGTCTTCAGCCAGAGGAGCAGAGCTGCAAGGAAGGGAGAGACATAGTGAAGGCTCCTGGATACAGGCTAAAATATATTTAACCCTTTCTTTACCAGCCACACTTATCAAGGCTAGTACGAACAGTGCTGTGTTGAGCACAAGAGCAGCACATTTTGCTTCTGTCTGAACTTGGCTTAGCTTATCCTCTGCAGAGAGGGGACCCATGTTCACATGCCTGTCTAGTAAAAGTTATGAGGGTTCTCACCTTGGGGACGCCCTACCCCTACTTCATACTGCACTGTGTCATATGTAGTAACGAGAGCAGGCCACAGTCGTAAGAGTAAAGAAGAAAGGATAAAGAACAACCTATTTTTTAAAACAGAGATCTCAAGTCTACTAACATTTTCTTCACAAAGAAATCCTAGTAATTTTTTTTGAAAATTATCAATATGCAAGAAAAAATACTATGTTAAACAATATTCAAAGACCTATATACTTTCAATTAAATTCAATTAGGACCTTACAAAAACTAACAGTGTTATTTTAAATATAATCAACATTTCTTATTTCTCTCCTATCAGAAAAAGCTGCAGATGAGTAGTAATTTCCTCACCTGGTCACAGCATCTACCAGGAATGGTGCTGGGGGGGAGATGAGTGAGAATCCGTCTTTAGTACCACACCCTTCGGTCCCGGCCACAGACGGTCCACACCCTGTGAGCCTGTTGGAGACGGCAGCACTCTGCAGTAGGAGACACACACATCAGCACTGAGGCAACAGCACTCACTCCCCAGCAGCCTCCCATTAGCCTCACTGACCGGGCAGCAAAGAGGAGGGCCTGATGCTCCCGGCTGTTTACCCACTGAGTCATCTTGCCAGCCCCCAAGCTGCTTATCTATTTTAATATGTGTACGGATGCTTTACTTGTATGCATGTCTGTGTACCACACATGTGCCTGGTGTCTGTGGAGTCAGATCCCCTGGAACTGGAGTTACAGATAGTTATGAGCTAGCTGCCATCAGGGTGCTGGGAACCAAACCTAGGCCCTCTACAAAAAAAGTAAGCACTCTTAACCACTGAGTCATCTCTCCAGCCCCTTTCACCTCAGATTTTTATTTATCTGTCTGAATCATTTAGCATTTACAGAAAAGTTGAGCCACAAATCTGAAGCTGTTAAATTAACAGAGCTTTGATAATGACCCCAATATTTGTAGGAAAAACAAGAAAGTGAGATTCCTTTAAGCTTCTGAGACTGTAACCAAAAGAATTGAATAGTATGGACTTACTGGAATAATCCACCGGGGTGTGATCATGGATGACGAAGACACCTAAAACAAATTTCATAGCCACTTACTTTATGGAAGACTGACTTATACTTTCTACTGTGAAATGCACTGCAGGGATGCAGTTTCCATGGAGACTCCTGAGCTGATATAACTTTTAGCCCCATGCTTAGGACTTTGAGAATCTTTGAGAATCTCCATAACAGGAAAGATTATAAGTTAAGAACACTACTGCTACTGTTAATTCATTTATTACATTTTTTTTAAAGACAGGGTTTCTTTGTGTAGTCTTAGTTGTCTTGGAATGGGCTCTGTAGACCAGGCTGGTAATGAACTCAGAGATCTGCCTGCCTCTGCCTCCTGAGTGCTGGGATTAAAGGTGTGCACTGCCACTAACCTGGCTCATTTATTATTCTTAAAAATCTTTTAAATTATATTTATGTATTTGTGTGTGTGTGAGAGTGTGCACACATAAACACAAACACAGACACATAGAATAGTAGCTGCCAGCAGACACGGGGGCATCAGAAGGATATACGGTCTCCACTCTTGCTGACTTCCAGGTTAGCACAGGAGCACCTGAACATGGCTCAAGTGTAAATGAGTGGAGGATTAAAACGGCGTTGTGGTGTGGGAAGTCCTTCTGTATATGTGTTGCTTTTATTGGTTAATGAATAAAGAAGCTGCTTTGGCCTGTGATAGGGCAGAATAGAGCTAGGCAGGAAAACTAAACTGAATGCTGGGAGAAAGTAGGCAGAATCAGAGAGATACCATGTAGCCACCAGAGGAGAAAGACAGGAGCTGCCAGCCAGAACCTTGCCTGTAGGTGATGAGCCTCATGGTAAAATATAAAATAATGGAAATGGGTTAATTTAAGGTGTAAGAGCTAGCCAATAAGAAGCCAAAGCTAATAGGCCAAGCAGTGTTGTAATTAATATAGTTTCTAAGTGGTTATTTCAGGTCTGGGTGGCCGGGAAACAAACAAAACAGTGCTGGAGGCACAAGGTCCAGAGATTAGTAACATCACTATCAAGACCCTAACAGTTCTAACCTATGCTTACCCAGGTCCAGGGATCTAGGTGCACAACTGTTCACCAAGGGGATGGTGATTTTTGCTGTGGGCTTAGTCTGATTTTACTGACTTTGTAAGTGGAGACAGGAGTAGAATAATCAGGAATATACAAAGAGCAGCAGGGAGAGGATGACAATCCTTTAAGTTTGATTACATCTGGGACAGCTGTGACTGCTCCACTTAGCATGCCAGTCACTCATACGGAGAGTGAGCCCATTGTTTGTTTGTTTTATATTATCAATATTTTAATTTTGGTTATATTTTCACACTGGTGCTTAAGACCATGCAGTGAGCAAATCTAATCACTATGTTTTTTAAACAAACAAACAAACAAACAAACCTGTTAAGGCCAGTTGAGGTTCTGGTCCTCAGAGGTCACGGGCTTTGGGAGGAGGAAGTGGCATTTCAATTGTATTTTAATAAATAAAGACTGCCTGAAGATCTGAGAGAAAAATAGTAAACTGGTCTGTAAATTATGGAAAGACAGGAGCAAGGGCCTTGGTAGACCGGCTTTGCTTAGAAGCATGGAGGCTATTTCTCCTCTGTGTAGAATGAATAGTCTACCCAGTGGGGTAGACAAATTCAAACTGATGTCTAAACTACAGCACTTGAAGTGAGTATGGAAGAGAACCAGCTAAAGCAGGAAAACACTGATGTAGATTGGTCTTTTGTCTATGTGTTAATTTCATTGGTTAATAAAGAAACTGCCTTGGCTTTTGATAGGGCAGAAAATTAGGTGGGTGGAGTAGACAGAACAGAATGCTGGGAAGAAGGGAAGTGAGGTCAGATGCCATGGAATCAGCCACCAGGTCAGATATACTGAATCTTTCCGGGTAAGCCACCACCTTGTAGTGCTACACACATTAATAGAAATGGATTAATCAAGATGTGAGAGTTAGCCAGTAAGAGGCTAGAGCTAATGGGCCAAGCAGTGTTCAAAAGAATACAGTTTCCGTGTTATTATTTCAGGGCATAAGCTAGCCAGGCGGCCGGGAGCCGGGCGGCAGGAACGGAGCCCGCCGCTCATCTCTACAAAACACTACTAGAGGTTCTTTACACAAGAGGAACCCTAAATGGTATCACAATATTGGGGGTGATAGCCAATTTAACTCATATAATTGAAACTGAGACAAACTCACTAGACAAAATTAGAAAGTCAGACAAGGGTAAGTGAGATAGCTCATGGCATAAAGGCACTCTCGCATGGGCCTGACCACCTGCGGTAGATACCTACCTGGGACACACATGATAACTCCAACAAGTTGTTCTCTGACCTCACCTCACAGTGGTGCTGCATGTGCACCCACAGGACATGAACACATGATACATAAACAAATGCCAAAAATGTCAAAGTCAGACAATTCAGGCGTGGTGGAGACTCACACCTGTAATCGCAACACTAGGAGGTGAAAGCAGGAACTTCTAGTTCCTAGGTTACTCCTAGGTCAGCCTAGGCTACAGGGATTGAACCCAGGGCAAACACTGCATCGACTCTATCCTGATCCCTGGAGAGGCCCAAGAGCAGGAGCTGTAATCTAAAAACATTAAATAAGAACCTTACTCTCAAGGCAAGCTTGAGTGTATTGCTGACCTAAGTCAGCATCGATTTTGGTCTGTTTAATTAATTTATTTATGTGCGTGTCCCAGTGACTTTTTGTATTCACGTGTGCAGAAGCCTGGAGTCTAGGAGGAAGTAGTAGATCCTCCTGCCTCTGTGTGGGCCACTCTGTCACACTATGGTTGTGGTTTTGGGTAGCTCACCTACCCACTAGACAAAGAACAAACATACGGTAAGTGTTGCCAATTATGCTCACAGGAATTATGTCTCTCTGGGCTTCAGGTTATTTTTGGCATTAATTTTGGAGGCTATCTCTTGTCTCTTTCAAGATTTATTATGGTTCAAGATCAGATTTGGGATTATTTCTTCTCCTTTGGTAACATCTTATTTATTGATATAAGCTGGTAGTCTATATCACCAAATATCACATGGGAGCATGTTTAGAAATGCAAATTCTGGGGTCTTCCCAAGATATATCTATATATAATTTGAAACTGAAATGAGGCCCAACAATCTGTTCAGTACACCTTCTGGCTAATTCTGACACACACACACTCAAGTTTGTCAACTAATGATTTACACAACCAACAGAAAGTGCCATCTGTGCCCCCTGACTCCTGAGAGGCATCTGATCCCCACAAGCAGCTCTTGCTTACAGTAACTAGCACTGAAGTAATTCTGTGTGTCTTTACACTTCAGTCCAGCTGAGGAAATGAACTGTCTTATCTGCTCATGGCAATGGTACTGAGGACGCTGCCTTCCAGGTTAGACAGGGCTGAGATTTTCAATGCTACTCAATTGTGCCCCCACTTTTTTGTAAAAATATAAAATAAAATAAATAAACATGTCCTTATAGTTTTAACATATGTTTTAGACAGGCTTTTGCTATAGCCATGGCTAGCCTGGAACTTGCTCTGTGGATCAGCTGGCCTTGGGTTTGCAGCAACTTTCCTCAATGCTGGGGTTATAGGCATAAACCACCAAGCCCAGATTATTATCTTCACTCTTGAATTATTTTTATTTTTATTTTATGTGTCTGAGTGCTTTGCCTATATGCATATGAGGGCATTACAAGTGTTCAGTGAAAGCTGAGATCAGAAAAGGGCAATGGATCCTCGGGAACCTGAGTTAACTGGTGTTGTGAGCCACTCCATGGGTGCTAGGAACAGAACCCAGGTCCTCTGCAAGAGCAGTAAGAGCTCTCGACCACAGAGCTCCTTGTCTTAACTCTGCAAGCTGGTGCAGGACCCAGGTTTTCTCTCATGTTATTTAACGAGGCGCTGAATTATGAATGGGCTCATGGTGACATGTGCTTTCCACAGGTGAAATGCAATTCAAAACAGAACCCGAGGACAGCCAAGCTCTTTGTGCTTGTATGGGTGTGCACACACCCCACTGCACACATGCTGGTCTTAGGTGCTAGTCTGTCTGTCTGAGGGTTTCCTGTGCTTTGCTGTGAACATCTAGCTACCAGGTCTGAGAGTTTCTGGAAATTCTATTTCTGCCTTGTTTCATGTGCACTACTGTGTCCAGCTTTATCTGAGTTTTGGGGATCCCAATTGAGGTCCTCATGATTGTGCAGCAAGTGTCTTAACCAATGAGCCATTTTCTCAGTCCCATAACTCTTATTAAATGAAAAGTTTTACTAAATTATTAAATTAGAAAAGAAATGGAACCTACAGGAACATTTTCAAAACAAGTCCGCCTTGCTGTTTTGAGGCATATTTACCTGAGGTGTGACTGTGTGGTCCATCAAATTCTCAGTTAGAGAAAGAAGTAAGGCATCCAATTCGTCTGTCGCATCCTGCAGAAGACAAGGCAAGAATCCATGAACAATCTGGCATTGCACCGCACTTTCCCACAGTCTCTGAATTTCTAACAGTGACTTGGGACCAGCTAGTGTGGACCTTCTAAACAGAAAAGGACATTTGGAAATGAGCTACCAACGATTCCACTTTGAGGAGGAGAATCTATACTATAATCAGACCCAGGAAAAGAAGTGCTCTGTAAATACTCACGTAGCTACTCTATTTACATAGAAAAACCTGGAAGAGTTAAATCAGCGACTGGTTTGTGGCCAGCTAACAGGTTTGGATAGGACAGTCATGGTGTCCCAGCTGAATTCTTCGACGATGAGAAGGGAAAGAACATTCGAGTGCTGGCGGTGTTCAATACGGAAGGGCAGAGAGCCAAGGCCCAGGCAGTAGAAGAATGTGATCATGAAGGAAGGGTAAGTGTTCCAACGGCAGGACTGGTTGGCAAGAGAGAGCTCAAGGGAAGCTATATTTTTGGTATGGTTTGGGGCATCTACTAAACAAACTGGTGTTTACCAAAGTGCTATTTGTTCAATTCTAGATGAAGCTATTGGCTATAATTGCACAATCTTTGCATAAATGAAACAATTATTTTTTAAGTTGATAAAAAGTATATATATATATATTTGGTTTTGGTTTAATAATAAAAAATCTTAACAGATATGGCCAAACTGGAAGGCCCAGCTCACTGTGGGTGGTGCCAACCCTGGCTGGTGGTCCTGGGTTCTGTAGAAAGCAGCACTCCTCCATGGCTTCTGTGTCAGTTCCTGCCACAACTGCCCTCAGTGATGGATTATGATGTGGAAATGTAAGCTAAATCCTCCCCAAGGTGCTTTTGATCATACTGTTTTATCACAGCACTATAAACCCAGACTAAAATAAGCCCTAATTGAAATATACTATACATAAATATTAACTATGTACTATCTTTGCATACTAGGATTAAGGGTGATTTATAATTTTCCCTTTTGTGAAGTATCTGGTAAATTTCTACAACTAATATACGTTATGCAACAAAAATGGCGAAATTGCTTGTGTTAAATTAGAAAGTCTGGGCTCCTGTGAGTTCTGCACTGGTTAGGGCGCAGACACATCAGAGTGGAACTGGACTGAGCTGGTGGTCCTGTAATACAACCAGTGAGACGCGCCTGTAGTTAGCCACATTTTATAATCAGTTCCTGTTGTTCTTTTGGTCTCTGGTCCCTTTAAGGGACAAGCCACTCCCACTCCCAGCAACCTCTGACCCCTGCCCCCCCCCTCAATGTCCCCTCTTGGCATGCTCACACGTGTCTCTCTGTCTCTCTCCCTCTCCCTCTCTCCTCTAAGCAATAAAGGTTCAGTTCTGATTCATACTATGTGTCTGTCATATGCCCCTACCCACGTGCCCGCTTGCCGCCACTCAGGTGCTGGACTCTAGAGCCAAGGCCCGGCACCCGCCCGCCCTGCTGGGGATCTGCCGGGGCTAGCGGTTGTTCTGTGAGCCCGCCGGAGGCACGCCAGGATATTTTAAAGTCATAAAAGTTCCTATTACTTGCCATCAGCTGTATAAGACATTAGAAATACAGCAATGAACAGAACAGGTTACCCAGGAATGTTGGTGCACTGCTATGATCCTAGCCTGGGCAAAGGGAAGCAGAGGACTGAGCACCAAGGCCAACCTGGCCTACACAGCAAGGCTGTGATTCAACAAAACAAAACAGGAATCAGCCCACTCACACAGCTTATGTTTTCCTAGGAAAATCATACAGTGAATTTCAGCAAAATCACAGGTGTGCTGGACAGCGTCTAACGTGTCCACTTGAAGAGAACAGTGTGTCTTAGAAAAGAAAAAAGTGAAGGCAAGGCTAGCACCCAAGACTGTCTCAAAATAAAGCCCCCAGCAGCACAGACACTGGAGAGAAGCGTCTAGTAACTCTTCGGGAATAGGCAGGCAGGGCAGCCCCAGGGTCTTCCCTAGGGAGAAGGCTCAGCTGCTCCTCCCACCTCAAGCCCCAGGGCCACTGAGAAATGGCCAGATGTCCCTGGTCACATGAGAGGTTAAACTCACTACTGTCTCTTGAAAATGAAAAGCAATCTTCTTACCTTGAGTGCAGACCCACTGTCTGCAGCTGTGGCGTGCGTTGGGGTGGGAGAGTCTCTGCTGGGGGGCACATCCTCATTTACAGTGCTGGGAGGAAACAGAATCAGATCAGGGAGGACGTGCACACAGCTGGCACTGCTGGAGAATCCTTCGGGAGGGCTAATAAGGCCATGGAGAGGAGTAAGACAGGGCAGTCGGAGGAAAACCTTCAGATTTGTTATCCGAGTCACAGTCCTTTGCTGCTAGATCTAAACAGCTCACTAGCTTGCTTCCTTCCCCAAACCACACTAAATGAGAAAACATTTGTCTTTAGTAGACAAACACACATGCACGGCATGCGTGCGCGCACACACATGCACACCAATTCATAGTATCTCAAACTACTAAGGGTTGTCAGTGTAGTTTAAAACCTTCAGAAAATTCAGAATGATACACTTTAGAAAAGGATGGTTATAGCTTTAAATCCAGAGAAACTATGTAAAAAAATGGGAAGTGAGGAAGTTCTACAGACTGACTTTATTCCGCTTCTTTTTCTGTTACCTTTTTTCAGACAGGGTCTCATCACTTTCTCTGGCTGTCTGGAACTCACTACGTAGACCAGCTAGCATTGAACTAACGGTTTTTGCCTCCCAAGTGCTGGGACTAAAGATGTAAAATACATGAATGAAAAAGCTAAGTTGACCACAAATCTGATACATAGCCAAGACAGAGGAGCAGAGTGAGGAACCAGGGGAACCATGGTGAGGGTACAGGCTGCAGAGCTGTCGCATAAGGGAGAAGCAACATCCAGGATGCTCCAGATACCCTAACAGACGAGAGGATGTGGAATATCTGTACTCTGCAGACCTAGCAGTGGTGATATTTTGTTTGTGTTTTAGCAAATATAGCTTGCCTGAAGATCAGAGCGCAGAGCTACTAGAGGCCAGGCAGTGATGGCACACACCTTTAATCGGAACTTGGAAAAAAGAGGCAGACAGATCTCTGTTACTTCAAGGCCACCTGGGCTATGCAAAATTGATCCAGTCTAAAAGAGAAACAGAGCTCACACAAAGGTGATCCCAACACGTGGGATGACACGCCTTTGTCCCAGCACTAGGGAGGGGGAGATGGATGATATAAAGCAGGAGGAAGCAGGAGCTCAGTACAGCCGGAGGACACAGTCTGAGGATGCAGGCTGAAGTGCACTGAAGACAGATCGCCCTTTTGGTCTGAAGGGTCATCCTAGTGGCTGGCTGCACTGCTTCTCTGATCTCTCAGATATCAGTGGGTGAAAACTGAGAGATCAGAGAAGCAGTGCTTCTCAGACTCTACAGAAAGGCAACCTGCGGAGCTCGCAGTGCCGCCCACTGGGAAGCAGAGGAGAGGTCTCCCAGCCACCAGCACATGTGCCAGCCTAGCCCTCCAGCTAAGCAGTCCTTATAACTGCTGTGTGGGGAAGACCAATGCAAAGTAAGAATGGACAGCCATGGTAGACTTGCAGGATGGCAGTAAGTGAAGAAACAAAAGTTCAGAAATAGAGAAACACAAAACTGGATGACACATGTATTTTATCTTACTGGTGCAAAGCCTAAAAACCATGCACACCAATATACGGTTGGTAATAACCTGTACATAATAGAGGTACTACAGAACCCATGTAAAATGATGGGTGTGGTCATACAAGTTCCTGTACGTACCTCTAAACACTGTAGGTGGCAGAGACGGGAGGATCACTTGGGTTTGATGGTGTTAGTACAGCACCAGACTCTGACAGCCTGTCTCCCAGGGAACAGAAAGGACACTGCACCACAGCCTCATGCAGGCAGAATTACAGGCTTGCTCTCATTCTGCTTTAATCTGCCCATGGATTTCCTAGAAAATGATGCAAGGAACAAGTGCACTTTGTCTAACTCAGAACTCACAGAACACTGAGTTGAACAAAAAGATGTCCCTAGGAAATGCTGTAAGCCACCTGCTGCTCAGGGCAAACAAACAAAAACCCAACAAAACAACCAAAAAAAACTAACAAAAACAAACAAACAAACAAATAAGCCACCACCCAAACATCAACAAAACCAGTACAAAGGAAACACAAGGGTTGAGAGACAAAGTCACAGAACAAGAAATTCTGGGATGGAAAAAAACCCCCAAACCGTTGGGAGCTCACACAAAATGGAGGCATTTAGAAAACGACACCTGCGCCAAGGGAGGACATGGGTCTCCTGCTAAGAGCAGACTGGAGCTCGGGTCCCCAGCAAGTGAGGCAGCACCACCACCAAGCCTGGCCCTGCAGTCATCTACGTTCTGCAAACCATCCTAACACACTGCCAAGCGGAAAGACTTTTCGAGAGCATTTTCCTCTATTAAAAATTTTATTATTGCCAGGTGGTGGTGGTACATGTCTTTAATCCCAGCACTTGGGAGGAAAAGATAGGCGGATCTCTGTGAGTTCAAGGCCAGCCTGGTCTACAAGAGTTAGTTCCAGGACAGCCAGGGCTGTCACACAGAGAAACCCTGTCTTGAAAAACAAAGAAACAAAACAAAACAAACCCAGAAACATTTTATTACATTAGTTTACATTTTTAACCTATGTATCTGTACAGGCGCTGTGGTGCCAAGGCGCAGGTGCATGTGAGGGCGGTAGAGGACAATCTGTGGGAGTCAGTTCTCTCCTCCGACCACGTGGGCCCAGAAAGCGCCTCTGCCCACTCTGTCATCTCCCTGGTCCCTAAAGATTTACTAATTTTATTTTATGTGTATTAGTATTTTGCCTGTATATATGTACAAACATCATATATGTGTCTGATGCTCACACAGGCCAGAAGAGAGTTCTAGGTCTCTTGAAAGTACAGTTTTTGGTTCTGGTCATATGAGATCTCTGTCAAATCACTACTGAGTTCTATACTAGGGCAGCAGGCATCAGAGGCTGCAGCTCATAAAGGAGTCTCCAGATGTCACTTTGAACAGGCTCCAGCTATCATATAATTACACAGCAAAAACAACCAAGAAAGCCTAAGGGAGAGAAGAGTCTGCTGACGAGAATTACATCATCAAGATCAAAATGTCCACGTTTCAAATTCACCAGAGTGTGGCTCATCCACAAGGAAGACTGGAGCAGACGCTTCCCCCAGAAAGCAGAGACAACTGCACTTACTGGGCAAAGGGTGCAACTGGGTCAAATCCCTCAGAAAGCAAAAACTACAGGAGATTAGGACACCAACAACAGGCAGAGGAAGGGCTCTATGGATGATTTACAGCTAGAAAGTAGGAATTTTTAATGAAAAATCTGCCACGGGATTTCAACAGCAGATTTAGTAAGGTCCGCAGAAGAATCAGTGAGCTTAAAGAGATCTTAAGGAGCTGTTGGCCAGGACTATCTCGCCAGAGGCTGGAGAGATCCTCATCTGGCCTTACAGAGGTCCTTTTCTACATGAACTTTCTCAGTTTTGATGACAAAGGGCTCAGCCCAGCTTACAAGCATTTGACATCTCTGTGAAGGAACACACTCTTGCCCCTGGTGAGATGGAGAGATCCCATGTCCCTCCAACAGCAGCCACCAGCCCTCCTGCTAACCCTTGGGAGAGAATAGGCTTGTATTTTTCCTCAGACTGCTATGACGCCAATATGGGTTCTGGTAAGAGATGTGCACCTGACCATGGATCAGCCTGCTTCCATCAGAGAATAACCCAGGATGGGTAATGTATATACTCCCCATTCTTGCTCTTATTCCCCCCCCCCAACAAGATGATTTATTTAGGGAAGAAGTTATAGCCTTTGACTATTCATTTTTTGAAAAGGTTTAGCATAATATAAAAAGGCTATTTGATCCCTTCTGGATGTTCACATATACATTAACTAACAGGGTGGTATTGTTAATCCTTACTCTCTTTAAATATCTCCTGTAGCAGATCCGACATCAGTGGACAGCAACTAAGGTGACTCTTCAGGTGTTAATGGCTCTGGGCATCCTTTTTGTAGTCCTCTGCAGAGGTTATGAACGCCAGGTTATCTGTAATTCAAAAAGCTACTGCCTAGTCTCCCCACCCTGGCAGGTCTCCAGGAAAGAATGCTCTTTGAGGGCTGGCAGTCAATGACAGGTAAGAGCTTGGTCAGCAGGCCCACCTAAGACAGGCACAGTCCAGTTGCTGAGCCCTCCTCAGGTGGGGTCAACAAGGCCTAAGCAAATTACTCTGGCTCCCACTGAACACCCATGTAACAAATAAAAGGGTGGAGATGTAGGAAGTTAAGGCCTACGGGGCTGAGAGGGGCCAACCTGGAGCTCTCAGAGGTCCTGATCGTGCCTAGCCAATGAGGGGCAACTACACAAAGTCAATGGATTAGAGCGCCTGGGAGCTGGGAGAGTGTATACAAGTTTTTCCCCATTGTTAAATAAATGACTCTACTCTATGCCTTCTACCTGCCTCCTGACGTTTGAGACATTAACAGTGTGCCTTCTCACCCCCTCCCCCCAGGAAGACATTAGGATCCAGCGACACCCCTACCTCCCACAGCCCCTCTCAGCCATTTCTCCTAGCTCATCTCTATTTCTCTCCACCAATCACTGACAGGCAGAACTTTCTACCAGGGAACTCAGAGGTACCACAGAGGGCAACAGCAAACAAAAAATGGATCACCTACCCAAAGACAAGACCAGATATCAAAACTATGAACATCACAATCATCATAATTCAGATGCCTAGACCTCAATGCAAAACAAACATGAACAGCCAAGACAATAAGCCTCCCCCAAAACCTAGTGACTTTACTAAGTACCCCCTGAAAAATGCAATATAGCTGAAGCACAGACAAGGACTTCATAATAGCAAGTATGACTATGTTCAAGGACCTTAAAGAAAATGTGAATAAATCTATTAAGTCCATGAAAACACAAAGAAACAGAGTAACAAAATGAAGAAAACAGTTCAAGACATGAAAGTAGAAATAGAACCACTAAAAAAAAAAAAAAAAAAACAACAAAAAACCAAACTGAAAAAGAGTTGGAAATGAAAAATTTAGGATGGCAAACAAAACTTCAGAGACAAGTCTTACTAATGAAGTATGAGACATGGAAAGGAGAATCTCAGGTGTTGAAGGCAAGGTAGAAGAAATTAATAACTTAATAAAAGAAAAAGTTAAAAACAAAAACAAAACCCAGGCACAAAACAACCAGGAAAACTGAGACAGTATGAAAATCTACAAATAAGAGGGATAGCGGTA
>NC_022013.1:11236247-11237547 GCF_000317375.1 Microtus ochrogaster | reverse complement strand
CAGGGAGAAGAAACCCAGGTCCAAGTCACAGTGAACATTTCCAACAAAATCATAGAAGAAAATGTCCCCAACCTAAGGAAGACAGTGCCTATCAAGGTATATGAGACATAAAGAACACCAAATAAACAAGGCCAGGAAGGAAATTCCAATGGTACAAAATTACCAGAATATTAAACACATAGAACAAAGAAAGTATATAAAAAGCTGCAGGGAAAAAGATCAAGTAACATATAAAGGCAGACCCATTAGAATAACACGTGACTTCTCAATGGAGAATTTGAAAGCCAGAGGGCCTAGATGAACATTCTACAAACTCTAAGAGACCACACATGCCAGTTCAGACTATTATATCCAGCAAAACTATCAATTGCAAGTGACTGGGAAAGAAAAACATTCCACAATAAAAGCAAATTTAAGCAATATTTAGCTAAAAATCAAGCTCTATGGAAGGCACTAGAAGGAAACATTCAGTCTGAAGAGGTTAACCTCAACCAAGAAGACATAAGGAATAAATAATCCCAGAATAATACATCAAAATAAGTGGGAAATCTACACCATGAACAAAATAACAGGAATTAATAAACATTGCTCATTTATAACTCTCAATTTTTTTTTTTTTTTTTTTTGGTTTTTCGAGACAGGCTTTCTCTGTGGCTTTGGAGCCTGTCCTGGAACTAGCTCTTGTAGACCAGGCTGGCCTCGAACTCCCAGAGATCTGCCTGCCTCTGTCTCCCGAGTGCTGGGATTAAAGGCGTGCGCCACCATCGCCCGGTTTATAACTCTCGATATTAATAGTCTCAATTCCCAAGTAAAATGACACTAACAGATTGGGCTAGAAAATAGGATTAAAGAAATACACATACCATCAAGTATAGATAGCACTTGAAGGTAAAAGGATGAAAAAAGGCATTCCAAGAAAATGGCCTAAGAAGTAAGTAGGTGTAGTCATTTTAATATCTGACAAAATAGACTTCATACCAAAACCAACCAGAAGAGATAGAGAAGGACACTACATAGCCATCAAAGGAAAAATTCACCAAGAAAGAGGATATTGCTGCTCTAAACACTGGTATACCAAACAGAGCGACACCCAAGTTCATAAAAGAAACACTACTACACACTGACACCCATACAGTGACAGTAGGTGACTTCAATCCCCCATTCTTATCAATAGACAGGTCAAACAGACAAAAGACTAAACAGAAGGGGCTGGAGAGATGGCTCAGCAGTTAAGAGCATTGCCTGTTCTTCCAAAGGTCCTGAGTTCAATTCCCAGCAACCACATGGTGGCTCACAACCA
>NC_022013.1:11222316-11235582 GCF_000317375.1 Microtus ochrogaster | reverse complement strand
AGTGCTGGGATTAAAGGCGTGCGCCACCAATGCCCGGCTAACTGGTGAGATCTTATATAATAACTTAATGGCATACCTGAAAGTTCTAGAACATAAAGAACAAATAACACCCCCAAAGAGTAGACACAGTGGGCAAGAAATAATCAAACCCAGGGCCGAAATCAGTGAAATAGAAAACAAACAGCCAAAAAATTTACAAAGAATAATGAAACAAGTTGGTTCTTTGACAAAATCAGAGAGACTTAACCGACCCTTAGCCCAATAAATCAAAGATACACAGAAAAGATCGAAATTAATAAAATTAGAGATGAAAGGGGACATTACAACAGACACCAAGGAAACTAGGAGACTAGGGATACAAGGAACATATTTAAATAGAATAAAGGCAATTTACAGCAAGCCCATAGCCAACATAAATGGAGAGAAACTCAAAGCATTTCTACTAAAATCAAGAAGAATAAGACAAGGTTGTTCACTCTCTCTATACCTATTCAATATAGTACTTGAATTCTTAGCTAGAGCAGTAAGACAACACACACACACACACACACACACACACACACACATAACCAAAAAGGCAAGTGAAAGACTTGTATAATAAAAACTTTAAGGGCTGGAGGGACGGCTCCAAATACGAGAGCACTGATTGTTTCTTCCAGAGGTCCTGAGTTCAATTCTCAGCAATCACATGGAGGCTTACAACCATCTATAATGAGATCTGATGCGCTTTTCTGGAATGCAGACATGTATGCAGACAGAATACTGTATTCAAAAACAAAACAAAACAAAACTTCAAGATACTGAGAAAATTGAAGAGGACATTAGAAGATGTAAGATCTCCCATGCTCATGAATTGGTAGGATTCATATAGTGAAAATGGTCATCCTATCAAAAGCAATCTATAGACTCAATGCAATTCCCATTAAAATTCCAACACAATTCTTCACAGAACTTTTCAAACCTAATTTTCAACTTCATATGGAAATACTCTAAAAAAGCTAAAACAATCCTGAATAATGAAAGAGCTGATGAAGGTATCATCATCCTAGATTTTAAGATGGACTACAGAGCTATAGTAATAAAAACAGCTTGATATTGGCTTAAAAACAAACACATCAATCAATGAAATCAAAATGAAGACCCAGACTAAGTCCACACACCCATGGGCACCTGGTTTTTGATAAAGAAGCCAGAAATACACACTGGAAAAAAGACAACATCTTCAACAAACGGCACTGACCAAACTGGATGGCTACATGAAAGAACGCAAATAGATGCGCATTCATCACCCTGCACACAACTCACTTCCAAGGGGATCAAGGACCTCAACGAAAGATGCCCGAATCTGAGCGAAGAGCATGTGGGGGAACAGTCTTGAGCTCAGACACAGAAAAAGACTTTCTGAACAAGACACCAGTAACCCAGGCCTAAGACCAACAACCTGAAAGCCTCACCATGGCAAAGGAGACATTGCCATTTGGACAAAGTGGCAGGCCACACAATGGGAAAAGATTTCTACCAATTATACATCTGTTAGAGGGTTACTGTCTAAAATACATAAAGAACTAAAAACACACACATACAACTGGACATCAAAAAAACAAATGACCCAATTAAAAAATGAGATAGAACTAAGCAGCGTTCTCAAAAAGATAACATGCAAGTGGTTGAGAAACACTTAACAGAATGTTCATCATCATTAGTCAACAGGGAAATGAAAATAAAAACTACTTTGAGATTTCATCTTACACTGGTCAGAATGGCCAAGGTCAATAAAACAAATGATAGCTGATGATGATGAGGATGTGGAGGAAGGGGAGCCCTTGTTCATTACTGGTGGGAGTACAAATTCATATAGTCACTATGGAAACCAGTGTGTTGGTTCCTCAGGAAGCTTGGAATAAATCTACCTTAACCTCCACCTATAACACTCTTGGGCATATACCCAAAGGACACTAAACCTACTACAGAGACACTTGCTCAACCACATTCATTGCTGCTCTATTCATAATATCCGGAAATTGTAAACAGTCTAAGTTTATCAACTGATGAGCAGATAATGAAAATGTGGTACATTTATACAATGGAGTATTATTTATCTGTTACAAAATTATGATTTTCGCCGGGCGATGGTGGCGCACGCCTTTAATCCCAGCACTCGGGAGGCAGAGGCAGGCGGATCTCTGTGAGTTCGAGACCAGCCTGGTCTACAAGAGCTAGTTCCAGGACAGGCTCCAAAGCCACAGAGAAACCCTGTCTCGAAAAACCAAAAAGAAAACCCAAAAAAACAAAAAAACCCAAAAAAACAAAATTATGAATTTCATAGGTAAATGGATGGAGTTAGGGGAAAAACCACCCTAAATGAATTATACAAACACTGTATGTTTTCTTTTACATATGGGGATGTTGGTTTTTTTAATGATTTATTTTTATTTTATGTGCATTGGTGTTTTGCTTGTACATATGTCTGTGTAAAGGAGTTACAGACAGTTGTGAGCTGCCATGTGGGTGTTAAAAATCGAACATGGTCCTCTGGAAGAGCAGTCACTGCTCCTACCCACTGAGCCTCCTTTCCAGCTTCATGAATGCTGGTTTTTAAGCCTCTGATATGTATGCTATGATCTGTATAAACATGGAGGCTAGGTACCTAGGAAGGGACTGGGGGACAGGGGAGGAGAGAACCTCCTAAGGAAAGGTAAATAGAATACACTTTTATGAAGACATGGGGGGGGGGAACCTTGGTGTGTGAGGGATATTAAATGGGGAGAAGGATGGAAAAGAAGGATAAGGTAGGATATGGGGAAGGACAACTAAGAAACCTACTACTGTAGAAGCCGACAGGGCCCATAGGTATGGGTCCATTCTACCTTGACTAATGGTCAGAGAGCTGGAACTTCTGTTCTCTCAAAGTTGTCAACAGTTCAGACAACAGGTGTGGCTAATAACCAGACCTGATATTTCAGGTATTAAGAAGTAGATGTTTCTACCCCAAACAAAAGTCTAAAGATCCAACTAGGTTCCTATTCCCTTAGCGAGATAACAATGGATTCCACCCAGAAAGTGGTTTGCCTACAGAATGTTTTGGTCTAGGGTATGAGCATTACTTGTTTTGTTTTAGCAACAGAATATTTAACTAAGAATGTAGTCCGTAACCTTTCAATTAGTCTGTTCATTCCTTGTATCATGTTAATGCAGTTTTTTGTTTTGTTTTGTTTTAAATCTTACTCCTTCCTTTTGGGGTCGGAGTATTTAAGCAAACGGAAATTAAATGTGGGTGAATTTTCAGTTTTCTCTGGAACTCCCTCCCGATACTACCCTATGTTTCTGTTTGCTATTTTCACTCGCGTCTTCATTTTCTTTACTTATTTTTCTAATCCCCATGCCCCTACCGTGGTAAGTGGTTCTCTCATGAAGCTGGTTTCCGACAAGAAGCTTCCTAAAACATATACACACATGAAAGAAATCCAAATGGAGTCAACAAGGGAGGACATCTAGACCTAGACATCTTTTGCCAAATGAAACCAACCTTCAATGCAGGAATGTGTTATATCTAATCGAGTAGTTAATCAAAGGGGCACTAAGAAAACCCCAAACACGTCAGGCCTAGGTCATTGTTGGTCTTCACAACCGATCACTGAAGACAACACTGACACAAAATCATTAAACATGGAGAAGTCAAGCTGCTGTATGATAGAGGCTTTACTCCTCCAGCTGGCATCAATGGTACTGGAAGGTGCTCTGCAAACTACTAGAGGAGAAGGTAACCATCAGACCAGTCTTGTGATCTTGCCTGCAAAATATGCTGGTGCAATAGTAGCACAGATGTTGTGGGGATAAGTCTCTGATTGGCCTTAAGGCCCACTCCAGGAGCTAGAACCCATACCTGACTGCTTGGGTGGCCAGGAACCCGAGCCTGGATGGGCAATGTGCCTAGGAGAAGACCAAACACTATAGTCCTGCTATAAAATGACTCCTCGTGACATTCTGCTCAGCCATCCTCCGAGAAGCTTCTTGCAGTGGATGGGAATTAACACAGAGGCCTACAACTGTGCAATGTACAGAGTCAGAGATTTTGGAGCACTATATCCTAAATTGGATGTCTTCAAACCCTCTTCTTAGGGATCAGAGAGCTATGTTGAAAAAACAGGAAGAGATTGTAAGAGCCAGAGAGTATGGATGACTTCCATCAAACAGTGAGATGACCCCAGACACAATAGGACTGATGACATATGAATTCAGAGACTTTGGCAACAAACACAGGGCCTATACAGGTCTAAGCCAGACAGGGTCTCATTATTGAAAGGGGGAAGTGGCCACGGCACAGGCTCCCATTTCTAGCTAAGAAGCTCTCTGCAGCTTACACCTTCTTGCAAATGAAATTTAGTCTTCTCCACGAGAATCTCACTAAGTATATAAGCCATACTTCAGGGGAGGTCTCAGCAGGAGATGGCCAGCGTAAAATGGACATTATTTGTGCCATCTTTTTGTCTCAAATTGCTTTGTTTGGGCATCTTTTTGTCTTATTAGATTTTGCTTATATATTTTGTTTCTGACTTTGTGTGTCTGTGGTGGGTGTGTGTGTGTGTGTGTGCATGCAAGAGAGAGAAAGATTACTTTTTTCCATTTGGTTTGGGGATTTTGTTTTTTAAAGAGAAAGACAGGTTGTGGAGTAGCAAAGTAGGGAGGATCTGGGATGAGTTGTGGGAGGGAAAAAGCACGATCAGAAGACAGAGTATGAAAAAACTCTTTTTCAATTAAAAATAAAATTGCCAAATCATCATCAACAACAACACACCCAAAACAAAACAGCACAAATGGAAAAATCCAAGATGAGACAGCATTGTGTGACATATTTAGAAGTGTTACTAGGAAAGGAAGAAATATCATCTCATCCTACATCCAAGGGAGCTATCCTTCAAGAATGAGGGAGAAATGAAGATACTCTCAGAGAAACAAGGGCTGAGTGGGTCTGTTAAAAAAGTAACTGTGTCCAACAGAAAGGCTAAGGGGAGTTGGTCCACTACCCATTAACTTGAAACTGATAAAAAAAACAGACAGCAGCAAAAGACCAGCTCATAGGATACAGGGATGAACAAAAAATCAGAGGTAAGAACAAGGGACAAACGAGCAAGAGCACAAACAAACGACAACACATTAAGGAGAAAAGCAGCAGAAGGGAAGGAGGAAAGCAAGACATTGGCTCAGCTCATGGCTGAGTGTTGGTGCTCAGGAATCACAGCCACACCAACTAAACATGGGGTTCTGCTCCAGAGCTGGAACCCATGAAAGAGAACTGAGAATGCAGAACGACTAAGAATATCTTCAGACAAACTGGGCGATGGTGGCGCAGGCCTTTAATCCCAGCACTCAGGAGGCAGAGGCAGTCGGATCTCTGGGAGTTCGAGACCAGCCTGGTCTACAGAGCGAGTTCCAGGACAGGCTCCAAAGCCAAAGAGAAACGCTGTCTTGAAAAAAAAAAAAAAAAAAAAAGAATATCTTCAGACAAACTAAACTAGACACTAGCTGGCTCTCTGCTGGACAGTGAAGAGTGAATTCAATGTCCTTCAAATAAATATGATAGACAAAGAAGAGGCAGCAGGAAAAACAAATAAGAAAAACAACTTAATTCACTTTCGCCAGGATTGTACCTGTTTGTGGCAGCATCCTGAGTGCTGGCATTTTTTTGAGTTAAACTATCTTCTCTTGAAGCCTAAGAAAATAAAATAATAATAAACACTGAATCATTGGAAAGATATTCAAGTAACAATTTTATCTTTCTTTCCTGTAAAAACAGAAAAACTAACTTGCTTCAGTTCAAATAAGAGGTAATTATATCTTACCAGTACCATACCATACCTAATATATAATTCTATCCAACAACCAGGTCAGTAGACAACAACAACAACAACAACAACAATAATAATAATAATAAAGTTCAGAATGTTGAATATGCTTGGCACATTTTCTTACCACACAGCCATTAACTACTCAAGACATTACAGATTTTTTACCCAATGCAAACAAAATTCACAAAGATTCAAAGCCAGCATTTTTTCAAATTTACATGATAAAAAGAATATGTATAGCTATATATTTGGTCTCTCAAATGTGAGGAATATTTTTTTTTTTTTTTTGGTTTTTTCGAGACAGGGTTTCTCTGTGGTTTTTGGAGCCTGTCCAGGAACTAGCTCTTGTAGACCAGGCTGGTCTCGAACTCACAGAGATCCGCCTGCCTCTGCCTCCCGAGTGCTGGGATTAAAGGTGTGCGCCACCACCGCCCGGCTTGTGAGGAATATTTTAAGTAAGAAATCCAGAAGTTTTTCTGAAGAGCTCAGTTTTACCCAACTTTACTGAGACTGAAAAATCTACTGTGATTAAGAAGAGACCAGCATTGCTGAGGTTAAATCTTCTGAGAAGTGTTTCTTCAGGGTTAGAACACACAGAACTGTGGTTCAGAGTGGGCTAAGGCTGTTTCCTATGCTGGCAGCCAAACTAGGTAATGTTTAAGTTTGTACTGGATTTAAAGGTCACGGGGTAGCCCCTATAAAATCAGAGATCCATGTGCTTCTGCCTCCCAAGAGTTGGGATTAAAGGCTTGTGTCACCACCCCTGGCCTAACTGTACATATTTGTAAATATGTAAACTGTATGGGTTTTGAATGATAAACCAAATTTTCTCCTGATACACACCTTGTTTTTTTGTTTTTGTTTTTGTTTTTTTTTTCAAGACAGGGTTTCTCTGCAGCTTTGGAGCCTGTCCTGGAACTAGCTCTTGTAGACCAGGCTGGTCTTGTACTCCCAGAGATCCGCCTGCCTCTGACTTCCGAGTGCTGGGATTAAAGGCGCGCGCCACCACCGCCCGGCTGACACACACCTTGTTGATCATAAAGTATAACTGTATGTTTTGGTATGAGAAAGACACTTACAGTGTAAATCAGGAAACTCTTCTTTCTGTCCTGAAAGAATCTGTATATTATTGTTATTGCTTCTTTTAAAAATATAGTATAAAGCCAGGTATGGTGGTGCATATCTTTAACCACAGCATTTGGGAGGCAGACAGAACTCTCTGAGTTTAAGGCCAGCCTTGTCTACACAGTGAGTTCCAGGACAGCCAGAGCTACACAATTGAGAGATCATTTCTCAAAATATATAAATAAAAAATAAAAAATTGGGTAGATATTTACCATGAAGGCATCTGCTCCTAGAATTTTCTTTATAAAGTGGTTGTCAGCCGGGCGATGGTGGCGCACGCCTTTAATCCCAGCACTCGGGAGGCAGAGGCAGGCGGATCTCTGTGAGTTCGAGACCAGCCTGATCTACAGAGCTAGTTCCAGGAAAGGTCCAAAGCCACAGAGAAACCCTGTCTCGAAAAAACCAAAAAAAAAAATAAAAAATAAAAAAATAAAAATAAAGTGATTGTCACTATAAGGTCCTTGTAATTATTTAAAGGTATTAAAATTATTTCTCATTTTATTCAATCAGAAACGAACAATTGAAATGTAAGATCATGTTGTTTTTGTCCATTTAGTCTGCTGTAAGATGCCGTGAGCCAGAGAGCATACAAATAAGCATTCACACCACTCTGCTAGAAGCTGGGAAGTCCAAGGTCAAGAAACCAGTCTCAGGGGACAAACCAGTTCCTTGGCCCTTTCCTAAGAACATTAAAGAAATTCAGATTATATGTTAATCACATCAGCTGTTACAGTGACTGTTACTATCAGGGCCTTTTATTTTATTTTATTTTATTTTAGACATGGTATCACTATATAACCCTGGCTGGCCTGGGACTCAAGAGATATACCTGTCTCTGCTTCCCGAGTACTGTGTATTTACCATGCTCAACTGGGCCATACTTTTTAGTGTTTGTTATGTTTCTACTTTGCATTTATTACTTTATTTCATTCTTACAAAGCATCTTAAGGAAGGCATTATCATTATCTTATTTAAAAGAGAAAACAAAGCGTGAAAAATAAACTAATTTGCCCCAAAACACAAAGTTGGAAGGGGACAGAATAGAAATGAGATTCTAAATCCTAGACTTTCATATCTTACATTTATCATCTAAACTGCTATGTATGCTTTGTGTTTGTCTGGTATCATGTCCTAGCTAAGAGTCACTATTGCTGTGATGAAACACCATGACCAAAGCAACTTGGGAAGGAAAGGGTTTATTTGGCTTACACTTCCACAGGGATGCCCAAGACTGAAGGAATTCACGAGAGGAACTCAAGCGGGGCAGAAATCCAGAGGCAGGAGCTGATGCAGGGGCTATGGAGGAGTGCTGCTTCCTGGCTTGTTCTTCATGGTTGCTCAGTCTGCCTTCTTATAGGACAAAGGACTACCAGCTCAGGGGTGACAGCACCCACAATAAGCTGGGTCCATCCCACCAATCCCTAATTAAGAAAATGCCCAGCAGGCCTACCTGCAACCCAACCTTTAGAGGCCTTTTCTCAGTTTCTGCTCTCTCATTACTGTAACTGTATCAAGATGACATAAAACTGGCCAGCACACATCAGGACCATAGCTACTGGAGAAAGCTTACCTTATGCACTGCTTCTACTTGAGCCTTCAAAATATTGCTCTTGAAGTCAGGAGGAACCCTTACTGCATTCAATCCTGGGCTCTCAATGGCATTATTAAGACATTTCTCAGTCAACTTTACCACTTCTTCCTGAATATTAAAAAATAAAATCACTCGAGAGGCCATAGTTATGTGGAAACAGGAATGTTGAACGTTTGTCTTCAGACAACCAGGAAATAATACACTTCAGGCATCTCCTGTTGGAGCTACTCACTCCTGCAGCCATCTGCTGCAGAGAAGGAGCTGCAGACCAAAGAACTGCCCTAGAGGGTCTAATCTGGAGTCCTCCTGGGGTAAACGTCAGCAGGAGTCACATATCCTCCATGAATGTCTTAATTCAATCATTTCAGTACCGTAGCTGCTTAAAGATAGGAATTAGGTCCTATGATATAAAAAGGTCCTGAGCATTCATATTTTATGGTTATAACTCTGGAGTTGTCACCATGGAAGGAGTTGACGTTTTGTAACAAAGTATATGTAACAATTAACATATTGTAAACATTAAAATATGTAAACATTCTCAAACATACTGATGAAAACCACAAATAACAGACCCACTTAATAAATAGTGACAAATTAGCTATCAGAAATAAATGGAGGTATACTAATACATTTAAAAGAAATATAAACAATCCGTATTATATTTAATATTTTGCTTAACTTAAACAGTAATTTATGACAGAATAGCTGCTGGGCCTAGGACTGCCTAGCTTAGATACCACTTTCCAGGTCTGAACAAATTTGATGTACTTATTCCAATTTTGATGTTTCTCAATGGAGTTTATTTCAGCCTCTAGGAAGCACCCCAAAATCTGAATTTAAAAATTTTGTTTTTTGAGAGATTCTCCTTATGTAGCTCAGACTGGCCTTGAGCTAGTAATCCTTTGGCTCAGCATCCCAAAGACCAGCGGGCCTCCCTCTAAGTTTGAATTTTTAACAAGTTTTCATATATAATTCTGATAGAAAAAAAAGTCTGAGAACCACTTTTTAAGATTTGATCTTGCCTGCAAACCCCTAGCTCCTATTAGCAAAGTCTCTCCCTCTCCCTGTCCCCCCACCTCTGTTTCTCTGTTACTGTGGGCTGAACGGACCTCATGCACCCCTTTCTCTTGGTGAATTCAGAGACAGGCTCTCACTGAGCTGTCAGGTTGATGTTGAAATGACCATACCCTTGGTAGATCTTGGATTTACGATTTTTCTGCTTTAGCTTCCCAACCATCTGGGATTCTGGCTCTGAACCAAGCTCAGCTCACAGTAATCCTCTATGTCCTTTTACAATCAGGGCTCACTCAAATGTCCTGACATTTCCCACTTTCCGAAGATGTTGCAGAGTTGAGTACTTCTTAATCATTGGCACATTACAACCATTCTCACTTCAAACCTCAAAACACAGGCATTAAGATAAAAAAAATACAAACCACTTAACCTATGACTTTCAGTCAGCCCAATAGTGCTTTTTCACTGTGCTTATGTAGTTTTTAAACTATGTGTACGAACGTGACTGTATGTGCATGGTAAGTGCAGTGCCCATAGCGGTCAGAAGAGGGCATCACATACCCTGAGACTCCAGTGACAGGACTGTGAGCTAATATATGGGTGAGCCTCCACGTGGTGCTGGGAATCAAACCCAGTGCTCTAAACCTCTGACTATCTCTCTAGACCCTCAATGTGTCTTTTAAAAAACCACCATGAGCTTGGCAGTCCCGAGACTTAAGAGGCGAGGCAGGCAGATCTGAGTTTGAGGCTAGACTGGGCTGCAGAATGAGTTACATGACAATCAGGACTGAACAGAGAAATCCTGTCTCAAAAACAAACAAACATCCATCATGAAAAACCTTAAATTTTATTTATTTTTATGATAGTGTTGAACTCACTGAGCTATGCCTGCTTCTGACCTTAAAATTATTTTTTTCTGCATTTATTTTTATTTCATGAGTGTGTGTGTTTTGAGAAAGTGTTTCTTTGTGCAGCAAGA
The DNA here is from genome assembly GCF_000317375.1 of Microtus ochrogaster. Lineage (NCBI taxonomy): Eukaryota > Metazoa > Chordata > Mammalia > Rodentia > Cricetidae > Microtus > Microtus ochrogaster. The sequence goes on along the minus strand of NC_022013.1, from coordinate 11,225,027 downwards.
TTTATTTGTTTGTTTATTTATTTATTTATTTTGTTTTTTTGAGACAGGGTTTCTCTGCAGCTTTGGAGCTTGTCCTGGCACTAGCTCTTGTAGACCAGGTTGGCCTCAAACTTACAAAGATCTGCCCGTCTCTGTTGTCCGAGTGCTGGGATTAAAGGCATGTGCCACCACCACCCAGCTTCTCATTAAAATTCTTAATGTTGTCATGCAACTTTCCTCCTCCCCATCTACACAGTCACATATTTCACCTTTTAAAATGGGAACACAGGTCTGTGAGAGCTCAACAGACAGACTTTCCACCATAATAGGAGATCTCACCTGAGAAACCGCTCCCATCAGACTGGCGTGCTGGCAAACTGTGAGCAGCTGGTTAATGACTGATGTGGTGGAGCCCAGCCCACTGTGGGCGGTGCTGCACTACGGTAGGTGGTCATGAGTTGTAGAAGACAGCACACTAAGCAAGTCATGGAGAGTAAGCCAGTGAGCAGCACCCGCTATGGCTTTTGCTTTACTTGCTGCCCTAGGTTCCTGCTCTCACTTCCCTTCATGGAGGACAGTAAGCTGTAAGATGAAACCAACCCACCCCTCTCCAGCTGCAAATGTCTTTCTGGGAAGTATGATGATGCTGTATAACAAGGAGACACAGAAAAGATCCCAGTACCTGGCTGTTGACATTAATGTCAATGGGAGGTCGAGGAGATGGCAAGATATTCTGCTCCATTTCGAGCTCTTTAAGCTTCGCTGTGTCATCTTTTAGTGCTGGAAGAAAAAAACAACAATCTGTTTCATTAGTCTGCCCGGCTCTGACAGTTACAGGAGGGTGCGCACTGAAGTTCTGTGCTTTCTTCATTAACAGTGGAATAAGCTGGGCGGTGGTGCACACCTTTAACTCCAGCACTTGGGAGGCAGAGGCAGGCAGGTCTGAGCTCAAGGCCAGCCACTAAAATGTGAGTTCTGGGACAGCCAAGGCTAGAGAGAAACCTTGTCCCTTCACACCCCCCCCAAAAAAAAAATTAGAGGAAGGAGGGTTGTTGCGTTGAAGGGACCTTCTGAAAATGCCTGTCAATAAATCCAGGAGCTTCTTGTGGCTGCACATTAGAATTATATCTAGGGCCTTCAAGGAATTCCCAATTCCCAGACTTGTCCTAGTAATCTTTTAAAATCTCTGTTCTGGAATGTGTGTGCACGTGTAGGTGGGAGGACAGCTGGAAGGCTGTTTACATCCTTTTCATTCTTTCTTGCCACCACGGGGTCTGCAGATGAACTCAGGCTGCCAGGCTTACTTAGCAAGCACTTTTACCCACTGAACCATCGCACTGGTCAAGAATAATTTAACAGACTCTCTAGAGCAGTGGTTCTCAACCTTCCCAGTGCTGGGCTGACCCTTTAACACAGCTCCTCATGCGTGGTGATCCTCAGCCATAAAATTCTTTTTGCTGCTACTTCCTTTTTTTAAAAAATATTTATTTATTATGTATACAATATTCTGTCTGTGTGTATGCCTGCAGGCCAGAAGAGGGCACCAGACCCCATTACAGATGGTTGTGAGCCACCATGTGGTTGCTGGGAATTGAACTCAGGACCTTTGGAAGAGCAGGCAATGCTCTTAACCTCTGAGCCATCTCTCCAGCCCTTGCTGCTACTTCCTAACTGTAATTTTGCTACTGTTATGAATAGTAATATAAATATGATTTGTGGGATATACGAAAGGGTCATTTGATCCCCAAAGGGGTCATGACCCACAGGCTGAGAACCTCTGTTCTAGATACTGCACATTTCTTAAACTCTCCAGGGATCTTATGCTCAGAGCTAAAAGTCACCAACTCAGTGCTGGTCTTTACTAAATCCTTCTTATCCATTTACTTAATTCCTATTTCTGGCTTTGTTAAGTTTTAAATTATTGACCAAACTTAGCATGAATGCTGACACCACAAATGTTTTAGCTTGCACTGAAAAATTAATATTTTCTTGTTTTGAACTAAAACTGCTTGGCTGACAAACCTTCTGGGATACAGAACAAATAAGCAAAACCAACACCATGCAAAAATCTAGCTACTATTTTGTATCTACTCTTACCATGAGAAGAACTTTTCTTTCTGAGGTGAGTAGTCCACCAAGGGCCAGCATTCTGTCTTGTGAAACTCTGGGTCCATTCCTGTTTAGACAATCTCTGGATGCCAGACCCAAGACTTGACTCCATCACACCCCTTCCCTTTGCACCGAGTAGGGATTAGCCCATCATGTTAGACTGCAAGGCAGAGCTCCCACCATCAGGTGACACAGTAAACTTCCCACCTTGTGTGCTTGCTTGGTTTGGGGGTAAGCACCCTTTTGTAACTGCCTTGCTGAGTTACTTCTGTGCTTCTCTTTGTGTGACTGCAGGAATATTCCTTTACAATTTGGGGATATCCTGGATTTCAAATCTATCTGGAGTAGTCAGGTCCCCCTCCCTTGGGGAGATCATGTTCCACAGCTTTGTTGTAATGGTCCCCAGGTTCCCAGTGAGTGACGTTCCTTGGATCAGTCCCATACCAGAATGTAAAATTCCTCAGCAATATGGGTAAGGGCCCAGTAGAGCTCCGCAGTTCCGGGGAAGCTCCATGCACAGAACAAGGAAGAAGATTGATGACTAGTGGCAAAGTATGTGCTTGGCACTGGGATGCCTTGGATACTGTGCTCAAGTGGATGAGATTCACTTGGCATTGGGATAC
>NC_022013.1:11204795-11221583 GCF_000317375.1 Microtus ochrogaster | reverse complement strand
CAAAAAAAAAAAAAAAAAAAAAAAAAAAAAAGAACTGCTGTTCCCTGTGGACCCAAGGACCACCTGTAAGCCTTTGGTCTTCTGGACCAAATTCAAGGGTTCCATGAGAACTGGGTCTACTAACTCCTAACCGAACATGTTGGCAACAAGAATCTCACTGCTCAGGAAGAGACTGATGTGATGACTTCAGTAAGAAGGGTCCATGGTCTCTCAGTTTGAATGCTTGGTCCCCAGGGAGTGACACTACTTTAGAAGAACTCTCAGCTACCTCTCCAGCACCATGTCTGCCTGTGAGCCCCCATGCTTCCCACCATGTGATAATGGACTAAACCTCTGAAACTCTTAGTCAGCCCCAATCAAATGCTTTCCTCTGTAAGAGCTGCCTTGGCCATAGTGTCTTCACAGCAACAGAACACTGACTAGGACAACCGATTACATTCTCTCTCCGAGAAAGGGCCCCAGTCCTTTATCTGATGAAAATGGAGATTAAAGAAATCTAGCAACCTGAAAGGGATCTTCAAAGCCCCCCCCCACCCCCCAAGAGAAAACCTCAGATCTTATTCCCTCAGGCTTTTGTGACTGACTGATGGCCACAGGGCAGAAACTAAATGTTATGTTTAGCTCCTTAACCTCTCTGGACATAAAATTGTCTTCTCCACTATGGTTCCCTCAGAGAAGCCGGGGAACTTTAGAATCAGGTTTGGGGGAAGGGAGGCAAATAACCACTTGGAGTGGTGGCCTGTCACAGCCTTAAGACCGTGTGGTCCCCAGGCAGTTGTTTTCCTTACTAAAAGCACCGCACAAGGCTGCTCAGCTTTCACAAGTGCAGCCTGTGGGAGTCACACACGTCTCATCTCAGCGGCCACCATGCTCAGGTGGGACAACACGGGGCCCAGGTGACCCAGGGCTCTCAGAGCTACAGCACACACGTGGGCATGAAGCCACCTCCCATTCCTGCTGCTTCACTAACAGGCTCCTTTGCCAGCACACGCATGTACTGTGAAGCTGTGCAGAGATCACATGGGATCCAGATGACACTGGTTGGTGTTCACAAATACAACTGTGGTGAGATACATGAACTCTTCCTTGTATCTTTGCTTTCCTGGGCCTAGGCCACATGGACTGTCTCCTGTTCTGCCCATGTTACCCTAACTATATATAAAGAAAAAAAGGTGAGAGTCTCCACTCAGCCTGTGGAACATGTGAATCCCACACAGACTTCAATCCCAATGTGAGGTGGGCTCATTTTATCACAGACTGAACTCACCACAGTAGAAAGGAAGCATGTGGATTTATCACCATCAAGATGGAGGGAATGTGACATCCTTAAGACTGGGAAGGTCATGTGACTTTACTACCATCTTGGATACTTGGATACTGTGGATCTTGCAACCACATGGAATAGATCAAAAATGTTTGCCCACTAAAACTTCCCAGCGCCACTTGCCACGCCCCGATTCTACCTACAGTGGCAGCCAGGGTTCTGTCTGGAGGTGATGAGTGATGAGGACAGGGGCACAAACTGGCCGGACAGTTTAGGGTAAGAATATGCTCCCTCCCTGGAGGGAACCGGTTTCTTGGCTGAAAGCCAGAAATATTCTTGTCTCTCATGGTAGCTTCATGCTTTCCAGAGACGTCTGGCATCTGACCTGCTTCTAAATAAGTCAGGGTTACCTCTTCAAGAGGAAAATGTAATGGCTCACTAAAAGACCTAACATTCAAGCTGGTTCTGGTCAGATTCACGTCCAAGGGCCACTCCTTGAAGGTAGTTCACCTTAAGCCATGCTAACAAATCCCTCAGGGGCTTGTCTTGGTGTCCATCAGACCACTCTCAGCCAACATTTCCTAGCAACTTTTAACAATAATTTGTTACTAGAGACTTCAGAAGGTCAGTGTATGCTGGCTGAGTTTGAAAAAAAAAATGGACCATAGGGTGTGTGTTGCAAAGTCTTTTCTTTCAAAGATAGGTAACCACCCAGAGTCAGTATTTTGCAAACCTCCTCCACCTTGTGAAACTCTTGCATACAGGCCTGTTTACAGAGCCCCGGATGCCAAACATTCCATAGACTTGACTCTACTGAAACTCTTCCTTTAATGGCATTTAGGAATTAGCCAATCACATCAGTCTATAAAGGTGAGCTTCCACCAATGGGGTGACACAGGGACTACACTGTGACAGGATCAAAACTAGAGACCTTCTCACCCTGGAGCGCTGGCTTGCTTGATCTGCTTGCTTGTGCACCCTGTGCAAAAGCCCTGTGGCTGAGCTACTTTCGCCTTGTTCATGCGCCTCTATGTGTGATGCCAGGTGTATTCTTTTTCAAATTACTTAACATCGTTTTTCATTTTTTTTTTTTTTGTTTTTTTTGTTTTTCGAGACAGGGTTTCACTATGGCTTTGGAGCCTGTCCTGGAACTAGCTCTGTAGACCAGGCTGGTCTCGAACTCACAGAGATCCACCTCCTCTGCCTCTCGAGTGCTGGGATTAACACACTGTAACCATTATAAAATACAGAGTACATTGGACAGGAAGACAGAGAAGATGAAGTTGGGCATGAGAATATATGCTTGCATTCCCAAGGCTTTGAAGGCTGGGGCAAGTGAATCACTGCAAGTGATCCCAAGGCCAGCCTAAACTACACAGCATGTTGTAGGTGAGCCTGGGCTACATACTGAGACCTTGTGTCAAAACAAAACAAGACCAAATAGACTTTCACTCTCTAAACAGTTTTGAATGTTGTATGTGCATGTGTGTGTCTGTGTGAGAAGATATGTGTAGCACAGAGACCAGAAGTCTTCTTCTACTAACACTTTTTTTTTTTTTAAAGGCAGGGTTTCTCTGTGAACCTGGAGCTCATCAATTTAGCTAGGGTGAGCTGGGGGATGGGTAGCGAAGAAATCCTCTTGCCTCTGCCCTTCCTCCCTGCCCTGCTGTGGTCATAGACAGGTGATGCCATGCCTGGATTTTATGTGGGTGCCGAGGATCTGAACTTTAGGTTCTTTTTTTTTTTTTAAGATTTATTTATTTATTATGTATACAGTATTGTCAGTATTCTGTTTGCATGTGTGCCTGCAGGGCAGAAGAGGGCACCCGATTACCTTACAGATGGTTGTGAGCCACCATGTGGTTGCTAGGAATTGAACTCAGGACCTTTGGAACAGCAGGCAGTGCTCTTAACCACTGAGCCATTTCTCCAGCCCTGAACTTTAGGTTCTTATGATTTTGTGGCAACCACTTTACCAATGGAGCCATCTCCCTAACTGTAGGACTTCTGCTCTTTATTAATATAAGAATACATATATTATATAAGAGTATTATATAAGAATATATTATAAGAATGTTCTAACTAGTCTCATTGATTGGCTTTAGGGAAATGGTATAACTATGAACTCAGTTCCATTAACAAGATACCCTTCTTGGGAAGAATTTCTTCCGTCACCACTTCAATAGCATTCAAGCCTTTCTTGAATACCTTCTATAATGAAAACATACCCTTAGATGTCTATATCTAGGGTATAGCAGAAGGAACTTAAAATATTTTCCTTATATGGATACAAAATTTGCTTTGTTACACTTGTAAACTGCTCCTAAGACTCACCAGTAAATCACTATAAATAATTTCACAAATGACTTCAAAGGATACAGAAAATTGTCTTGATCTCTTAAAAATTTACATATTTTTATTACTGTATGTACATGATGAGTGTGTAGGAGGGAGGATGTGCATGCCACCGTGGGTGTGTGGAGGTCAGGGACAACTGTGTTGAGTCATTTCCTTCTTCTACCTTTATGTGTGGATCAAACTTCTATCATCAGACTTGTGCAACAAGCACCACCCTGGCTGAGCCATCTTTCTAGACGGGAACCCTACTCCATTATACCATGTCATTCTCACCCACTTCAATCAGCTAACAACTATATACTTCATAATTCTTTGGTAATAAAAGTTATTATGGCACTGAAGGAACAACTAAACTTTTAAAATTTATATGATATCAAACAGAATGTAAATAAAATCAATATTTCCATCTCCATGAATAAGATGTAGAACACAGGCAGCCATCATATTCATGAGATCAAATGCACTTGTGTGAGTCCACCATGCTTGGTCTGGAGACTGTTGACATTCCCTGATGGAAGGGGAGTTGGGTCACTGGACCCTCACCTGAGTGTCGAGCACTCCCCCTAGCCATGTGGATACAATTCCATCCTAACTGCACATAGCTGGAGAGAAAGTGATTGGGAGGGGCTAGAGTATACAGGCTGGGGAAGACAGACTAACAGGGATCCATTTACACTGCTATTGGGGAGCTCTCAGCCATGCTGGGTGCAGACCTTCCAGTGTAGCTGCTTTAGGGACACCAACACTCACCTCTAACTTCTCACTCACACTCTGGAAGTAAGCACAATCAACTCACTGTTGCCTCTGGTGGAATCAGACTTTGGTTTGTCCTGGGGACCTTATGAGGAGGATTCAGATTCTGTTCACATCTCCCCCAAGAAGGAATTCTCCTAACAGCAGGCTATTTTTATTCCGATCCTAGAAGTACTTTGCTTTAAGGTAGTTTTGCCTCTGGCAGGATCCAGATGTGAAGGCTTTGGTTTATTATCGTTTATCTTTCTCACTTTGAGGAAGAGCAACCATTTCTAAAGAAGGTAGAGCCCAGGGCAAGAATTTAACTATCTAAAAGAAATTATGACAAAGGAAACACTAATATCTGACAGATATTAAAACAAAAATGGAGAATTTTTTTTTTTTGATTTTCGATACAGGGTTTCTCCGTAGCTTTTGGTTCCTGTCCTGGAACTAGCACTTGTAGACCAGGCTGGCCTCGAACTCACAGAGATCCGCCTGCCTCTGCCTCCCGAGTGCTGGGATTAAAGGCGTGTGCCACCACCGCCTGGCTGGGAATTTTTTTTAAGATTTATTTTTAATTACATGTATAGGAGTATTTGTGTGTGGGTAGGTGTATATGTGTTGATGTAGGCCCCTAGAGCTGGAGTTACAGGTTACTGTGAGCCATTCAATGTGGGTGCTGGGAACCAAACTCAGGTCCTCTGCAAGAGCATCTGTCCCTTCTGAGCCATCTCTCTCCAACTTCGTGAAGAATGTCTAATGACTTACTGTCTTTAGAAAAACAATGACAGCATGAAATCTGCAGGCAAATGAATGGAACTAGAAAATGAATCATGCTGAGTGAGGTAAACCCAGACCGAGAAAGACAGACACGGCAGGTACTCCCTTTATATAGGGTATTAGCTGTGAAGTAAAGGATAACCATGCTACAATCCACAGACCCAAGAGGCTAGCTATCAAGGAGGACTCAAGGGGGATGGTCCGACCCCCATGGGGAGGAGAAATAGAAAAGATTTCGTGGACAGACTGGGGGCAGGTGGGGAGGTGGGGGGGGAAGTACTAAAAAAGATGATTGGAAAGTGGGGGTATTTTAGGGTGAGATAGAAACCCAGTGAAAGGGAAACTCCCAGGAATCTACGAGGATGACCACAGCTAAGACTCACAGCCAGAAGAGTTGCCTGGCCATCTCCAGTGACCAGATAAGACTTCCAGTAGAGGGAATGGAACACCAACCCATTTATATAACCTTCAACCTACAGTCTGCCTCTGCCTATGGATCTGCTGGGGTAAGGGAGGCACAGGCATTGTGGGAGTGGCCAACCAACTGGTCCAGTCTCAGGCCCATGCCATAAGAGGGAGCCCACCCCTGACACTGCCTGGAGCGCCAGGACCCACAGGCTGGAAGACCCAGAGACCTAGGATAGAACCAGACATGACTGGAGGGAAAAAAAATGTCAATGTAATGATGCCTAATGATAGTCTGCTACATTCAAAGATTGGTGCCTTAGCTCAGTTACCAGGGCAGCTTCACCAAGCAGCTGATGGAAACAGATGCAGAGGCCCACAGCCAAACAGTAGGCTGAGCTTGGGGAATCCTGCTAAAGGAAGGGAAGGATTGTAGGAACCATAGGGATCAAGGACATTACAAGAAAACCCACAGAGTCAACTAACCTGGGCTCACAGGAGCTTATAGAGATTGAACTGACAACCAGGGAGACTATATATATGTGGCATATATGTGACAGTTGTGTAGCTTGGTCCTCTTGTGGGAATCCTGACAGCAGGAACAGGGTTATCTGCGACTCTTCTACAGGCTTTTGGGACTCTATTCCTTACACTGGGCCACCTTGCCCAGCCTTACTTACTACAAGGGGAGGTGCTTAGTCTTACTGCAATTTGATATGCCATGTTTTGTTGATATTCAGGGGAGGGCTATCCTTTTCTTAACAGAAACAGAGGAGTGGATTGGGGCAGGGCAGAGCAGAGATGAGGGAGGGGCTGGGAGGAGAGGAGGGAGGAAAAACTAGTTAGGATAAAAATTAAACAGCAAAAAAAGGATGTAATCAAAAGGTGTTGGGATTGGAGACAGCTCATCAGGTAAAGGTGCCTGATTGGACACCTGAGGATGTGGACCTACGTTTGATCGCTGAACTCACATGGTAGAAGGAGAGATGCAACCTGCAAAGTGGCCTCCAATCTTCACGTGCACAACATGGTATACCCCACCAAATAAATACGTGAAACAAAAATGTTGTAAATGTCCCTGAGACGTTACAGAACAGGTACTTACTCTCAGATTCCACTTTGGGCTCCTCTAATTCATTTGACCTGGTGGCTACATTAATGTCATCTGGTGCTAGGGATGTCCTTGTATTTGATGTCCTTGTTACATCACCAATGGTTGTTTCTAGTAAGTCTGGGCTATTTAGCAATTCGACATTCAGAGGCAAGCTGTAAAAGTAACAGAAAATTTACTTAAACCAGTAAATTTATCATTAAAATACAAACAAAAAAATGTTGGAAAAATTAATTGACAAGATTTATTGAACTGGCTTTATTTACTTTTTACAATCTTTGAATATATGTTTTTCCAGTCAAGATGGAGCAAAGGGAATGAATTGGCTTCCTGACTGAAATAACCTGAAGGCAGAAAATAAACTATTCTCCGACGACAACAAGGGGCAACAAAAGAGAATCATTCTGAGAGCCAAGAAACAGGAGATGAACGCCCTGAGAGCCTGGAGAGCACGGAGAACACAGTTAGGCCACAGTGCAGAGGCAGGGACCGGGGAGCAGGGGACTACCTTAGGTGACAGAATAGGATGAGATCTGGGAACAAACACCTGGGCTACTAATGAGGACACCACCGGTTGTGTCCTGGAGGGTGTTTGCAGGCCAGTTTAACAGAAGAGGGGCACCTGGAATGTGAGCAGCACCAGATTATGGGCTGGGGGCCCAGACTGAACAAGGAAGGAAAAAGGGGGTTTGGAGAGATGGTTTAGCAGATAAAGCACTTCCCTTGCAGGCATAAGGGCATGAGTTTAGAGCTCCAGAACCCATGGGAGGAAAGATACAACAGGCAAAAAAATCTGTATCCCAATGCTTCTACAAGGAGATGCAAAACAGAGACAGAAACATCTCAATGATGGACAAAAGACTCTAACCAACAGCATGGGAAGGACCAGCATCAGAAGCTGTCCTTTGACCACACTCATATACAAATGTACAGACAGATTAAAACATATCACATAAAAGGGAAGAAGGAGACAGCCAGCCGAGCACTGGTGAGCACCTTATGTTTCCTGGCCAGCGCCACGGCCCAAGCTGCTCCTGTCATCATGTTTTCCTGAGAGGATGAACTGCATTCCTCTGAACTGGGAGTCTAAACAAATCCCTTCCCCTTAATTTGCTTCTGTCACAAAAAGGGAAAAGTAGCTGATACAAGGTCAAAGGGCGAGTGCCAGGGGAGCAAGCAGGACAGGGTCCTGGAGATGAGCAGATGCATAAATGCTAATCCTGCTGGCATTTGCTAGAAACCTCCTACAAGGCCTGGGAAAGAACTACTTGAAGGCATGAGAGGGAAGTTGTGGTACTCACACTTTCTACTGACACAGTGAAAACAGAATTCACAGAGCACTCAGTATTCAGAGCACATGCTTTTGTAGTGAAGAGCACTAGCCAACAGAAACACTCTGTGTGACAGACTCACCTAGCGAATCATAGAAATGAGACCTGAAAGGCTCAAACTACTACCAGGTAAGCCACACTTAAAAACCTTGGTATTCCATCACCTCAGCATCCTCTGACTTCATTTCATGGTCTTTGTTGTCCCTTTGGTTAGAGTTGAAGCTGGGGACAAAAGTTAAGTTTGCCTTGAGAAACTCGAGTTGAATGAGGAAAGGGACCAGTGCTTGAGAAGTCTCAGCAGGTGAGTAACAAAGAGAGAAGGTGAATTGTAAGGATGGAGGCGGATTCTTAAAATGAAGTCTTTAAAGAGACAGAGCAAACTTGTAGAAAAAGTAAGAGGAATAAAGAAAAATAAGCCACGTAAAGATGGCATATAGACAGAGAATCTGGACTCTTTATTTGAATCTTTTGACTGTGAAGGAGCTAAGTACAGAGAGACATTTCATTGTATGAACTGCTAAGCTGGACCAGCATATACACTTTAAAGGTATCTTGAAGGATTTGTTGCTTTAGAAAAGAGGTTCTGCTTTTGTTTCCACAGAAGATGAGAACATAAGGATTTCTTCCAGACTAATGTGGTTTGATGGACCAAGACTCCCAGAAAGGTCACCATGAACACCTCCCAAAATTACTTTGCCCCAAAAAATGCAGTAAGCATTTGGAGAGAACTATGTCCAAATTCCCTAAATGATTGTTCCAATCGCTACGTTTTCCATATGGAGGCTAGTCTATGCTTATTGAAGGTTGTGGAGTCGGGGAGCAGCTTGGGGAAGCCTTTGGGATGCTGGAGGATGTTCGGGACAGAGAGTCCTTGGCATCATGCAGGGGAGATCCAGGGAGCTGGCGGAGCCTGAGGAGGCTCGGATCTCAGATCGTAGTGATTCTGAGTCATCTCGAAAATGTCTATTCTTTTGCCCCGCCCCAGGAGAAAGAACCCTTTTACAGAGCAACTGCCCCTCCTGTTAGTGGGAGGGAAGTAGAAGAGTTGTGGAGACCAGAGCCAAAATAAGACTTTTTGTGTAGCTGTCTGTATATCAGGCCATTTTTCTTTCTTTTAACTAACCATACCTCGAATGATTCTGCCCTTTACTATTCACAAGTTTCATATCATTGAAGCAGCTGTTGGGTGAATGAGATGACTGCCGCTGTGGTCCGGGTTCCAGGCTTGGTACCTATCCCAGTGAATCAGCTGGTCCTGAGCCATCCTTGCTGAGATACCACAGCTATAATGGTCGATTGTCACTGCTGTGGCCTTCACTGCAGCAGCCAGAATTGCCATCAGCTACACGGTGGCGTGGCTAGCACTGTTGATTCCCTAGCCAGACAGATTGCCACTGCTTTAGAGACCCAAAATTCCCTTAATGAGCATATTCGCCAGGGCATTTTCCAACTTAACCTACAGACTGCCCTTTTACAAGGGCAGTTAGATTTCTAAAGGATTTGCATATGGTTAGTTGCTCCCCTTCCTTAAATCATAGTTGTGGCACGCAGGGGCCAGTCAAGAACCTTAGTGCTACTGTCAGCCTGTTGAATTCATAAGGGACCATGAAACATGCAATTTCTTCCTTTTACTGCATTCCTTGAGGTTAATGAAACTAGTGTTCTTCCTATTTCCATCGATTCTCTAACTAAGGGCATTCTTTATGGCCTAGGCTTGCTGAAAAGCTGGTCTGGGACTGTCGTCACCCTAGGAACTCTAATAGCGGGAGAGTTTTTATTGCTCTGCCTTTATAACAGGCATCAGCAGCAACAACAGTAAGCGCTTTAATGTTGTTGCTAAGCAGCTAATGCTTGCCCAAGTAAGCGGGCTTCCTCCAAGCGCAGTATGGGTCACATGGCCAGTGAGCCAGAGACAGGTAAGACAGGAGCCTGTCACAATCAACCTAAGACAGAGGCCTTGCGTGTCTTGATGACAGGTAAGATGTGAATTTGTGCTTCTGCAGTCTAAGACAGGCCTGGTCTAATTATATAGAAAAGGGGAGCTGTTAGGGACTGCAGACCCTCAGACCCTGAACTTTCTATGACCTCTTGCCTGCCGGAGTAAACAACTTGTTTTCCTATGCTTGCAGCTGCTCTGAGCACAAAACCCTCATGAGTTCCTGATAACAAGGAAGTGGTTTCCACTATATAAGCTGCCCTGGGACACAATAAAATTGGCATTCTTGCTTCAAGAGTGGCCCGCGTCTCTATGTGTTCTTTCTCTCCAGACCCTTGCCCAACCACGGTTCCAGGTGGTGCAGGTGCCACACAAAATCACAACATACAAGGAACAAAAGGAGAAAATCATAAAACGTTTGAAAGTGTGAAACAGGTAACTACTAACTAAGGGACTACTGACTAGAAAGACTACACCATTCTAAAATCTAGCTGGGTATGGTAGCCCACACTTTTAGTTCCAGCACTCATGAGGCAGAGGCAGGCAGATCCCCGAGTTTGAGACCAGCTTGGTCTACCCTGTGAATCTGAAACTAGTCAGGGCTACAAAGTGAGCGCTCCATCTCAAAAACAATACGAAACAATCAGAGGCCAGACTGGTCTCACAGTCATTGATCTTTCGGCACAAGATCACTGGTACTTGGCCTTTTCACTGCTCACGGTCCCCACGGAAACACAGAGCTGAGCGGACCAACTCTTCCACTTACCCATCTTCTATCACATGCCCTTTTAAATGTTGTGTCTAACAGATAGATCTTTTCTCCATCCACGGTCACAAATATTGTATCTATTTTCTAGTTATATTAACTTAGGTCTGTTATTAATTTGGAACTAATTTTTGATATTATTTAAAAGAACAGTCTAATTTCACTATGTGTGTAGGCATAAATGTGAACACATGTTTGTGTAGAGGCCAGATTGTTTTTTTCCCCCAGTTTGTTTGTTTTTTTTATTTGGTTTTTCAAATCAGGGCTTCTCTGTGTAGCTTTAGAACCTGTCCTGGCACTTGTACTGTAGACTAAGCTGGCTTTGAATTCAGATCTACCTGCCTCTGCCTCCTGAGTGCTGGGATTAAAGACGTGCGCCATCACCACCTCGCTTGAGGCTGGAGGTTAATATTCATCTTTTTACCTAGTTTTCTGAGACACGGTCTCTCACTAAACCAGGACCTCACCAACCTGGCGAGTCTGGCTAGCTCTAAAAAGGATGCACCAGTTCCTCCGACACAGCTCCTCACACGCCTGTACTCACCCACCCCAGCGCTCAGGGAGCAGATGCCCACCAACACACTCAGCTTTCCCGAGTTCCGAGGACTGACCTCACAGACTCTTTACTCACTGAGCCAGCCCCCAGCCCCAATTCAGTCTATGTGGATGCCTGGCTGACTCAACACCATGAGTTCCATGGGAAGTCACGTGAGAGTGACAACATACACCTGCATCCGAGTACTCAGGAGGCCAAGGCTGGACGATCACTATAGTGAGAGGTCAGCTCGGGTTACATACAGAGAGACTGCCACAAGCAGACTGATGGTGCACACCTGTAATCCTAGCGCTTGAGAGTTGGAGACAGAAGAACTGGGAACTGGTGCCAGTCAGTCAGAGGTGCATGTCCTTCCACAATTAAACAATAGTAACAAAAGAACTAAAGGAGCAGAAATTATTAAAGAAAAAGGCAAGTCAGCATCTTAATATGAAAATAAAAATTTTGTATTAGAAAAAAAAAACAACCAAAGTAAAATAGTGAAGTGAACCAAAATTATACTAGTAAATTATATCATATACAGAAAAAATAAACCACTTAAAAAGGCTAGCAGGCTGGTTTTTAAAAAGGGATAAAATTATAAATAAGAAAGGGCAGTTTAGAGGGAAACACAGGTGGCTCGTGAAGGAAACGTAAACATAAACTACACTGAAGACACCCACCCCGCATCTTCACTGCGGTGGCAATTTCACGGCTGATATAATGGCTGAGTTCATCCAGCTGAAAAGTTGGATACCTTTGATCTAGACTAATTAAAATGCAATAGTATACTCACAGTTAGAAAAACCCAGAGCCAACGGAAGTATAAATGAAACACAGTGTTTGGTTATTGTCTGCCTACAAAAGGAGTACTGGACGGAACCTGAATGGGGCTGTGCTGTGCAAAGTGGTATGCGGGTGCAATTCTGAAACTAACATATACTGTCCACGTGGGGAAATCTGGAAACCCCAAGACTGTTGGGAGCTAGGACTGAAGGAAACCTGGAAGAAGAAATCCAAAAAAGCCAAGAAGCACAAGTACCGGCTCCAGCTTTATCAGCCTGTTGACTGAGTCCAGACGCAGTGCTGTCTGCAGCAGTAGGAAGAGACCCACTAGTCAGACTGTGAGTTTAAAGACTACACCAAAATTGGTGTCTTAAAGAATGGCTGATGTCACCGGAGGTGGTGAGCAAGCCTTTAATCCCAGCACTTGGGAAGCAGAGGCAGGTGGATCTTTGTGAGTTCAAGGCCAGCCTGGTCTACAGAATTAGTTCCAGTACAGTCAGGGCCACCCATAGAAACCTTTGTCTTGAAAACACAAAAACAAAACAAAACAAATAAAAAAAGAATAGCTGATGTCACAGCTAAGTGCAGAAGCTCTGGTAAGAAGGGGGCAGGTGAGAGTGTCCAGGTGCAGTGTGATAGGGTCCCACAAGCTAAACCTGGAGTAGTGGACCAGCAAGCAGGCTGAATACAAGAGTTTATGAAGTCATGTGCAAGCAGACAGAGCTGCAGGCTGAATCCAAGAGTTTATAAAGTCATGTGCAAGCAGACAGAGCTGCAGGCTCCTACTGAAGAATACCAACTTACCAGATTAGAATGATATTTGGCCAACCATCACAAATGATACCTAATTTTTACAATCAGGTTACATGAAAAATGTTATCTTCTAAAAATTACTTTTTAATTTATTTATTGTGTATGTCACAGAGCAGATGTGGAGGTCAGAGAACTTGTGTGGGAATCAGTTCCCTTCTTCCACCATTTGGGTCCTGGGGACTGAACCCATGTGGTTGGCCTTGGCAGCATGTGCCTTGCCTGCATGATCTTCCTGGCCCTGGGTTATGTTTTTGAGGGAGAGAGAATAACACAGTGCACATGGTAAAATAATTATAAACATAAGCAGCTTGAGAACATAAAACTTGATAGATATATGGGCTGGAGAGATGGCTCAGTGGTTAAGAGTACTTGTTGCTCTTGCAAAGGATCTGGGTTCAATTCCCAGCAAGTGCATGGTGGCTCATGACCATCAGTAACTCTAGTTGCAGGGGCAGACTGTGAGACTCTCTTTTGAGTCTTTAGGGACCGGGCATGCACATGGTACAATTTGTACATACATACATACATAGATGCAAACAGAACACTCATACATATAAAATCTTAAAAAAGAATGCCAAATATATTTTAAAAAATTTGATATATATTACTTTTAACTATTACAATCAAATAACCAAATACTGGTAATAGGACAAACAGACATCAAGTGTTCTCTTGTCTGATGAATTATAAACATATCACAGTCCTTGTCAATAACGTATAACCTGGACTCAACCATGAGGAAACATTCAGGTTAATCTAAACTGTCTGAAACATACTATTTAAGAAAACAAATGTTAAAAAACTAGGCATGGCTAAGGAAGCATTACTAAGTTAATAGAACCATTAGTAGATTAATAGACCCAAGAAACACAATAAACTACTAAATATAATCTGGCATGGGTCAAAGATATTGATACAAATGAAAGCATTAGGGAAAACTAGAGGTTGGAATGTGGAAGGAACTATAACAGTGGTTTTTTTTCTCTTTTTATCATAATTTTTTGATTTAAATTCTGTATATGTATTTTTGTGTGTGGATATGTGCAGGTAGGTGCCCTCTGAGGCTAGAGCAGAGACACAGGCAATTGTGACTCACCTGATCTGGGTGCTTGGGACCAAGCTCATGCCCTCTGCAGGACTGGTACTCACTTTTAACCACTGAGCCATCTCTTTAGCTCCTTCATTTTCTGAATCTATACACTAACTGCCTCATAGATATGGAAAAAATTACTGTGTTTTTCTCCTAAAATATACGCACTGAAGAATCTGAAGGTTAAAACTCATTATCTGCAAATTACTGTCAATGAATTCAGGGAGGGAAATCCACTTTTGCCCCTGAACAAGGAAATCTTTAAAGGAGGAATTGGCATGTCATTCTCTTCTATAAAATTTACTATAGGCTCCGAACAAAGCAGACTCTTCCCCTGCGCCTTGGGTGCAGGGCTCCCTGAAGAAGCTCTTCCTGCCAGTTTTTATTCTATCCTTCACCATGTTCCTTTCTCCCGATGCCTCTGAACTAGTGGAAAACTATTTTCTGTGCCTCACTCCTTATCTCAACTGGATCATCTTTTCCAATTCCACCTCTCATACTATAGCCACTCACAGAGACATCGCCTTGTTTGCAAAGTTTCAACCTTTACTTAAAATCACTGCATATTTGTCTGTGTGTACACTGGCAGCCTTCTGCAAACGTGTGCCATTCATTATGGGAGGAACTGTCAAGTCACTGCTCTATTCTAAGAATCTAGGATGGTACACATACAAAAAATGTACTTAAGAAGCCACTGTATCCCCCTATATTCCATGCATGCTAGGCAAAATACCATTAAGCTATATTCCTAGTCCTCTTTTTACTTTTTAAGACAGGATTTTGCTCAGTAGGCCATGAATTTACAATCCTCCTGTCTCAGCCTCCCAAATAGCTCAGAATAAAAGACCAAGCCACCAGATTCAGTTTTGAGCTACTAATTTTGACATATAATTAAGTGGAAATACCACTTAGGCATAAGAAAAACCCTTGTGAGATCTCAAACGCTTGTCTCAGGCCTACTGGAGATGGTACACTTAAGGCTTAGTGTTGGGGAAGAGGAAAAATTCTGGGACTATGGCTTGAGGTACTGCTCCTGACTTAGAATGCTGCTATGACACTTCAATAACGGGCTTTTATATGTATAAATATGTTTTCTATTGAAGCATTGGTGTAGGAGGTCCTTCTATGTGTTGCTTGTATTGGTTAATGAATAAAGAAACTACTTTGGACTGATAGTGGTGGAGAACAATTGTCTATATTCTGTCAATTATGTTTTAAATAAATGCTGATTGGCCAGTAGCCAGGCCAATATTGTATAGGTGGGACAACCAGACAGGAAGTAGAGGCTGGGTCAATGAGAACAGGAGAATTCTGGGAAGGAGGAAGCCTTTTCCTCCCCAGTCCTGTCCAGACACTGAAGAAGGAAGATGTGACCTTCTGAGCCGTGTGGCTAACACAGATAAGAATAATGGGCTAATATAAGTTATAAAAGTTAATAAGAAGCCTGAGCTAATGGGCCAATCAGTTTATAACTAATATAGACTCTCTGTGTGATTTTCTTTGGGACTAAATGACTGCAGGAACCGGGCAGGACAGAAACCCCAACAAGCAGGCCCTGCTGTTACATGATAGGGCAGAACTTCGGTAGGTGGAGAAGACAGAGCTGAATGCTGAGAGGAAGAAGGGTAGAGTCAGAGAGAGAGAGAGAGACGCCATGGATCCGCCTGGATCCACTGTAGACAGACATTGGGAATTTTATCCGGTAAGTTACTACCACATGACGATACACAGATTAATAAAAATGGGTTAAATTAAGATGTAAGACTTAGCTGATAAGAAACTAGGGCTAGTGAGTCAAGCAGTGATTTAATTAATAAAATTTCTGTGTTGTTATTTCGGGGTTAAGCCAGCTGGGCGGCCAGGACGAACAAGCAGGCCCTCTTCTTGCAACAAAACATGATTAATAAAAACTCATGGTCAGAAATTGGGGTTCAACCTGAAGATCCAAAAAGCAAAACAGCCAACCACTGGCTCTTACCTCAACCTCAGTCTGAAATGGTGATCTTGCCTCCAGGAATCTCAGAATGAGACTGTGTCTGAGAGCCCCCCTCCCCCCCCGACAGTTTTATAATCCTCTCTAGGGCAGGGATTAAGGCATGCACTACCCCATTTCTATGGCAACTAGTATGGCTACTGGGATTAAAGGTGCATGCTATCATAACCTGGTCTGTAAGGCTGACCAGTGGTACTGTTTTATTCTTAGATTTTCAGGCAGTCTTTATTTACTAAAATACAATTGAAATGCCACTACATTCTATTGTCTTGGTTATTGGTATATAAGATGTGGGTGACATTTATCTTCAGGAACTGACAATCCAGGGGCTCATTGTTTAGCCTAGTCTACCTGGCAGGTTCTAGGTTGGTGACAATTTTATTTTTAAGGAATACGTGTACAAAATATACATGGCTTGATTACCTTTTTGAAAAGCTAGGCCCATATCTCAGATACAACTTCTTCTTCCTGCCTCTGGGATTGCAAGCACAAGCCAACAAATTTGGCTTCTAAATGGTTGAGAGCAGTGTGTGTTAGAGAGAGTGGGAGAGCTGGGGGGAGAGGTGGGAGGGGGTGAGAGTGTCCCTTGCTTCTGCTGCTGTACTAGGATTCTCCTGTGTCTGCCTCTCATCTCACAGTGAAGGTGCTGAGATTACTGCTGGCTTTGCGTGGGGTTCCAGCCAGAGCTCAGGCACCTGTATGATGGAGCCATCTCCTCCACTTTGTACTTGTTTCACTTGCCACATACAACATGGATGCAGCATATATTACCATCGGTCTTTCCAGGGCCATCTTCAAAGCAGAATGGCTAGTGCATTCCTTCCACCTTTTTACCCTAGGCCCTGCCAAGGCTGGCATGTGCATGCGCTCCCTCCCTCCCTCCCT
>NC_022013.1:11196693-11204695 GCF_000317375.1 Microtus ochrogaster | reverse complement strand
TCCCTCCCTCTCTCTCTCTCTCCCCCTGTCTAGGCTCTCAGACTACCCAAATTAGAACTCTCAAAGTTGTCTTTTGGATGAATGACCTATATATTTCTTCACCTACCTAAGTACCTTACAGCGCTCTAAGAAGGAAATGTTTGGAGTAAATATTTGTGCTGTCTTTCTCGAATAATGCCAGGCCCAGAAGCATCATCACCATTTAGACTTAGACTTTACTCAACTGTGATTAGACATTCCTCAATTACATACACCATGTATTTTGCTACTTTAAAATTTCTTTTGCCAGGGAAACCCAGTTGTAAGAAGCTACTTCTGCTGCTATGGACCTCGGTCTGTGATTACCCAGAGCTTCTTTACCTCAAGCTCCCTTTCCAAAGGCTTAGATTTCCGAATGGCATCTCCATATCTGGCATTTGGAAATGCCTGTTCCCAGCTTGCCAATTTCTTGAAATAAAGGACAATGGTTCGAGTGTATTTCACATAGCATTCACTTATTCAAATAATATGTACAAAGTTTATGTTCTCATGATAAGCAAATGTTTTCCTTTAATGGAACTGTCAAGCTACTGAATACAGATAACAAATCCATAATCAGTACTATAAAAGATGAAGTGAGGAGAAAAAAATAAAGGTGCCATGACTAGAGAACGCCATGATTAAGAGTACACACAACTATTTCAGAGTCGTCAGGATACACTACAGATAAGAAACTTAAAGATGACATGGCTTGTTCTTGGTATGGGCTACTTCCTGACTGAGTTATTAGTCAGGTAGGCCCCAGAGACTCCCCAGACAACAAAGGCATTTGCTCTTGCTCTTGGCCACTGTGGTGATTTGAAACGAAGTGGTTCCCAAAGGGAGTGGCACTACTAATAGGTGTGGCCTTGCTGGAATTGTGTTGCTGTGGGGTGGGTTTTGAGGTCTCCTGTGCTCAAACTAAGCCGAGTGTCACAGTTCACTTCTGGTTGCTGGCAGGTCACGTGTAGAGCTCTCAGTGCTTCCCTAGCCCGATGCTTACCTGCGCACCACCATGTCCTCACCATGATAAACCTCTGAAACTGTAAGCCAACCCAATTAAAATGTTTTCCTTTTAAGAGTTGCCATGGTCATGGTGTCTCTTCACAGCAATAGAAACCCTAAGTAAGACAGAAGCCGGTACCAGGGCCTGGGGTATTGCTGTTAGGCTGGACCACGTTTTGTTTGAAGGAATACAGACACTGAGATTGTGGATCAGAAAAGCACCTCAATACTGAAGTCTCGTTTAAAGGATCATTCTAGTAGGAGCATGGGAGACTGTGGTGCTGAGTGTGACCTGATGAACTGTGGGGACCTGGGGGCCTGGCTCAAGAGTTTCAGAGAATTTTAGTACGTTACTTAGCAATTCTCCTTGTGATATTTTGATGAAGAATGTGGATACTTTTTGTCTCTTTGTGAAGTCTTGCCTGAGGCTAAAGTGATGAGCTGTGGATTAATTCCGTTGGCAAAGGAAATCTCAAAACAGCCAAGTGTAGACTCTGTTGTGTGGTTACTAATGTTAACTCTAATGAAGATTTATAATAAAGAGGAGCAATCTAAGCAAGGAAAAATAAAAAAAAAATGTACAATTTGAGAAAAAGGAACACCAGGAAGTGGAATGAAGCCAAACCCTGCGCTCAAGGTGACAAACAGATTAAGAAATAGAATAAAGGGAGTGGTGACCTCAGAGCAAGACCCCACCCAGCTAACTTCCCAATTTGTGAAAAGGAAATAAAAAGCTTAGAGCCAGCTGTGATGGTGTGGGCCTTTAATCCCAGCACTCAGAGGGCAGAGGCTGGTGGATCTCTGCAAACCTACTGAGAAGCCAATAGCTGCCATATCACAGACCCGGAGAACCAACTTACCGTTAGATGGACATATTGCCAAACTGCCTTCTAAATATTTGTGTTCAAGTCTACCCACAGATTAGTGCTGCTTTCAACTTTGGTCAGTATGACTTATTTTTGCAGTGGGTGGTGTTAAAATAGAGATAACTGATCAAAATGCTAAGATTAAGTGGCTGTTGAGTGTATGGCCAGAAACAAACATCTATATGAATCCAGAGAACCAGGGGATGGAGAAGAGTGCTCTAAAATGCTCTTTTCCAGACACCACGCAGCTGTTGAACTCGGGAACTCGCTGGAGCTGCGGCTACTCATGAGCATTCCACCATGAATAGTCTCTATCTGTGGAGCTACTGGTAGTGAGTGGCTACTGGAGGAGGAGTCACTGTTCTTCAGGGACGTAGATTCTGGCTAATTTTCTTGTCATTCAGTAAATAACCACACACACCCATGTAAGCAAACCTAATTAAACACAGCAGGTTATTATCATTTTAAAAAAGAGGAACTCATTGGGAAGAGGGATTCCAGGAGTGGGAGATAAATGGAGTGGAATAAAAAGACATTATATGTAAGAAAATTTCAAAAATAAAAATTGTATTTAAAAAACCCCTGAAAATGTTGAAATGAATTATAGGAACTTTTAGGTCAGAGTGGCATCTAGCAGTGCAGTACAAACAGCAAGTGACAGAGGTGAGTCACTGGAGCCGAATGAGCGAGATCAAGACTGGCAGGAAATCAGAAGTGGGAGAGTGTTTGCCAATGTGAGGATTTGTTTTAGCTGTTGAGGGAAATAGTAGAAGGGTTGAGCAGAGGGTAGTATGATCTAAGTTATGGCTGCAATGGCTACTGAAGGGAAAAATCAAATAATCAAAGAATAAGGGCTGGAGTCAGGTAAGAGGTAGATACCAGGACAGAAAACTGAAAGGGGTAGCAGAGTAGAGATGGCAGCCAGTGTTGGATTCTGGACACATTTTGTTAACTCATAGGATTTCCCAGTTGATAAGTGTGAGACAAAGAGGAGCAAAGGTGATGTTTAGTATGCATGGAATCTGCAGAGCCCTGTGCACTCCAAGGGTTCTGATTCAAAAGCTCTAGCCAGAACTAAGGGATACTGACAACAGGAGAGTAAGAACCGTGATCGGTCAAGTTAGGAAAATCTGTAGAGATGGAAAAGCTAATGAGGTCAAAAGACCAATTGCTTAATTTGGAACTCTTAAATCTGGGATGCCACAGTATCACAATTTCCCCCTAAATCCATGGCTTCAATCTAATCATATACAAAAAGCACACGAATCCAATCTGAGGGCATTCTGATTAAAGGTGACTTGATGCAACATGGGACCTTGCATTAGATCCTGGAACATTTGTGTGAAGACTGGCAAAACTTCTCCATCTTAGAAAGCAGCAATGGTAACTTTAGGGGTTTTCTGTTACGTGTGCACAGATGCTTGTGTAGAGGTCAATGAACAACCTCAACTAGCTGGTGATGGGCACCAGCAATCTTCTTGTCTTCACTTCTCCAGCACTGGGATTACAACTGAAAACCACTACACCTGGATTTTTAAAACCATGGCTTCTTGGAACTGATCTAATGCATGAAACACTACCAACTGATCCCCCCAACCCATTAGGAAAAAGAAAAAATGAGGGCTGTGTGGGAGTTCTCAGCAGCATCTTTGCAACTCTCAGTAAGCCCAACATTATTTTCAAATACTTTCTTAAAAATGAGATACCTATAATATGTAAATAAAAATGTCAAACAGGCAGTATAATATGTATATCTGGAAATAAAGAAGCAGACTCATGAGGCAAGTGAGAAACTATAAGTATATACATAACCTTTTCAGTTTTTTGTGTGGTGTATGCATGTACCGTGTGTGCACATGTAAAAGCCAGAGGAAAACATCGGGTGTTTTCCTCAGTCACTGTTCACTTAGAAGCCTCTGCAACAAGGTTTCTCACTAACCCTGACTAGGTTATCTCAGCAAGTCCTGGGACCCTCCTGTCTCTCCCTCCATTTCTCTAGCACTGGGTTTTAGATATATACCACTGTGTCCTGATTTTATGTGGATGCTGAGGATCCAAACTCAGGTTCTCTTGTTTGGACATCAGCACTTTACCTGCTGAACCATTTCCTTAGCCCCATAGATAGCCTTTAATATTTAACACTGGATGAAATTACCTACAGTGAATTCATACAAAAAGGGTCCTAAACAGTTTATAGGGCTAGGCAGAGGAGGACTGGCAGAGAAAACTACAAATATTAGGGAGGTTAGGAGACAAGAGAGTGATGTCCTTAAGTGAAGAAGGTATTTCATGGGGGAAGAAAGCAATTGGTATGAATGCTAATAAATTTCACTGTAAATTGATTATGGGTAGAGAAATGTAGAGGTCACCTGTGAACCAAGCAAAGCAATTCGGCAGAGGTATTAATATGCACTTCCTAAAACTAAGTCCCTATCTCTTATAAAACATACAATATAGTGATCGAGACAGCACTGTCTACTGGAAAGCCACTGTTAACATATGTGAATTTCTTCTGCAGTGTTGTACTCTTTGTGCAGTATGCACCCTGCATGATCCTATTAAGTCCTTTGTGTCCAAGACAAGTCCAACTTGGCTTAAAAGACAAGAGAATGTGCTGAGCAGACAACTCTCTGGAGGCAAAGGTTTCTCATTACCAGTAGAACAAAGAAATGAGGCAATAGACAAGAATTAAGGGAAGTTTCTTTTTAAATACTCTAACAGGGTATTTTTGTGCTGATAAGAATATGCCAGTTGGGAAAAATCTGCTAGCACAGAAGAGAAGGTAGAATACAGAACAGAGGACTCACCGGGGCACTGACAGGAGAGATGCTCAGACAGACACATCCACTGATCAGAGTGAGTGCACAGAAGACCTGACTGCTTAGTTTCTCACAGAACAGAACAGAACAGAACAGAACAGAACAGAACAGAACAGAACAGAACAGAACAGAACAGAACAGAATTCAGACTTTAAAATGAGGAGGCCATTATAGCTTGAAAGAAGAAATACTGCCCCAGTACAGTGAAGAATCACTTTAGGGAATGTGATTAGGGTAACAGGGTGCTCCCCTGTTACCCTAACAGTGAACTCTGTGGCCACACTTATGTGACTCCACTAAAAATCATGTATATTTCATATTCACCATTTAGAGGCGCAGCTAGATTTAACCAAAAGTGAACAGAGAAAGGCCAAGAAACTTTAGGACATACAAAAACAGTGAGTATATATATATAGAAGGGATAATCAAAGAGGCATTTTGATTGACAGCTAAATAAGGACAGAGAGGGCTTGCCTCCGGGAAAGCACTTGTCCTGCATGCCTGATGGCCAGAGTTTCCAAGGCTAACTCCCAAAAGCTGTCCTCTGACCTCCACCTGTGTGTGATGGAAGGCATTCCTAAACTTGCAGACAAGACTATTTATTAAAATGTATCCCAGCGCTTGGGGAGGCAGAGGCAGGTGGGTCTCTGAGATCGAGGCCAGCTTGCTCCATACCAGCGGTTCTTGACCTTCACAATGCTGCCACCTTTTAATACAATTCCTCATCTTGTGATGACCTTAGTCATAATATTATTTCACTGCTACTTCATAACTGTAATTCTGCTACTGTTATGAATTATAATGTAAATATCTGATATGCAGGACATCTTATGTGTGACCCTTGTGAAAAGGTTTGATGCTCAAAGGAGTCATAGTCCACAGGTTGAGAACCACTGCTCTATATTGTGCTCCAGGAGAGCCAGGACTACATACAGAGACCCCCACCTAAAAAAAAGATTATGATTTTCAAATACTTTTCACTTAAAAACTTAAAAATTAATTCCCAAGACCTCCTTAGTCAATCAATTCATTTTTTTTGGGGGGGGGGAGGTCAATAGTCACCACCTTTCCAATTCATCAAATACTTTTGTTTATTTGCTTGTCTTTTGAGGCAAGCCTCATGCAGCTCAGACTAGCTCTAAACTAACTCACTATGTAGCACAGGATAACCCGAAATTCTGGATCTTTCTGTTTCCATCTCCCAGGTGCTAGATCACCATATTTCCAATTCACCACATTACTGCTTCAAGAGGATTGTGAAATCTGACTGATAACCTGGATACACATAATTACCCCAATCTTCCCTTCTTTCCAAACACTCCCCAAGGTATTGCTAATGCTAATTCTCCCTGAGGAAGAATTAATGTAATTTATTAAATCTAGCTTTTCAAACTCCTAGAGACTAAATGTGAAGCCCTAAAGCTCCGTGGCTGGACTACAGGCACACCTATGCTATGTGAAAATGGCCCCCTCTCAGAGCAGCCACACTAGCTCTACAGATCGGCAAGCTAGCAACCGCCTTCCCACTATTAGCCCTTAGTTTATAAACAATGACTAGCACCTGTAGCAAGGTATTTACTAAAGAATATTCAATTTGTTGCAAATCCTAGCCACAAACTGAAGGCACCTACATTCTTCTTTATTAAAATTAGCTAAACCAAAACTTTTTTGCCCAACAACAGCAACAAATAGAATTACTGCTGTTGAATCTATTTTTAAAAAGGAGGTGGAAGATTATGATACTCAAGAAGTCTTCAGTCCCAATCCTCGGAGAATGTTGCTCTCCAGGTCAGGTTATCTTTTTCCTGCCAGTATAAACACAATGCTGGTCAGATGTCAGGAACACATTGTAAAAAGCTCACTCAAGTTCTGCCACCTCCAACTGAGGCCACAGCTAGCTGCTTCTTGGGAACACAACCTTAGCCAATTAATTAGTGAAAAAAAATCATGAGAACAAGAATGTGTTTTCAACCGGTAACAAGGTCACAGACTGTTTTTCATCATCTTTAAACAGATGCACTGCTCAAAGTACAAGTACTAACCAGCTACAGGCAGGAATCAATGAAATGATATTTAACATATTGTATGTGGGAAGTGGTGTGATTCATGTGCGTGTTCATTTTTCTTAAAATTAATTTGTGTACGTGTGTGTTCCATGCCACCATGTGGAGATCAGAGGATAACCTGTAATAATTAGTCCCAGGGATCAAACTAGGTCACTAGTTTGGTGGCAAGAACCTTTAACCTGTCTTTCTGGTTAAATTATGACATCATAATTTCTATACCACCAAGATTATATTCCAAAGTCAAGCCTTTATGTCAAAGCATTTTACATGTGAGTGCTCATAACAATTCTGAAAGAAAGACATAATTAATGTTGTGGTATAATTTATGTTAAAATAAAAGAAGGATTGGCAAGACAGCTCAGCAGGTAGAAGAACTCGCCTTGCAAGTCTGGTAAGCTGAGCTCAGGTTCTAGGAACCACATGAGGCGGGAGGAAGTGACTCCACAAAGTTGTTCTCTGACCTGCACATGTACCATGGAATGTACACACAGTAACAATGAAAAATAAAACTAAAACCTAAGAGAAACATTAAGTATTACTGGCACCAATGCTTTATTTTTATAAATCTATATAAGCGCTAATATTAATAATAAAATAAATGTATGCAATGTGGTATTATTTTCAAATCTAATGCCTAACAAACTTAAATCAGAGGCATTGGAAATCTAGGTTAGGAAAGAAGAGCTTATTGACAGAAAGGCTAGAGCACCAATGTTTGAGCCTATCCACGCTTCCACCATCAGAACAATCATTTCCCAGCCGCTGTGGTTCATGTTTGTGACTACAAACGGGCAGGAGTGAAGCCAGGTCCCTGCACAGGAAGTACCCTTATTTCTCTTGAAAATCAAGACTCAGGACTCTTCTAGCAACCTCCCCTAGCTACTGATTGGCAAAATGGAAAGACAAAATTGTCACAGGACCATATAAAAGTCACCTAGCAATGTTAACAAATCAAAATCATTACATCAATCAAATTTCTAGTAAATACCTCTGTAGTAAAGCAGAGAAATAATAAGCTGTGGATGGAACACTTACCATGTGCAAGGCCCTGGCTTCAATCCCCAGCACGGGGAGGAGGGCATGCAAATTAACTGTATTACCCTAAAAACAAGCTGCCTCACTGTTGAAATACTACAAACACTCAGTATAATTTTCATCATCTTTAAACAGATGGCATCGCTCAAAGTACACTTAGTAAAATTTTTTTTTTTTTTTTTTTTTTTTTTTT
>NC_022013.1:11174859-11196593 GCF_000317375.1 Microtus ochrogaster | reverse complement strand
TTTGGTTTTTCGAGACAGGGTTTCTCTGTGGCTTTGGAGCCTGTCCTGGAACTAGCTCTTGTAGACCAGGCTGGTCTCGAACTCACAGAGATTCGCCTGCCTCTGCCTCCCGAGTGCTGGGATTAAAGGCGTGCGCCACCATCGCCCGGCTCTTAGTAAAATTTTTAAGTCATATATATGTTCTATATATGTTTTTATATCCTGACATATTTACATAGTAACTTTTACATGTCAGGTAATGATAGCAATTAATAATTTCCACTCAAGAGTTTAACCTTTTACAGCTTACTTAACACTTGTCTGTAAGTGTGCACACTGGGGTGCATGTTTGTAGGTCATTTCTCCGTAAAAAAGATGTTTTTACTTTTGTGTATTTTGTCTGGCCTGGAACTTGCTACGTAACTGAGCTGACCTTGAACTCCTGTTCCTCACTAAGTACTGGGATTACAGGCATGTGCTAGGACTCTCAATTTATTATTTGAATCAAGCTGATACAATATTAAAATGTTTGTATATTAGCTGCTTTAAATACCAGGTGTACTAGTTTACCCTCAACGTCTAGCAGCCCTGGTGACTGACAACACCTGGATCTTACTGAGCCCTTTGTGCTGACTATAGGAGACCAGAGAACCCTTCCTCTTGGTGCGCTCTTTCCAGCAGCCTTTTTCAGGACATAAGTGGTTAGTGCTTTCTGGCTGGTGTAGGAGGGCCTTCTTTCTATGTGTTGCTTTCATTGGTCAAATAAAGAAACTGCGTTGGCTTTTTGATAGGGCAGAATTTAGATAGGTGGGGTAGACAGAACAGAATGCTGGGAGAAAGAAAGCAGAGTCAGGCAGATGCCATGGCTCTCCTCTCTGAGACGGACGCTGGTTAGACTCATGCTAGTCAGCCACAGTCAAGTGGCGATACACATTGATGGAGATGTGAGAGTTAGCCAATAAGAGGCTAGAACTAATGGGCTGGGCAGTGTTTAAACGAATACAGTTTCCGTGTAATTATTTCGGGTGTAAACTAACCAGGAGGCTGGGCGCAGGGAACGCAGCTCCTTTTACAACATCTGGCTGCAATGGGTAGCATGCAGATAAGAATTTAACTGATTGTTCTTGAATTTCTTGTGAAATAATTTTTTTTACAATCTTCAAATTAAAAAAATAAAAAAAAAACAGGCACAGACAAAGACTTCTGTAACTTCATTTAAAATGTCTATGTGATTAGCAGTTCAAGATTGGAAAAATGAGATCATACTTATAGACAGGTTAAAAACCTAAGAATTTTGATTTTTCTTGAGGGTCTAATACTCATGGCAATCCTCCTGCCTCACCCTCTTTCATGGATGAACTACCATACCCAGCAGAATAGTTTTAACCATAAAAGAATGATCACCAGCTCATTTATGAAGATCACTAGCTTTTCTTTTTCAACTACACCATCTATAAAAACACCACAGAAATGTCAGCTATATTCACTAGAACCAGCCAAACACTGCTCCATACATAAACACAGGGCTCTGTGCTGACGATTCCCTTTCATCAGAAGGACAACACCATAGCATGTGCTTCTGGAAGGGTTCTCTAGTCTAGACTATTTATTTTGTGACCTGAGATACTTGTCTCACTATGTTGCTCAGGTTTGTTTCAAACTCCCAGGCGTGAAGGAACCTTCTACTTCAGTCTTCAAAACAGATGGAATTATATGTGCAGGTTAGCTTCAAAATCTGATTTTTCATAGTTACTTTTATTTGTATGTGTGCACACATAGTTGTCAAAGAGCAACTTGGAGTAGCCCCTTGTCTCCTACATTTGGGCTCCAGGGTCAAATGCAGGGCATCAGGGTTAAGGACATGTGGCCTTACCTTCTGAATCACTCACTCTCCACTTCAAGTCTAAGACCCTGGTCACTGAACAGATAGTACAATGAGAGTAGAAATATGGTACAGACATTTATTTATCCAGGTTGAACCACTGGTAAACCTTGCTGTCACAGAAGCGTGTATGGCCATCTTGAGGCCATCAGTCAAGAGCAGGTATTTACAGTGCAGATTCAATAGCCCATATCCAAAATTCTTGGAACCAGAAATGTTTTCCAGTTCAGTTTAGATTTTCAAATATTTGCATGTGCACACACGGACATGTACACGCATGCACGCACACACACCTGAGTCATCTATGTTTCACAGACGTGGCCTGACAGTTAACAGACGGAATACTTTTGCTCTGCTTGCTGCTGCTGCCTTTAAACTGTAACCTATGACAGGCAGGAAACTGTTACCATATCAGTTATCTGGGGACTTAGGATTTTAGAGCAGAGATGATCAGCTTATTATATGAGAGCTGAACGCACATGGGACCCTTAGGAGACACGAGTCTATTGCCCTCTGTCCTTTATTGTCTCTAACTTCTTTTCCCATTAGAAATTTAACAATAATTACGTTATAACTAAGCTTCAAAGAAAGAAAACCTATGATGTGATTCAGAACCATTCAGATCAAACACTATTGGCTATCTCAAATTCTAAGAATAAAAATAGTTACCTCCAATATAAACTGAAAATATTACTCTTTAGTTGTAAGTCTTTCAGACTTTTAAAATTAAATATCCTAGAATATACAGGAGGCTTTCATTCTATCAGTGTCACACCTCAGGTTTCAAGATTAAAGTTAGGTGATACTGAGCCATGAGACTTCATAAAGGAACAGACAAACCTGTATTCATTCTGACTCACTTGTATTAGGAAAATGCTAGTGCCTTTAATTATATTCATACCCACCAAGTCTTTTCACCCACCAAGTCTTTTCACAACACAAAGCAGAACTTCTGTTCTTAAAACATTTTGGGAGGGGGAAACAAGCTGGAGTGATGATTTGGCATTAAGAGCACTGGTTGCTTTTCCAGAGGACCCAGGTTCAATTCCCTGCACCCACATGGCAGCAACAACCATTGGCAATGCCCTGTTTAGGGATCCAATACCTCCTCTGACCTCCAGAGGCACCACACTAATGTTGTACACAGATACACAGACATACATGCAGGTGAAACACCCATTCACACAAAATAAACAAGAATAAACAAGTTTTAAAAAGAAAAAGAAAAAAAACACCATAGAGAATATTTAGTAACTATAATCTAAGCAAAAAAGAAACAAACAAAACAAAACAAAGCAAAAGAAACCTCAAAGGGCCATATAATTAGTGCCTATTTAAAGCACCCTATGTAATGATTGTCTTAAAAGTTGGGCTATCTAACTCTTACTCAGGATTGTTAATATTTTGAACATCCATCCCATATCTATTTATAACAAATTTAGGCAATGATCCCCTTATATGATGATAAAGCAGATCAAGACTTGCCCAGATTTCATGCTCTAAATGTTTTGGTTTACACATTTGTCTTCTACCAACAAGCCCCATTATATCTGTATCAGGAACCTACTATCAAATCCTACTGAAGTTGTCTTCCTTGCCCAGCAGGGAGAACCAGTAGGACGAAGCCAACCTCTGAGGTAAGCAGGATCAGTAAACATTAGGTTGTTTATTAAAAGGCTTCATTAGTTCAAAGTGTCAACAGTTCTCAAAATAAACCTTCAAATTTCTCCTTACATAAACTCAGAAACTTTTCCAAAATTTAAAATATCTGTAAGAAGAAATACTGCTTCTTTACAGTAGTGTCTCCATCATCAGAAATGTACTCTACCACCTGGTTTGCCTCCAGTGAATTAAACCAAAAAGCTTGAATTAACTACACTGCAAGGTTCAAAAAAGACTAAAAGTGTGAAATATATGCAACTCCTCTCAAAATGGTACCCTTTTGACTTCAGAACTTTATTTTAAGGCTATATAAGGCCAGATTAGGAAGGTGTTACATACCTGAGTGATTTGTCAAGGATTTTCAATGTGAAAGAAAAAGTTACGGGCAAAGAAAGCTTTCCGTTTGTATTTGGTATAACCACTAGCTAGTAATGTAACCATTCAGTCTTATCTCTACGTGAATCATACTGTTTTTGCAGTTTCTAGGTCTGTGGTAACAAAATATGTTTATTAAAAATAAAGTATAGCAAAGTTTTTTTTACAACCACAGGTACTTAGGGAAACTAAGGCATGGGTCACTTTAGAATGCAGTATGTGAGAACGGTATTACTACGGCACCACAAAAGGCTGGGACACCATGACTGATCATGGCTCCTTTTGGGTGTGCTTTCTTGCGTCTTATTTTTTAAATTGTCTACTCAGATGACATGTGGGAGGACGACAATCGACAGTTTACCATAAACACAACATCCTAAGAGATTCTCCGAGTGACGCGTTAAATGTTAAAATTCTGAACACCCTTCCCAAGGCCCTTTCAACACAGTAGTAACGCCTGCCATCACCAGTGACAGCTTACAGCTCTTTCCGATCCCCTACCCTTCCACAGAAGCCAATTACAGCACTGTATAACTAGTGACTCGGTATGAAATAAATTCTCTCCAATGCTCCCAATGGAATCAATCCTCTATAAACATCACAAAACACATTATCAACCTGGATGGCAGAGTCCCATGGCCTAAAAGGTGTAACAGCTCATATCTCGGTCATGGCTGCACGGCCAGAAAAATGAGCATCATGGTGGGCTCCTGCATTCTTCACATTGTGCTCATGAACAAAGTCAGTGTAGTTTCTATGTGCAGTCTGGGGTGGGGGCAAGGCCCTTGTGCTCCACTGGTTTCCACCTCGCTGACAGCAGTCACTGGTAGCAGAGAGCCTAGATGGTTGAGGAGTGGGAGTACAGTTAGTCAACAGGAACAGAGAACACGGATGTGTAATGGAGAAAGGCCATGTGACCAGCATGCACCACTATGGTGAGCAGTTACCATGCAACGCTAACATTCAAGAATAGCAGAAGGGGAAATCCACACAGTTACATGGATCATGTAACGGAAAGCATCAATACAAAAAGACACGTAACTAGAATCAGTTAAGTGGATTAATTAGTGAAGGAAAGTCAAAGAGGGAAAACATTCTGTTATCTGTCCCTGCTGTTGCTGGGACACTCCCAACATAGAAATGTTTGGAACTCTTGTGGCACAAATATTCTAAGTGAGCTTTATTCAAATATTAGAAAGAATTCTACAGAAAGGCAAGGACATATATGGAAAGGGCAATTATAAAAATGATCTCCAAATTTACATGACTTTAAAAAAGTATAATCCAGGAAATAAAATTCAGGAGCATTAAAAATAAAAGCCCTTCCCTTAGGCATTGAGCAAGTTTATATCAGTGCTCCAAATTAACAATAATGATTGTCCTTTCTGTAATCAAAGTTCATAGGAGCACAAGCCGAAAGCAGCAGGCACAGATAGACCACAGAAGTGCCACAAGCACATGGGACGTAGATGCAGAAGTTCACAGGCATGGGCGTGTGCAGCCTAGGGAGTCAGTCCTCCAGTAGAGAGAAAACACCTGCCACACTCTTGAGATGTGCAACGGGAGCACATCCTTCACATGACCAACACCAGAAAATGAGTGTTTCAAATACAAAAGGCAACTAAAATCTAGATTTTTTTTTAAAAAGTAGTATTATTTTTCAAATTCTATAAAATATTAACTTAATTTTTAATATTTTTCCTTGGGAAAACTAAAAAGGAAAATTTCAAAATGAACATGGAAGGTGTACTTTTAACTATTAGTATCATTTTATTTCCTTCACTGAAATTCAACTTGCTCATCAGACTTCATAAGCAAACTTCATGACCCCTTGATGTAGAAATTAAATTTGGCTTGTGTTCTGGTTTACAGACACCAGATTTCCTAAGTTCTATACATTTTTGTTTTTTGATAGGGTTGGGTTATCACACTGCTCAGGCTGGCCTGGAATCATGATGTACCTGCACCCTCTTCTCAAACACCGGGATTATGGGCACGCTTTATTTGTTTTGAGATAAGGTTACTTTGCTGCTAGGATGGACTCAAACCCCAGGACTCAACAAAGCCTCTCTCTAGTCTCCGCCTTGCAAGCAGTGTCATCGGGCTTTTTGTTAATAAACAATTCATGTATCCAAGTGATATGAAATATCTTAACAAATCCTAAGTTACTGACATTAAATCATTCACCTAGTTAATGGTTTCATTTAAGATACAAAGGGGAAAAAATTTGAAGACCTGAACAGGAAATAGGCTTAAATTAAACTGGCCCCGAACCATCTGCTAGAAGTAAGATGTTCCACAGGCTGTCCTGGCACCCAGTCAGTTTCCAGACTTTGTGACCACTTTCTAAAGGAGGACTGCTTTATGGCCTCTGAAATCTAAGCATGCAGACACAAAGAATGGGAGGCAGGGCGCACTTTACAGAAGCCTGGAGAGTCACTAGCTATAAGACACGCCAGTGGGTGTCAGTTCCGGGCCCTGCTGATGTACTCTGAAGCTCATCAGGTTTTCAGGGTCATCTCCATTTCAGCAAAGGAGCTGTCTGCACAACCAGAGAAAGGAAGAGGGCACATGGCTCCAATTTTTTTCATTTTTCTTGAAACTGAAATCCAATATTCTCTCTAAAGGCTACACCAAAGGAACTGGTAATGTCTAACAAATCAAATTAAGCAGACTTAAATATGTACTCATTAAAATGGAATTCAATAAAGACCTAGCGTCATAGCACAGGAAGAAAACTAATCAGATTCTTGCTTGGTATTAAAGAAAGACATGCATATATTAAGACAGTTGAAGTCTGGTTACTCACTGTGTGTAACATGGGCCTCAGTGGCACATTAAAGAGATGTATTTTAACTGCCTGCTGGGCTGCTATCTTTAGCAAGAACCCAAAACTTATATCTTAAAGAATAAAATTGTTCATATGTAGCCCTCATTTGTTACTCTTTTGTATGCACATATGTATACATACCTAAATACCCTATATCATATTCCCTATATCATATCCTACATATATGGACAAAATAAGGGAGACTATATCCTCCTTAATTTTAACTGCAAATTATCTGGAACTGAAATAAAACATACCCAACCATCACAGGCAAAGCGTCCTGTGGTTAGTTAAGCCAACGATACCAGTGGAAAGAGTACATAGCAAAGACAGAGAGAGCCACCAACCACTGCTGACCCACCACCATGAAGAAGAGCTGGCTGCACAGAAAGCCGACCCAAACCTTGAGATCACCACAGAAACTCATTAGGTTTCAGGTATTAACAAACTAAGAGCAAGAGAAAAAGAGAAAAATCTCATGAATCATCTAGTGCATTCAATAAATAGACACAAAGCTTGAACAGACGATATATCCATAGTACCACTCAGCCCAAATGATTTCCAGGGAGCCCTCCCCAAGCCACAGCTTTCTAGGAAAGCACAAACCCACCTGGTAAAATCCAACAAGCCACAAAGTATTCATATCTGTGTGTTTACATTTTATAAAAATAGCTTTACTTTCATTGAATTATTTCTCGAGCTCCCCAAACTGGAATATTTTTCTTTCTTCTTATTTAGACTTTAACATCAGTGAAAGTCAGCAGTCTTATGTTCTGCCTTTAAGACAGCCATCCATCCCCCCTTCTTCATCCAAGACCTAACGCTCACCAGCCCTCTGACTGCTCAGTCTGTTCCTTTTCAGCTCACAAATATGAATAATTTGTTTTCAATCATATTTAAAGTGCTTCAAGATTATAGTTTAAAAGTTTAGAATACAATTGTGCAAGCAATATTTGGTTTAGGAAGTTAACAAACCATTTCCTGTCGCGTTGGTTTGCTGCAGAATTCTGCGGAAGATTCTCTATCTCCACCAGCACAGGACCAGAGGTTGAGGAAGGGATCACAGGCACAGGAGACCTCACACCCCAAGCCTTGGTGGAAAAATAATAAAATGCATTTGTTTTGCCTATATGTATGGTCAAAATCTAACAAATAGAAATATTAACACAAAGAAATACAACATTAAAATGGAGTGCCATCTATATAGTACATAAATGTAATGTAATTAAATGTTTAATTTTAATACACTAATTTTAGGTAATAAATGAACATTCACAATGTACTGATACCCCATATTAGACAGAAAATGTTTACAAATCATCTGTTTTACTCGCATTATCTTAGTAAAACAAGGACAAGTGCTGGAGGTGAGAAACGCATAAACGTTGTAAAATATCACACACTACAAATATCCAATTAATATGTGCTCTGGTGTTTTAGAAACTTACTACTGTCTTACCTGTTGGGAGTCATTATTCTGGGTTGAAGTATCATGAACACTATAATGAAAGAAAAAAACCTATTAAAAACCCTGTATAAAAGGACTGAGGGAAGAAAGGGAGAGAGCAATGTAATTAAAATTAAAGCAATATAATTTTAAAAAACCTAACCAACCAAACAAACATAAAGACCCAAATAGAACAGAACTGATTAAAACTGTTTCCTTAAAATGTATGTCAAGGGGCTGGAGAGATGGCTCAGTGGTTGGGAACACTGGTTGTTCTTCCGGAGGACATGGGTTCAATTCCCAGTACCCACGTGACAGCTCACAGCCTGTAACTCCAGTACCAGTGGATCTAACACAATCACACCAATGCACATAAAATAAAACTTTAAAAAGTATGTAAAATAAGTTCAACAAAGTCATACATATCTAACTTGCATGTTAAAGCTTGAAATAGTTTGCATAGTTTTAAATCTTTCCATGGAACCTGCATCAGTGATATCTTGTGTTCATAAGTCCACCCATGTAAATACATTATCTTAGATGTCTTCAAGGTATTAATCAATGCTTTGATTGAGACAATGAAATCCAAGAGCAGAATTGCGGAGTCATTTGGTAAGTCTGACATAGGTATACACACATATATAAAGTTCACCTGTAATTTTACATTCTTTTATTTTTTAATGTTATATATGTATAACTATAATTTTTTCTTTTATCACTAATAAAATAAAGCATTATAGGGTTAAAATACTCTACATATAAAATTCTAGGTTATTATTTCTTTCCAATTTTTTTTTCTTTTCCTTTTTTTTTTTTTTTTTTTTTTTTGAGACAAGGTCTCATTACATAGTCCTGGCTGATCTGAAACTTGGTCTGTAGATCAGGCTGGCCTAGAACTCACAGATATCTGCCTACTTCTGCTTCCCAAGTATTGGGATTAAAGGCATGTGCTTTTTAATTTTTCAAATTAATAATTCTATATTCTCTTTTCACTTACAACCTGTACTCAAAGTATTCAGTTTTATATAATTTACACAGAATTGTTCTAGTTAGTATGGATAATATGGTAGTGGGATTTAAGCTTCATCAGAAACATTACACATTTGCAAAACACCCTTTATTTAAAATAACAAGAATTTTAAAAGTTTTTTCTTTTTTTAAACCTTTACTTTGTACATGTTCGGAAGTCAGGAAAACCGGCCAGAGGTTATTTCCTTCCACCATACGGGTCCTGAGAACTGTACCCAGGACATCAGGCTCTGGGGCAGATGCCTTTATCTCTACCTCTCCCATTTAAAAACAAAGAAAACAATTCATTCTATTTTTATTTATGTATGTGTATCCATGTGTACACCTGGATAGGGTACCCGAAGATGCCAAAAGAAGGCTTGGATCCTACGGGGCTGAGGTTATAGGCAGTTGTGGGCTGCCCAATGTGGGAACTGAGAATCAAAATTGAGTCCTCTGAAAAACAGCCAAGCAGTCTTAACCACTGAATCTCAATTATTACTTTACTTTATTGTTGATTATTAAGGGTCCCGGATTTCCAAGAGACCCAAATTTGATTCCCAGCTCCCTCTTCCCTTTTTTCTAAGGAGTCATGTTTGCTCTTCCCAGACTGTAGGATCCTGGTGAAAGTGACTTCCTGGTCTACACATTAAATCCCTTCAAGCCTACCTGGAGCATAAGTTAGCCTCAATGAGTCTATGATTCTTTTGTTACTTTCAAACATTTCTTTCAGCTCGGAATAACTTCAGTAACAACAAAAACAATTTAAACTTGAGAAAAGCATCTCTCATAACTAGCCATATTAAGTCAATCAAAACTTCCTATTTAGATCATATGAAATGTAAAAACCATTATTTTTCTTATAATTTCTTAATAATTAAAAAGTAGGGATTGGGATGTAGTTCACTGGTAGAAGGCTTATCTAGCACCCATGAGGTCCTGAGTTTGATGTTTAGTACCAAAACCAGAAACAAAGCATCATCAATTTAGAGACAACTGAGGTTAATTCAAGACACTTGATGAAGGGAACTGTGTCAGCACAAGATGTCCCAAGACCAAGTTCTCAGCACTAAAGAGTGCCTATTTGTCCCACCCCCACCCCCAGAGGGACAAAGGACAGGGAATAAGAGACAAAGACAGGAGACAGAAAAGGGAAAAGGAACAAGGGAGAGGAGGAAGGGCTATCTGTCCCAGGTAGGGGAGACGTGACAAGGACGACAATGACACAGGACTGCCTCTAGATACGGGGAGACAGACGTGACACATAGGAAAACGGTGGTTTATGAAGCAGAAGGGGAACTCTCTGATAGAATGATGTGTTCAGTTTTAATTGGGCATGTTAATTAGCGTAGCCAAAGGGGACATCTGATTGCTGGATTTTAATACTTTGATAGCTGGACCTTGGTAGTCAGTCTAAGAAAGAGGAAGGCACCAAATAGGGGACAGACCTTATGGCTAGCTTCAAGAATGTGATCTAGAAGGTTTTAGCAAGGCAGAGGGAATTGGGGAGAAGGGCAAGGCCATGTTTGCCATGTTCTGGCTGGCTAGACTTCATTTCATCTGGTTTGTGAATTTGATCAGAAATATATATTCAGAGCATCTTAGAGAAGGGCTTTGTAAAGGACCACAAGCAGTAACTGCCCCCTTTGCTCATATATAGCTCGCTTTCGCCCTCCATCAGGTACAACAGCACCTGCCCACAGTCCCACTGCTCAGTGAGAAGGAAGCTCAAGGAGAGTCTCTTAAGTTCAGATCATGGGGCTAGCTTGTGCAGCATACCAAGGCCTCTTCATTTAGAAAAAGAACACAGTATTAGTAACCATGAACATCAACTATCCTTGAAAATACTACCCTTTCTTAAGGGTACTAAGTTTGTACTTTTAGTACAAACTCACCAGGAGAGATCGACACCAGCAATTTACAAACATGCTATTCAAACTGGTACATTTTATGAAGCAGCAAAGTAAAAAGGTCGAGAAATGTTTCAGGTCAAATAGTTAGACTATAAAAAAGGCACTGTTCTCCATGGCTCACTGGAGCAAAACCATTCATGAAACAGAACGGCAAGGTCAAGAGCGAAGAGCATGCATGCCAGTCCAAAGTCAGGTGCCCTGAGACTATATGAAAGAAAGGTGCCTAGTTGTTGTAATAGGAGCTGTGGGCTGTGTTCCGCCACCCAGCTCCCGCCACCGGCTAGCTTTACCCAAAATAACAACATACAAACTGTATTCTTTTAAACATTGCTTGGCCCATTATATCTAGCCTCTTCTCGGCTAACTCTCGCACCTGGACTAGTCCATTTCTAATAATGTGTGTAGCACCCCAAGGTGCACTTACTGGGAAGATTCTAGCCTACGTCCACCCTGGGTTGGAGCCTTATCGTCTGCCCGGGAGAGGGGAGCATGGTCTCTGAGCTCACTTCCTCTTCCTCCAGCATTCTGTTCTGTTTACTCCACCTACCTAATTTTCTACCTACCAGGGCCAAGCAGTTTTCTTTAATTGACCAATGAAAGCAACAGATAGAAATCTGACCTTCCCACATCATTTCCCCTTTTTCTGTTTAAAAAGGAAAGGCTTTCACTTTAACATAGTAAAATTACATATAACGAAACAGTTATCAAGTAAGAATTACAGTTATAATATTAATATCTATTTTATCTTTTATCATGACTAAGGAAAACTATAACTAACTATTCTTCAACTCCATCAAAGACTCCAGAAAGATACAATATTACCTAAGCAAACAAGAAATAAGCAACTTTCAAACTCTAGAAATGACAGAGACATCTCGCTGCCTGGACAGTCACCCAAAGTTCCTCTGTACCGTTGGGGCATCCATCTTCAGCCTTCAGGCCCATGGTATTCAGCAGACATTTCCATGAAGCAGGAAAATTCAAAGTCAGTTCAGTCACTATCTGTTGTGTCCTGCAGAATGTCTTGCAGACTCTTCATGAATCAGGAACCCCGAAAGATCATCTCACCTTTAGGCAAGTTAATAGTCCTCTCTCTGCGGGTTCTCTGTTTCCAGTTTATACAATAGTCCAGGCAAGAGCAGTTTCTTGCCCAAATGGCTATCAAACTCCATAAGGATCCTCTTTGATGCCCATCTTCTTCTTGAAGTAGGTTGGTGTTTCCAGGAGCAGACATGTCTCATTGTCATGAAAAACCCTAAGTTATTAAAACATTAAATAGCATATTCCGTAGTCTTTGAAAGATATGAAGAATGCCTATCGAAAATATATCCATGCACATCTAGAAAATCTAACTAACATGACTACAAACTTGACTATTATAGATGATTAGCTATTAACAACCTTCAGTGGGAACAAGCTGTCTCTTCATTTAAGTTCTGAAAGACTACTATATATGTATATATACACATACTTTAAGATTAAGATTTATTTATGTGTAGGTGTCTGTGTGTAAGTAATACATGTAAGTGTATATATCCTTGCAGGCTAACTCAGATTATTTGGAGCTGTGAGCCTTTTATAACTTTTGGGATTATAATTATAATCACTTCTCCCTTCTCTTTCCTCCCTCCAAATGGTCATCATTTCTTTCTTTTCTTTTAATAATTTTTTCATTCATTTTATATAACAACCACAGTTTCCCCTCCCTCTCCTCCTCGTTGTTCCCCTACCTCCCCCAACCCACCCCCCAACCACTCCTCTGAAAAGGTAAGGCCTCCCATGGGGAGTCAACAGAGTCTAGCACATTAAGTTGAGGCAGGACCAAGTCCCTCCTGCATCAAGGCTGACAAAGCATCCCACAACAGGGAATGGGGTACAAAAAGCCAGATCATGCATCAGTGATGGATTCTGAAGGGGCCATCATTTCTTAAGTAGCCTATTTCTGTGGTCTTCTAAAGTCAAAAGCATCACTAATGAAGAGACAGTGACATATATCCATTAAAGTGAAATTAACTCCAATTCTAGAAAAGAGACCATGTTTATTATACTCACTATGTTCTGATTAAAAATCTAAATTTCAAAACACCTTAGAGAAGGGACTTTAACTTTACAAATAAAAACTTAATTGTTCCCCATCATGTCTCTGCTTAAATATTTTCTTTCTGTTTCTACTACTTTCATGATATACCTTTAGGATGAAATGTCATGTCCTAGTCTGTTTCAAGAAAGCAACATATGATCAATGACAACAACACTATTAAAAAACACGAAGAGCTAATATTCCTTCCCAATATCTTTGCAAGTACAGCTTCTAAACAATTCAAAAGAAAAACAAACAACCCAAAGCAGATAGCCCAGAGAGGCATAAAACTTCCTTTTTAATCTGAAGCTTTACAAGAGAAACCCCTGGCTCCCCATAACTCCATATTCATTTTAGTCTTAACAGCATCAAGAGTCCCTGTTCACAACAGCAAAGCGTTTCTGTAATGGATCACTAATCACAACCTGGCTCCAACAGTTGTAAGTGAAGAAAACTGTACAGGAAAACTCAGAGGTCAGCAGGAGTGCCATCCCTAGAGCCCGCACGGTGCAGCTCTCACCTCCACATGGGTACTGTGGTCACGCACAACTACACACTAAACATGCATTGCTACAAACTTAAACACACTAAATAAACAGATAAATAAATGTAATAGAAATTTCTTTTAAGGTATGGTTAACTACCCAGTATCTGAAAATAACAAGCCTCTTTGAAGAATTTCAAATTCAGACAGATTTGACACCCAACCACAACCCACAGAAAGGTTGTTTGCTGGTTTTATTAAGATAATTATTATATTTGTACAATATATGAAAATTTATAGCACATAGAATTACAATATAATTTATAAATTATAAAGTAAAAATAATAGTTATTATAATTATTATTTTGTGTCTTTTTTGAGAAAAGGTCTTGCAAGAGTAGACCAGGCTAGCCTCAGACTCATCCAGATCCAGGACTCTACCTCCCAAGTGCTGGGATTAAAGCTGTGTATGCTTTGAATTTGACTGCTTAATAAGCATTCTGGAAGACATCAATATACAGTTGCTTTTTTTTTTTTTTTTTTTTTTTTGAGACAGGGTTTCTCTGTAGCTTTGGTTCCTGTCCTGGAACCAGCTCTTGTAGACCAGGCTGGCCTCGAACTCACAGAGATCCACCTGCCTCTGCCTCCCGAGTGCTGGGATTAAAGGCATGTGCCACCACCGCCCGAAGTTGTTTTTGAAAAACATTTTAATACATACTGCTGAAATTAATGAAGCCATTATAATTATGTCTTTTAAAGGGACATTTAAAGTGACTGAAATAATAATACACTTTCTTTTTTTTAAATATTTATTTATTTGTTATGTATACAATATTCTGTCTGTGTGTATGTCTGCAGGCCAGAAGAGGGCACCAGACCTCATTACAGGTGGTTGTGAGCCACCATGTGGTGGTCGGGAATTGAACTCAGGACCTTTGGAAGAGCAGGCAATGCTCTTAACCACTGAGCTATCTCTCCAGCCCCCATCAATACACTTTCTAACAAAAAATAGATTTACAATATTCACACATATGGGGAAATTAAACAACATATTCCTAAATAACTTAATAGTTCTAAGGAGAAATCATGGGTTAGAAAACAATGTGGAGCGCCCGGAGGGCGGTGGTGGTGCACGCCTTTAATCCCAGCACTCGGGAGGCAGAGGCAGGTGAATCTCTGTGAGTTCGAGACCAGCCTGGTCTACAGAGCTAGTTCCAGGACAGGCTCCAAAGCCACAGAGAAACCCTGTCTCGAAAAAACAAAAACAAACAAACAAACAAACAAAAACAATGTGGGATGAAGCAAAACAGTGCAAATGAAACATACCAAGAGATACAGAATGCAATTAAATAGTGCTCAAGGGGAAGTTGACAGACGCTTTCGCCAGCCGAGGTTAGTTCAAGCCAATCTGGCAGTATAGAAAGGCTGAAGCCCCAGGATCAGAGGTTCACATTTAGTCAGGGTACACAGCAAGCTTGGCATCTAATGAGACCTTGTCTCAAAAACTTGAAAAATAAACAAAGGTCTCAAATGACCAAGCCACACCTTCAGATAATACAGAGAGAACAAGAAGTTGGGTGTGGTGGTACAGCCTTCCAAAGGCCTGGGCTTAGAAGGTCAGGCAGAAAGACCACAAGTTTAAGGCTATTGTGGGGCGTCTAAAGAGCTTGTTTCAAACAACTAAGAAAC
Source organism: Microtus ochrogaster (assembly GCF_000317375.1). NCBI lineage: Eukaryota > Metazoa > Chordata > Mammalia > Rodentia > Cricetidae > Microtus > Microtus ochrogaster. Next base: position 11,181,244 of record NC_022013.1, on the reverse strand, counting down.
AGGCTAGGCCTGGTAGGCAAGTAGTGAGTTCCAGGTCAGCCAGGGCTGCAAAATGAGACTCTGTCTCAAAAACAAACAGAAAACAAGAAAACCAAGAAGCATTTGGGGATGTAGCTCTGTAGTAGAGCACTTGTGCAGCTAGCACCCACAAGGTCCTGGGTAACAAAAAAAACAAGAAGGAAAGCAAGAAGAAGAGGAAGAAGTAGCCAGAGCAAACTAAATCTTAAATAAGAAGGAACAAATAATAGAGCAAGAATTAATGAAAGGCTAAAAAACTAACAAATACTCAGCTGGACTGACCAAGAAAAAAGCAAGAAATCAGTTAGAAAGAATCAGGTAGAGCATAATTGTCTTACAGAAACAAGACTGGAAAACTACAAACTACATTCCTAGGAATTAAGATAGGTTAAAAAATATGTCTACAAAAGGTGATTGAATTAAGAATTTAAAAAGTGGCCTAGAGAAAATCCAAGTTAGATGGTTTTAATAAATACTATCAGTGTTAAGAAATTCATATCAATTCCTTACAAAAATCTCAAAAATAGGAGAGGAAGGATTATTTACCAACTTATTCTGTGAGGTCATGAATTGCTCTCATACCAAAACTGGATAAAGAGTCTAAGTAAAGCACAGACCAATATCTCTGATGAATACAGACACACAGATCAACAAATACTAGGAAGCCAGATCCAGTAACATGGCAGCATGAACTGTATACCATGATCAAGTGCAATCCCATAGAGAATAAAATTGCTTCCCTGCAAACCCACCTTTCTTCTTTGATGTTATCAATATGAACAACATTCTACTTCTGTATGCAGCTAAATTTTCCTGAATGTCAATTTTATCTGATGTTTCTTTGTTCCCTATTATCCTCCCGATACCTATGAAACTGACATTCGGCAAGGTCTCCAACAAATATGTTTAATTAATGATATATATAAATTAACTAAATATGTAAATTGTCTCAGTTCCTACATTGCAAGGAATTACTCACCCAAGATCTTCAGGTTTTGTTGTGCTTGCTGACAAGAGAAAAGATAACATCTTATTAGTCCACCCTGCATGACAAATTGCTGTACTATTCACAGTAAAACCATGACTAACTGTGAAAACACAGAGGCCATGCTGCAGGGCAGATCAGCATCGCCAGCAGCAGCCTCTTCTATTTTTCAATAAAACACTGCACATGTTTTCTTCTCCAGGATTTCACTTTTGTTATGTGGACCAGAGTGTGGCTATGCTGGCTATGCGCACAAGAGCACAGGTCCCCTGATCTCAGAAGACAGCATCAGAACCCTTTGCGTTGAAGTAACGGGTACATTTGAGCCACTTGATGTGGGTGCTGGAGCCAAATTTGGGTCCTTTGCAAGAGAGGCACACTCTCTTAACTGTTGAGCCACCTCTCTAGGATGGAGTCTGAGGACAGGATCGCCCTTTGGGTCTGAGGAGTCCATAGAGGTAAAAGGTCTCTCTATTGGCTGGCTGCACTGCTTCTCTGATCTCTCAGCTTTCAACCCCTAATATCTGACCCTGGGTCTTATTTATTAAGACCAATTAGAATTCACGCTACATTACAGAGTTGAAGTATCTTAAGTGGCAAATGATATTTATGAATTTGTAAATATCTATGTATGACAGACATTGATAATTTAACAGTAATTACAGTATCATCCACTCATTTTTATATTGTTTTACTGTGTGTCTCTGTGCGGGATGTGTGTATGTGTGTGTATGTGTGTGTGTAGGTCAGCGGATAACTTTGTGGAGTCTGTTTTTTTCCCCATTATGTAGGTCTTGGGGACTAAACAGGTTAATCAGATTTGACAGCAAGCTTCTTTATCCACTAAACCATTTATAAAGTGCCTTTATCTCACCAGTCTAGAGAGATGACTCAGAAGTTAAGAGTACTTGCTGCTCTGCCAAAGGACCTGGTTCAAGTCTCAGCATCTACATGGCAGCTCACAACTGCCTACAACTCCAGTTCCAGAGCACTGACATGGTTCATAAAACAGCAAGCATGCACACATGCATGGACAACCCCCCCAAATAAAAAATTTAATGTATTCTTTACATGCTAAAATTTAAAAAAATTCAAGGGGTTGGAGTGGCATTTCATCATGAGATCTGAAAGACAAGAGAGAAAATACTGCTCTAAAACAAACAAAAATACCGCTGAGAACATCTACTGAACTGTGCTTACTATTAAAATTAATCTCAGTTAATTACAGAAGTCATTATAATGTAGCGTATGACGCTCGTATGTAGACGTAAGTCACAAACGATGCCACAGCAGTTTGGAATTATAATTAACAGGGTAGTATTTATTTAAAGGGGAAAAAAACTTATAGATCACCGTCAGCCCTCTGTACGACCAGGAAGGGAGTCTAGCCGCCAGCCGAGTAGGAAGTGAAGAGAGCGAGAGAAGGAAGTGGCCGCTTTTTTAAAGGGAGAGAGACCACGCCCCAATGGGCGGGTATCTCAGCGGCTATAGGCTGGAGGAGCGGAAGGACCTCCCGCAACACTCGTACAGGAACAGTTTTAATAATTAAAAAGGCTTAAGAAGACTCAAGCAGCGTCCTCTCCAGCACACAAGGAGTGCTAGCACATTAAGACCGGAAAAGGAGGACAAGATTTGAACAGGACTGGACTTACCTTTCATCTGTAGGGTCCGCCGGGAGTATCGCTTGCTGGGCCTTCTTTCAAAGGAGGTCGATCTTCTTGCTTTGTTAGTTTTTGTGGTCTGATATTCAGTTTTTCCACTAAAATAAATGAGGCAAGTCAACAGTAAGACAATCTAAGGCAATCAGGCAGAGGAGTAAGATGTTTGCACTCAGATTATCCTGCAAAGCATCCAAAAGGGAACCACTACCAATAGTTGTGACTTTTCCTCTTTAGCAAATTTTTTTTTAATCATCCAGGTTTTGGTAAATTATGTAACAGTAATAATACAGGATTTCTCCCTAAGCATGTATATCACCTACAAACATATTAAATCAGGAGAGAATGTCCATACATTCTCTAATTTCCTATCCACATGTATCAATGTAAATGTGTAATCCAGAACAAGATTTCCAGTTAATTCTCCTTCTGTGGTCCTACGGATTGAACTACAGGCTTATACATGCTTTCAAGTACTCTACCAATGGGCTATGTCCTCAGCCCTAGCTCCAGTTACTTTTTCTATTATTTTCACAAAAAAAAAAAAAATTTTTCCAGAAATGCTTTTAAAAACTACTCTTGTACTTCTTTGGTTTCCAGCTAAAAAGAAAATGCTTAAGCATTTCTGACAAGGGTAGAAGAGAAATTATATTAAGAATCTGTGCATGACTTGCTACCTTACTGGCATGGCCATCCCTTCTTTAGTTGATTCCAATGGCACACTCAAGACTCAACCTGAGCAGCTACTTGAATGTAACAAGAACTGAAGTGTTTCAAATTCATGGCAAAGGAGTCAGTGAAAGCAATTGATTTTTGGGTTTCTAGAGACCTACAGTCGATGTAGGTGGGCCTTCTTTCTATGTGTTGCTTTCATTGGTTAATTAATAAAGAAACTGCTTGGCCTGATAAGTCAGAGCATAGCTGGGTGGAGTAGACAGAACAGAATGCTGGGAAGAAGGGAAGTGAGGCAGACGCCATGATTCTCCGACCCGAGATGGACGCAGGTAAGCCACCACCTTGTGGTGCTACACAGATTACTAAATATGGATTAAAGCAAGATGTGAGAATTAGCCAATAAGAGGCTGGAACTAATGGGCCAAGCAGTGTTTAAAAGAATACAGTTTGTGTGTTGTCATTTCGGGTGGAAAGCTAGCCGTGCAGACGCCAGGTGGGATGAAAAGCAGGCCTGCTTGCCTCATCACTACAAACAGTATTATTCGTATTAATTCCCCATACAATTTTCTGTATAAACACAACCTGTCAGATGGAGAATCCACCTTGTTAAATAAATGTAAATTGTGGCCTGAATAGTATATACAAAATGTGTCAATATATAAATCAATAATTGATTTCCTGTCTAGTCAAGAAATTATTAACAGTAACATTACTTCTTTAAACATTTTAGCCAATAAGTATCTTTGGCAACATACTTTATTTCTCTGTCTTTGTTTCTGTCTCAGTAAAATCAGTGTTGTTTTAACTTTTCTGGTCTGTATGCAAGAGAGGGTAATGTCAAAACTTAGGGGAATTAACCTATATCTAAATCGTGATCCTAGTCGAATGAATCCCGATCGATGAGAACTCTTTTGGACAGGTCCTCGGAGACGGAAGAAGGCATGGTGCTCCACTGCACATTTCCATAAGTGTTTGCAGGCCTTTGGATGATCCAGTCTAAAGACAAAGGTGTGCTCTTGTTCTTTACCCTAAAAAAGACAAAGCGGTGTTTATTAAGTCACATCTCCTATTTCTGCAATACAAATACAACTATACCAATACCAAAAGGCAGCTAAGCATGTGGTGAATGCCCGTAATCCTAGTAACCAGGTAAAATGCCACTAGGTCAGGGCCAGCATTACATACACAGTAAGCACCAGGCCAGCTAGACAACAGAGACCTTGTGTCAAAATAAATCAATGCAGAAAGGTAAATAGTAAAGTTTCAGGAGACATGGCTCAGTGGTTAAGAGCACTGCTTTTTCAGGACATCTGTTTGATTCCCAGCACCTGCATCAGGCAGCTCACAGCAGTCTCTAAATCCAGCTCAAGGCGAGCTCACGTCTCCAAGTTCATCTTCACTAACCACCCATTCACCCACTACATATAATTAAAAATAAAATAAACCTTAAAAAAATAAAAAAGCATCTAGTTTGTTCTCGGAAACTTTTGGGGGATGGGCGACTATGGTGCTGGCCAACCAGTCTTGTCAAATAGGTGAGCTTCAGGTTTAGTAGAGACCCTGTTGCAAAACAGGGTGGAAAGTAATCAACACCTACTATCTGGTCCCATAAACATGTACACACATATGCACCTCCATGTATACTTCCATATAGACAGTCACATACAACACTCATGAAAAGTCCAGAGGCCATTAAAAAAAAGTGCTACGATGGGTATGGTAGTGCACACCTTTAGAGACAAATCTCTGATTTGAGGCCAGCCTGGTCTACACAGCAAGTTCCAGGATTAGTCAGAGCTGCACAAAGGAACCCTGTCTCGAAAATCAAAAGTAAAAATAAACAACCCCCCCCCAAAAAAAACCCAACCAAACTACTCTCATAGTGTTGGAAGGAGCCATAAAAGCTTGCTAAGGAAGAAAAGCAGTGAGTAGCAGCCCTGACTCTAATGCCTACAAGTCACAGCAAGACATTCATTCCTAAAGATGCAATGATGAGTGGCACTCAGATCTGGACAGCAACCAATGGTCACTTAACTGATGAACTTGAGGTCTGCTTACTAAAAGGAATCTGGCATTGTAAACTCAGCCAACTACCTGTGGCTGGTGAGGCCATGGAATCTAGAGAACCTACTATAGCCACACTCCTAAACTGATGTACTTTCAAACTGCATCCTAAATACATTTCTTTAGATACACAATTAAATGTGATGCTCACCCCTCATCAAAGAAGCTGCTTTCGGAGGCAGACAGATACCATTACAGAAAAACACATCTGGTCAAAAGGCAGAGAGAGACCAAATTGGCCATGGGCTGTTAGTCCCCAATTAATATATTTACACTATAACCCCTGCAGTTTAGAGCTTAGGGAACATTGCAGGAGGGGGAGGTACTGTAAGAGCCAGAGGATCAGAACATTTGAACAGAGAGATAGTTTCTTATGAAAAAAGGGAGGGGGTCAACCTGGGAGGAAATGAGGAATGGGGGATGAATGTGATCTTAAAGCCTGGCCTCAAAACCAAGTAACTACCACGACCTTGTTGCTTTCCACCTCCAGTTTAGAGAGTAGAGAACTTGTTTTCTTGTTTGCATTTGTTTTCTGAAACTGAGTCTCATTGTAGTTGAAGCAGTCATTGAACTCCTGTTCCTTTTACCTCTACTTCTAAAGGTCTGACATTAGAGGTATAAACTCCATGTGATGTAAAAGGGGGAAAAAGCTTAGCAAGGGCGATGGCGGTGAACGTCTTTAAACGTCTTTAAACCTCCATTTGAGGCAGGAGGATCTCTGAGTTTGAGGCCAGCCTGGTCTCAGAATGAGCTCCAGGGCAAAAAACAAACAACCAAACAAAAAAACAAAACCAACCAACCAACCAACCAAACAAACAAACAAAAACCCAACAAACAAACTTGTGTGTGTACCAGCCTGTGTGCCATGGCACACACACAGAGGTCAGAGGATAACTTGAACTTGTGTGTGTGTGCCAGCCTGTGTGCCATGGTACACACACAGAGGTCAGAGCATAACTTGAACTTGTGTGTGTGTGCCAGCCTG
>NC_022013.1:11169318-11174759 GCF_000317375.1 Microtus ochrogaster | reverse complement strand
TGTGTGCCATGGTACACACACAGAGGTCAGAGCATAACTTGAACTTGTGTGTGTGTGCCAGCCTGTGTGCCATGGTACACACACAGAGGTCAGAGGATAACTTGAACTTGTGTGTGTGTGTGTGTATCAGCCTGTGTGCCATGGCACACACATGGAGGTCAGAGGATAACTAGAGTTAGTTTTGCCTTCCATCAAAAGGGTCCCAAAGATCAAACTCAGGTCATTAGGTCTGCAAACAAGGCCTTTAACCACTGAGCCATCTCACTGGCCCAAAATGTAGGATTTTTGGTCAGAAAGTTTGAAAATCATCAAACTTCAGCAAGATACAAAGGTAGGTAAATTCCTAGGAACTAAGCAAAATAGAAATCTAAAATATCATTGAAAACAAAACAAACTAGAACTCGGAACCTTTGTATCTTCTGGACTTTTGTTTTATAAAATACATCTCAGGAAACATAAACAAGGGAGAAAAAATCAAAATCTTCCAAAATTAAAAGCCACCGCACACAACAGACACAGTAGTTTAAATGAAATACTGTCAAAACAAATGAAAAAGGGGGGTGGGAGGATATAGTATGTTGCTTTTTACTTCCCAGAATGAATAAGAAACATATTCTCAGGGGAATTCACATGCAGTTGATTGTCCCATGGAGAAGTTATTTTACTAGTGTAGTGATTAGTGGGAATGTGGGAATATATGATCTTGGCCAGTCTGCAAACAGAGACAGTTATGCTCTAACTGTCTTCCCATAAACCCATTTTCTGGTAACGTATCATTCATTTATCTAACACCAGAAACTCAGAGATGGTTTTATAAAAGTGACCTATCTAATGCTCATATTAAAAAACTGAAACAAAAACAGTGCAGCCACCTAAGGGCCTCGCCTTAAGCTACAGTCCACTCTTCTGGCTAGCCACTATATTCAATCAGGTCTCCATACCCTCAAGAACTAGGAGTGGAAGGAGGTTGCTATCACAAGGCAGCACACTACTTACCTGTCCTCCAACAACTAAAAGAAGTCAAACTTAAAACAGGAAGAGCTTATAAAATACCTGCAAAACTCCAGAAAAGATGATAGAACTTGACTGCTGCCTGCTGCTTATCACATTTTATGTAAGCACAACCAAAAAGTCAATTATAAGGGGAATGGGAACATGAAAATATGCCCAAATATGATAAAAAAAGCTAAGAGAAATACATAAAAATCATTTAAAATGGGACATTGAAATTAAATAAAAAATAAAATTAACAAAAAATATCAAATCACAATTTATTGTAAAAAATACCACCAGGTGGATTTTTTACTTTATTTGTGTCTTTGAGACAAGGCTTCACTGCCAGTACTATATAGACCAGGGTGGTTTTGAACTTAGAGAACCACCTGTCCCTGCCTCCAAAGTGTTCCAACAAAAGGCAGCTGGCTTGTTCTTTTAGCTCTTTTATTAAGAAATAAGGAAGAGAGTCACCTAATGTAACCTTTGCACACTTAGATACATTACCAACAAAGAAATAATAAATGATAAGCTTTTATATAATCTTTAAGAGTAATGGCACAAAGGTACATTTTTAGGATGGTCTGACCTGAATAAGAAATTTAGTTCAAAGCATAAGCAATGCTAAGTTACTGTTCTGAGGTCCATCCCCATTTGTTACCGTACAAATGCTGTTAAGTAAGTAACACAGCACAGTTCCTACCTGATCGTCATCTTCCACAACCACCAGAGTTAATTTATTCTTCTTAAAATCCAATCTGGTTATCTTGGGCCTGTAATAATATAAGAGCAATAGCCAGATTAGGGGACAATCCTTTTCTATATCAGACATGTCTCCTTATGTCCGAACACTAATAAGAAGGTTAAGGCAGCCAGCACTGCCCATCAAAGTCTTTAAAGGGAGGCAAACACATACTTCAAAAGCAACCAACTAATAAACTGACGTTGCCCATATAACATTAAAAATATGAAGGAAATAAGAAATATATGTATTTTGTACACCCCTAATGTGACACAATGAATTCTGTAACCCTAAGTAAAAACTTAAGAAAATACATGTTTAGGGTCTTCTACTGTATTTTACCAGTAACCTGGATTTAAATTTGATATGGGTAAGAAGGCTTCAAGCCAACAGCCTTGGCATGTTACAAAAGCAGCAACACGGGCCACCTTTAGCTGTGTCTGTATCACATGCCAAATGCTGCATTAGTTGTGACAAAAATGCAACAACGCAGACACTTTCCCAGTTCAGTGCTCTAGGGCCGTGAAATCTGCGCGCCATCTCAGAGTACAGAAACAGGCCAGGAAGCAGGAGTCCAGCCTGACAGCAGGAATGGGGAGAACACTAGCAGTGAGAGCCACCGTGGGGAGAGCCACCGTGGGGAGAACCACCGTGGGGAGAAGAACGCTTCATAAGGACACACACTGACCCCCCGACACTACTGGGGCACAGAGCTGGAGAACTGAGATCTGCTCTGGGGAGACTGCAGACAAGTAAGCAGAACAGCAAACACAACTTCACTGCAAACTGCTGAGGATTCCATTGTCACAGTTTTTATTAACGATACAAGTGTTCTGACCCATTAAAAACAAGAGGACTTCTGATATCCACACTGCTTACCAGAAAAACAAGCCGATTTTGGTTTCTCCTTCAAAAACAAGGACTCCTGTTGGAGTTAGTCCCAAGCTATAGTCATTCCCATCTCTAGCCTAATTTAAGGAGAGAATATAAAATGTATTCTGTTTGTGCACAAGAAACAGGTTTCAAGTTTTCACACAACTGGTGATTTTTCTCATTAAAGATTATATACAGGCTAATATTTATATTCAAGATGTTTTCAGTAAACAATAAAATAATCCTCTTCAAGCTACAAAGTATCAACCTTGCTTACTGAACTATTTTATTTTAGCAAAGTCTACTCAATAGTGAGCTTAAGTGATATAAAACAGCATCAAATAATAATGATGATCTTAAAAGCTAGTAAAGTTTTTCTCAACTTAAAAATCAACATCTTACAAGCATCCATATACATTTCTAGAATTTTAGTTTTCTCTTCTTTTATAATGTATCTTTCTATAGATTTTAGTCTTTTGTTTTGGTGTTTGGAGACAGGGTCTTTCTACATATTCCTGGCTGTCCTGGAACTCACTCTGTAGACCAGGCTGGCCTCAGACTCACAGAGATCCCCCTGCCTCTGCCTCCCAGTGCTGAGATCAAAGTTGTGCACCACCACTCTCAGCTGATTCTAGTCTTTTAATATCTAATTTCAGCCATATTTTCCCTACCTACCACTTATCAAAAAATTCTCAGAGGTGTTTTATACAAACTCATGCCTTCCCTCACACTAGAAAATTCAGTTATATTTAAAACTGCAAAGGAATTAATGTTTAAAAAAGGATTTACTTTTATTATTTTAAAATCATGTATATGGACACACAGGGTCAAGCAGGGGGCATCAGATCCTGTGGAGCTGGAGTCTCAGGTATTTGTGTGTTGCTCCACACGGTGCTGGGACCCAGAGCAGAACCTCTACAGGAACACCACACGCTCATAACTGGAGCCATCCTTCCAGCTCCAGGAAGAAAAATAGAGTTTACCTTGACCACGTGCATATCAACTCCATACATTTCTAGCCATTTGGCTTTATTCAGATAATTGGTTTCAGCTTGTGCTGGTGTCTGACCTCTGAAATTTAAAATATAGTAATTATAACACAATAGGCATAAAGTGATTTTAGTGAAAAACAGAAACAAAAGAAAGTAAATACAAAATAATGACAGTGGTGATGTTTAAAAAGTATGATCAAATTATGAGTTACCTGTATTCCTTCCATTTCTCAAAAATAGCCAGCTCCATCTCTTCGGTCTGAATGGGCACAAATCTGAACTCGGAGACAAGTTCAGGACTATGTTCAGCAAGATCATAGTCGCCAAGCTCAGCTACAAATATAGTTAACAAAGTTATGCTGTGTTAATATTCTAAATACTGGGAAAATCCTAGTGGTGGAACACACCTTTAATCCCAGCACTGCATGATGGGGATGCAGACCCCTGGCCCCTTGACTTTCTTTGCCTGCTGGAGTGAACTGAGCAAAACAACTTGTTTTCCTGTGTTTGCAGCTGCTCTGAGCCCTAGACCCTCATGAGTTCCTGATGGCAGGGGAGTGAATTCTGATGGGTTTTACACTGGAAATCCCAAGAGCTGGGGTGTGGCTATCAGTTAAGGATCACAATATAAACTTCCCTGGAGCACAATAAAGTTGGCATTCTTGTTCCAATGATGACCCGTGCGTGTCCCTGTGTCTCTGTGTGTATGTTTTTAAATCTCCAGCATAGCTCCTGCTAACGTACCATCCCATAGTGCAGGCGCAACAACTGGAGACAGAGGCAGATGGATCTCTGTGAGTTCAAGGCTAGCCTGGTCTACACAGCAAGTTCCAGGACAGCCAGAGCTACATAGAAAAAACCTGTATGAAAATCCTTTTTAAAAAACACATTTTGGCTTTTCGAAGGATGTCTTTCACGTCTGTGGATGACGCCCCGGAGTGACAGCTTACGTCTTTCCTTTAGTGCTTTATTGTTGAACCAGTAAAGTCTGTGAACTCTAAAAAAAAAAAAAAAAAAAAAAAAAAAAAAAAAAAAAAAAAAACCCCACACATTTTGTTTTTGTTTTTCGAGACAGGGTTTCTCTGTGGTTTTGGAGCCTGTCCTGGAACTAGCTCTTGTAGACCAGGCTGGTCTCGAACTCACAGAGATCTGCCTGCCTCTGCCTCCTGAGTGCTGGGATTAAAGGTGTGCACCATCACCGCCTGGCAAAAGCACATTTTGTAAACGAAGAATAAGAGGATTAGTAAAATTGTTTCTTAAGCTACCAGCCAGCCATTCATAAAGATTAGACCACTCCCCCCAAGAATCCAGTTTCCATCTAGGATTTGAGCTACACACAAACGTTGTGGTTTCACTGAGAATGGCTCCCATACACTTACAGCTAAATGCTTGGTTCAAGTGAGTTGAAGTTTGGGGGAAGGATTAGGTGGTGGCCTTTTCGGAGGTGTGTCAGTGGGGTTGGGCTTTGAGGTCTAAAATTCCCATGCCATTTCCAGTCACCCTCTCTGCGTCATACTTGTGGATCAGATGCAGGCTCACAGCCACTGCTCCAGCGCCATGTCTGCCTGCCTGTTCCCATGCTCCCTGCCATGACAGTCAAGGACTCTAGCCTTCTGTAACTCTGAGTGCCAAATTAAATGCTTCCTTTATAAGTTGCCTTGGTAATGATATTCTGTCATGATAATAGAGAAGACAACATAGATCACAATTATTGGTGGTGTATTTTTAATTATACCTTTCTCCTAATTTATTCATATACTAATGCTTAGCTTTTGGAAATATATTTCTGTATTTCCACAGAGAAAAAAACATCTTTGACCTTGTAATTCTTTTTTTTTTTA
>NC_022013.1:11166951-11169208 GCF_000317375.1 Microtus ochrogaster | reverse complement strand
TGTAGACCAGGCTGGTCTCGAACTCACAGAGATCCGCCTGCCTCTGCCTCCCGAGTGCTGGGATTAAAGGCGTGCGCCACCATCGCCTGGCATGACCTTGTAATTCTTAAGACAGTTTTAGCTGTTAGCTATAAAAAAAACTATTCAAGATGCACAGTATATAGCATTGTAGTGTAAGATACAGTATTTGTCTGGAATGTAAAAGTATTTTTTTTTCTTCGAGAAGGGTTTCTCTGTGTAGATTTGGAGCCTGTCCTGGAATAGCACTTGTAGACTAGGCTGGCCTCGAACCCACAGAGATCCACCTGTCTCTGACTCTCGAGAGCTGGGATTAAAGGTGTTTGCCACCATTACCTGGCTGCAAAAGTATTAATACTAAAAAAATTTTTAAAGATACGTGAAAAAATTATTTTAGCATAATGTATACCAATGGTAACCACCCATTTGGAGTTTCTATGTCCTCTGGACTAATGCTTCGAGCGCTAGTGAGCCAAATGTGCTAAATAAAACAAAGCATAAATCCTATGTGTGTATGTATGTGTGGGGGGGCAGGTATGTACTGGAGTGTCAGAGTACACACACCTAAGCCTGCGCATGTAGAGGTCAGAAGAGGATGGCAGGTGTCTCCCCTGATGGTTTTCTGACTTACTGTCTTAAGTCCAGGTGTCTCACCGTTTTAGATGGCCATTAAGTTCTTGGATCTGCCTGTGTCAGCTACAAAATTCTAGCTTTTGCCAGATCTCCATATGCCAGGGATTAGTATCTCTCTATCTGCAGATCAGGAACTCTCACCAAGCAGGCAAAATCCCCAGTCCCATACATACCCCACTTTTAAGCACATTGGCTGTCACGAGGGACAAATAGAATACAGAGAGCATTTCCAAACTAATGTCTCCCCTTCATTATGCAGATAGACAGAAAACAAGTTTTAATTTGGAGACAAATCACAACAGTGAAAAAAAATCAAGCAGGTAAAAATTCCTATCACCAGAAAAATATGCTTTTTTAATACTGAATATATAAAATAAGGAAATTATTAGGTTTACTGCAAAACGTGCATATTGTTTTATTATCTACACAGTGACAAAGATGGCTGATCTTAGAATAAATGTACAACCACTAAGAGGGCAAAAATCTAAAGTCCTGAGCATCATTAAATATAACTCTAATTAGAGTATACAGTGAGATATTCCAGAAAAATGTTTTCTTTTAATGGGTGAACAGGAAGACTCAAATTACAGATTTCCTTTAAAATGTTCACTTTTGGGGAAAATACTTATACAGAAGTATTTGGGTAAGTTTCCCACTAACCTCATTTATTAAAAATACTTCAACGTGACCAGCAGGCACTTTTCAATGTACACTGGACTGATCTTGTTTACGTTATGTTTGGGTTCTTCACGAAATCATTTTTCAGGCATGAAGAAAGCCATCCGTGAACAACCACGGTATTTACTCTTATGTCACTGTGTTCTCTTTATGGAAAAGAATCAGCTTAGGGTCCAGTCTCAACATTTATTTAGTTAGCAGGTGGGCTGCAAATTGTCTCAAAGTTCTACAGATGGAAAGAGAGCAGGAGCTCATTAGTTAGGAGCAACAGCTGCTCTCCCAGGGGGCCTGGGTTTGATTTCCAGCATCCACATGGCAGTTTACAACTGACTATAACTCTAGTTTCAGGGAATCAATGTCTACTTCTGCCCTCATGGGCACCAGGCACACACACGGTGCACAGACATAACAACAGACAAAATACCTAGATACTTAAATTAAAAAAAAAAAAAAAAAAAAAAAGAATGGGCTGGGCCAGAGAGATGGCTTCGTGGTTAAGAGCACTGACTGCTCTTCCAGAGGATGTGGGTTTGATTCCAGCACCCACAAGGCAACTGTGTGAGACTCTAGTTCCAGGGGATCTGATACTCCTACACAGACATGAATGCATATAAAATAAAATGCGTATAAGATAAAAATAAAATTTTAAACATTTAAAAAAAGAAAATTAAAAGAGCAAAGAATTGAGAGGAAAAGCCAATGAAAAACAATAATTATTTTTCCTTTGATTTTCTCTGTGTAACAGTCTTGGAAATCACTCTGTAGACCAAGTTGGCCTCAAACTCACTGAGATTCACCTGCCTCCCAAGTGCCGGGATTAAAGGCATGCGCCACCTCTGCCTGGCAGAAAACAAACTTTTTAAAAATGAAAAGTATTTTAGCAGAAGACCCAGTAAGTTTGATGTACTGCTCCCCATGTGTTCTAGCC
>NC_022013.1:11154321-11166750 GCF_000317375.1 Microtus ochrogaster | reverse complement strand
CCCATGTCCTGGTGTCCTGAGGCTGTTCCCCATGTCCTGGTGTCCTGAGGCTGTTCCCCATGTCCTGGTGTCCTGTAGCTAACTCATATTACTTTTGAACTTTTGAACAGCTTCTACAAGTGCCCTTGATTTTTTTTAATCAGAATGTCTTTATTTTTTGCATTTTTAACCTATTTTAATCCAAATATTTCCCTCTGTGTACATTTAGAGAAACAGAACATTTGTAAGTAAAAATTTTTATCTTGTCCAAAGATAAAAATTAAAAAAAGTATTTTAAAACAAATCAAAGCAGAAGTCAAGAGTTGAACATGGGTACAATTTTTTAAATTTAATTAATTAGTTAATTAATTAATTTTGGTTTCCTGAGACAGGGTTTCTCTGTAGCTTTGGAGCCTATCATGAAACTAGCTCTTGTACACCAGGCTGGCCTCAAACTCACAGAGATCTACCTGCCTCTGCTGGGATTAAAGGCGTGTGCCACCACTGCTCAGCTTAAATTTTTTTAAATATAACTTATTTATTTTTATTTTACGTGCATTGTTGTTTTCCCTATATGTGTGTTTGTGTGAGGGTGTCAGATCTTGGAGTTACAGACAGTTGTGAACTGCCATGTGGGTGCTAGGAGTCGAACCCTGGTCCTCTGGAAGAGCAATTAGTGCTCTTAACCACCGAGCCATCTCTGAAGTTATTCTTTATCCTCAGACATGCATCACACAAAAGAATTATGCTCCCGTCTTATCCAGCACAAGAACCACTTACCTTGCAGATTATAAGCGGCCAACTGAACGGCTGTATCAAAGGGACACTCTAATCTGAGATCAAAATACAAATTGGCTAAGTCAATTTCATAATCTTTAAGATAAACAACATTAATATATATTACATTTTGAGCACTTGCTTTACACAACTCTGAACTTATTTGTGTGCACATGTGTAAGTGCACTTGCCTATGTGTGCACATGAGAAGGCCTGAGGGCCATGTCAAGACTCTTCCTCTGTTCCTTTCCTCCTTACTGTTTTGGCTACAGTGACTGGGCAGTGAGCCTCAGCACTGGGGTTAAGATGCCATAGTGCCCCTGGGTTTTACATGGGTGCTGGGGGCACAAATTCAGGTCCTTTACTTGCTGAGCCATCATCTCGCCAGCCCTGGGCTGAACTTATTTTCTAACTTAGGTTTCTACTACTCAAGAATTTTGTAGTTATATACTAAATAATTTAATACTCACTTCCCACTGAGAATATCTTGTTTTAACTGCAGAACAAATAGATACCTAAGGAAAATAAAAGACACAATAACCAAATAGAACAATCTACTATGGAAAAAAATACAATCATTTTAACTTGAGAACACCCCCCCTTTTTTTTTGAGACAGGATTTCACCCATGCAGCCTAGATGGTCAGAACTCAGAGATCCACATGCCTCTGCCTGCCAAGTGCTGGGATTAAAGGCGTGCACAACCATACCTTGAGAGAACTTTTTAATTATAGAATTTTACCACAAGATAATTGTAAGGGAAAAACAATGAATGGAAAAGGGCGCTGAGAGGAGGAAGAAAGCGCACCTGAAGGTAAGAGAAGAGGAGCAGAGGCACTGCAGAGAAAATGTGATCCCTATGACCAGCCTTAACTCTGACAACACACTCACCTACACGAGAGGTGTAAGGATAGCAGCAGCAATCCTCCCAATACTCTAACAACTCACCCTTGTTACTTAGCGAGGACTGTGTAGAAAAGCAATGAGTTTGCAGTAAGAAGGCAGGGTAAAAGAAAGAAATGGATACAACCTGAAGCTTTATCAAGAATTATTCAAATTGGCATCTAATATTGTTGTTAATTGGTGGTATCTATTAAGTAAAGAAGTCAGGAACCAACCTATGTGAAGGTGGTAACAAAAGTCAGATCACAGTGAATGTCAATAAGATTGTAATTTATCAAAACATTGTCAGTTCTGTTTAAAATCCATGAACCAAGCCGGGAGATGGTGGAGCACGCCTTTAATCCTAGCACTTGTAAGGCAGAGGCAGGAGGAATGCTGTGAGTTCAAGGCCAGCCTGGTCTACAAGAGCCAGGTCCAGGACAGGCCCTAAAACCACAGAGAAACCCTGTCTCAAAAACCAAAATAAAAACAAAAACAAAACAAAACAAAAAAACCCACGAACTGACTCACCAGTCACCTCTGCTGGGTGCATGAAAGCCAACTCTCTTTGTTTTGAACAACAAATAAGAATGATATACTTTTATTTTAATATTTTAAGACAAGGTCTCACATTGTAGCTTAGGCTAGCTTGAAAGTCACTATGGAGCCCAGGCTGGTCTTGAATTCAGTAATCCTGCCTTGGTTTCTTGAGTGCTGAGATTTTAGGCATGAGCTATTTTACTTGACTTGACTAGAATCCGACATTTTAAACATCTTGTTCAAATATAAAAACTCACCTGAGACCTTATTGCTAAGCTGAGAAATCCTAGGAATGCCCTTCTGAAAGTTTTAGCCCCTGACAAACCCTTAGTAGTGGCCTTACCGGGTTAGCTCCTCACGAAGATTGTTTGGTTCCGAGGAATAAAACTTAACCCGAAGATGAAGACAATAGGGTGAACCAACTGCCATTAAAAAAGAAAAGAGCTTTAAGTGTTATTGACGTACTAACAATTTTCACCAGTGAACTGGCTGACAGTTACCACCGTATAAAGGAAAAGAACAGATCCTTGTAGTGTTATTCCACAGCAGAGCCAGGCAGGAACCTGACACAGGCATTTTAGAGTGTGCTGACCAGAGCACGGCATTACCACATCCACCTGTCAGCCCAGGACAGCCAGCCCTACATTAACTCCAACAGCTCAGGGCCAAGTGCATAATCTTAATGGTACAATCAAACAGACCGGAAAACCTGCTGAGCTACACTCTTAGTGAAGGCTGAGGCATGCCAACGTTAGTAACTGCAAGGCCAAGCATCCCGCACTTCAAACTCAGACCAGTGCACACACTGACTGCTGAATTCTCATCAGTCCTGTCCCAGTACTTTATAAAGACAAAAGTTAAGCTGCCCTGAAATCTGGCACTACAGGGACAAGCAGGCCGCAGGGACCGAACACTGGTATTTCCCCAAGTCAATAATAATCTATTTCATGTGAATGGCTTCACTTCATTGTCTTAAGTCTTACTTTTAATTATGCGTATGGGGGTGTTATGTGCATGTGTGAATGCAAGTGCCCACAGAGTCCAGAAGAAAGTGTCAGATTCCCTGGATTTGGAGCTCCAGCAGTTGTGAGCCACCAATACAGGTGCTGGGAACTGAAGGTGGGTCCCCTGCAAGACCAGCATGTGCTCCCAATCTGAGCCACCTCTCTAGCGCTGCGCCATCATTCTTCTAAAAGAACAGAGGTAAGGAAGGGCTGGAGAGACGGCTCACTGAAGAGCAGTTGTCGCTCTTGAAAAGGACCTGACTTTGATTCCCAGCACCCATGTGGTTCACAACTGCTTGCAATTCCAGTTCCGGGGGATTCTGTGCCCTTTTCTGACCTATGATGGCACTAGACACACGGTTTACATGTGCGTGTGACCGGCTATGTCAGCTGACTGCACAGACAAAGGGGACAGAGTAAATCTACCATGTATTTCTCAGCCTAGGCCACTGTGCATAGCCTGTATCATGAATTTCTGGAAAGACAAAGGAAAAAAAAAACTATTACAGTTTTAAGGTCTCAAAACGTTTCTTAGGGACAGGTAGAGCCTCCCAAAACAAAAACAGACACACAAAAACAGAGGGGGGAAGCCCAACAAAATAGCAACACAAGTAATTACCTAAAGAGAAGTTAAATATTTCGTAAGAATTCAAGCCAGTTTGTGAGCTGCAAATATTTCTCCTATAAGCTCAAGTTACAAGACTCTTGAGTCTAGATTAATATTCAACCCACACTACTGGGCACTGAATTGGTACATTACAATGACATGAAGTTTAGAAGGCCGCCATGCTAGCCAGGCACATTAAAACACACCAACATTCCTAGCACCGAGGAGGCCGGGAAGGCTTCTGTGCTTGAGACCAATCTGACTGACATAACCCCCAGCCCACCCTGCAAAGGCAGATGATAAAGAGACACATAGAAAACATGATTTTCTAATGTTCTTACTATTAAAAAGGTGTTTCTGATATATTTTATTTGCACAATTTCACAAATAATTTCTCAACACTTACTTTTTACTTGCTTTTTGATGCTTTTTGTACCATCCAACCAATGCTGCAAATGGAAAAATAAAATTGAGTACTTATGCAAATGGCAGATCTTTAATGTTTAACAAGTTACTGCTTACTACAGCTTCGTGGACAACACTACGCAGTATTTCATGAAGGGAAAACCAAAGGGACAGGCTGAATTCTCTATTTCAAGGTGGCTCTCCCGGCTTAAATCATAGACTTAATTCCCCCAGTTCCCAAATAAATGGCTCTTTTGAAACTGTTCAGTTAGAGAGAAGAGGGCTGCAGCTAGAGATGGCTATTGCGTGCACGACAGTACCATTATAAATAGTACATAAACAACATTTTGGGAGAAAAATTCCATTCCTTTATAAGATTCAGTGGCAGACCCTAACACAGAGAAGAGAAAATGTTACTAGAATTTTGCAAGACAAGGACTATTTAGTACTCATTAAAGGGCCTGAAGGGTTTAAAAAGCAAGATTTTTTTTTTCCAAAATCACGACAATGTCTATCAACAAGTAGTCACTGTCCTTCCGATTTACAAATAAAAATGTTTACACTTGACAAGCAGTTCTGCTTTCAACAGTAACAGTCTTTTTAAAAACATTCTGTTTCATTGTATGCTACAGTCAGTATATATGAACTAGTTGAATCTTGTGAAACAGAAATCCATGAAAATTCAGAGAGGCAGATGTTCAGGGCTTACAAGCAGAGGACTGTATATTACGGCATGTGTTATATAGAAGCTTTTGTACAGACTTTTTAGTTCTCTTGAAAATATTCACTGGTTCACAAAAAGTGGTTTGCGAATCCTCAAGATATATGACTTCAAAAAAGGGCAGACTTTCTGGGGTCTGAAAGAATTTGTACTTGAAGATACTCCAGTGAGCAGTGGGTCATGCTGATCACTCTGAAACTCGGACTGTTTCAAATCTGCAGCTGCCTGGGAAACCTTCACACGGTTGAGCCCCAGTTGCTGAACTACCTTCTTCATGGTGGCGATGCTAGAAGAACCTGGCAAGGTGCTCGGGACAGTTCTGAGCCAGTAATAAATACCTTTTAATTTCTATAGTCTCTTCACTGGGAAATGCTCATAACACAAACAAACCTGAAAGGACTCCTGATGTTTCCAGTGACAAAGCAGTTCCAGCTCACTACAAACCCCTTATCTCAGGCCCTCACAACGACAGGCGGCATTGGTCCAGCTACGATTCACATAGGTGAGCTCACTTCAGCACACTTTCAACTCCAAACACCAAAAGAAAGGGGTGCTCCTGTGTTAGTCCACAGAGCCGTGGACACAGTTTCAACCACCCTGCTAGGCAAGAATGCTAAGGCTGCACTGCACTGGAGCTGTTGGCTCTCCTCACCTATTATTTGCTGAGCCTCTTCTTTCTTCTTCAGGGCCCTCAAGTGAAACTTACAGAGCTCTTACTCTGCCAGCAGGGTGCCCTCTACCCTTGAATAAGATGTTCTGTAAACACATCAGGCAGCGACTGCAAAGTTTTCTGTCTTAGTCTGGCAGTGGGAGAGACTGAACCCAGGGCCTCAAGTATGCTAGACAAGAGTCCTGCAAGGGTCCTGCAGCTGAGTCACATCCCAGTCCTATGTATGTTTCCTCTGGATTTCAAGCTGGGTAGGCTATTTGGCCAACCCATTTAATACATTGTGGGCCAGCCCCTTTTAAATACATTTCAGAAGGCAAATGCTCAGTTGTACAAATCCTACTAGTAGGCAGAAAACAGATTTATTAGGAATGATGACTTCAACATGGGGCAACAAATAATGCTTTCACCTTGGCCCAGAAACCACTATTCAAATATGAAGTGGCCTAATGTTATGACACTCCTACAAGCAATTCCTTAAGAAAAGCATAAGACAACCATCCAATGATGAACTGGCTGAAACATTTGAAAGTGACAAAAGCACAATGAAGCAATTAAAAAATGAAAGCAAATACTTAAAGATCTGAAATGGATTCGGCTATTTTGGGGGAATGTGGGGGGTGGTTGAGACAGGGCCCCTCTCTATACCCCCAGCTGTCCTGGAACTCTGTAGACCAGGATGGCCTTGAATTTCTGCCTCTTCCTTCTGAGTGCTGAAATTAAAGACAGGTGCCACCATGTCTGGCAATACTGCTATATGTTAAAGGATTCACTGTGAAGTATTATAAATTGTTTCATCAAAATGTACAAATAGGTACACACACAATGTATATTCTTTTAGACTGAGGTAACAATTAATAATAAGATAGTACTGACATGACTGGTGAGGGGCTGGAGAGATGCTCAGCGGTTAAAAGCACTGGCAGCTGCTCTTCCAGGACCTGGGTTCAATTCCCAGCACCCACAAAGCAGCTCACAACCATATGGCACACCAGTTCCAGAGGACAGGATGACTTCTGGTCTTTGTGGGTACTGTAACATGTGGTGCACAGACATCCATGCAACCGAAATACTCACATACAGAAAAGAAAAAAAAATAAAACTGCAAAAGATATTTAAAAGATTATGTGTTACGAACACAATTTGTTGCTAAGAATAATAGCTCCTTTATTATAACATTTGATATAGATAATCATATGGACGCGGGGAGGAACAGTGAAACAACAGAGGCTAGAGTAATGATATGCCAGGTTATAAGCACATGCTTCTTTTTCAGAGAACCCGAGTTCAGTTCCCAGCACCCATGCCAGGCAGCTCACCTGTTACCAACAGCCCCCAGGGGATCCAGTGCCTTCTTCTGGCCTCCAAGGGTACCTGCATTCTACCCCACAAATACATGAAAAAAAATTATAAAGGCATCAGTCTCCACCCCCAAAATCTATCCCCTATAAACGGTACACATTCCCTCAAGATATGAACGGTTGCTCTTGATTCTGTCTCAGCTTCCTTCAAACTAGAATAATTCCTCTTTGATGTTCTTGTATTTGAAGGACAGTTAAAAGTACACTGAAAAATCAACAGGCTAAATATAATTATCCTGTGCTCCTGCTTTGTGACAGGATCTCACTATGCAGGCCTGGCTGGTCTGGAACCTGCTGTGTAGACCAGGCTGGCCTGCATCTCATAGAGATCCTCTTGCCACTGTCTCCTGAGTGCTGGGATTAATGGTGTGCTCCATCACGCTTGCCAATTAATTATAAATTTTCAGGAAAAATAAGAAGGAAAAGGAGGACTTACTAAAATCATTCCCAGTTGTTCAGAAATCTTTTCCTAGTTGGATCTATTCAGGACCAGTTTCAGGACCATTAAGATGGCTAAGCAGGAAAGGGAACTTGCCACAAAATCTGATGACTTAGACCTCTGGGACCACAGTGGAAGAGAGAAGAAACTCCCCCAAGTTGTCCTTGGATTCCACATGCATATCACATGTAGGCACACGCATGAACAAAAATAATAAAGTGTAAAAACAAACAAAACCCCAAAGACAACTCTCATGAATATACTTTCCCACTCTTACCCATGTCCTACCATTAAACACAAAGTTATCCCAGCAGAGAAGGTGCTGCAGCATACAGCGAGCAGAAATCCCAGTCTTCTCTACCGATTCTAGTGTCTTACGCCAGTAAGAGAACCAAACAAACATATTCTAAAGTGCGATGTAGGAGCTGGGGGAGTCCTGAGTCACTGCTCTTGTTCATGTTTGTGGATTCTCAAGTCTGTTTTCTTTCATCTCCTCCACATTCCAAGAGCAGTGACTGGAAAATTCAGAGCTCAGAGACAGGCGCTGATGCACTCACTTCCTAGAATCAGAGTCTCTGAGAGTCATGTTCAAACTGCTAAGAAGATAAAGATGGAAGGCATGCAGATGCAGACGCTTGGGTGCTTAATGTAAAATTGAAATAGTTCACACCTTAAAAAGTTTAGTTGCGAAACTTAAGATATTAAAAAATGCAGAAAGCTGTATTTCACCCTCAGCAGGTGGCTATAGAAGAACAATTAATTCATGTATCTTAAAAGGCAATAATGATATAATCACAAACAAACGAGACATAACTAAACCAAAGAGTCAGCAAGGAAGCTTCTGAAACATCAAGACACATACACACCGTCATCCCAGGTCCTCCAGCCACACACATACACACACACCCTCACACACATCCTTGTCCCAGACCCCTCCACACACATATCTCATCCTAGGCCCGACAGACAGACAGACACACACACATACTCTCACACACATCCTTGTCCCAGACCCCAGACCCCCCCCCCCACATATCTCATCCTAGGCCCGACAGACAGACAGACACACACACTCTCGTCTCAGGCTCACTGAAGAAACACACCACTACTGCTCAAAGGGCAAAGAGCCTGAAGCATAAAAATGTTAACCATCTCTCAGAACAGTCTCCACATGAAACATGTCAGCAGAGGCATTTTTAACATTTTAAACTACTTTAGAAAAGTTAAAAACATAAATGCTAAGAAAAGCAGATTTGTAACTGAAAAAAATCACTTCTGTTTAGTCTAGACACTGACTAACCCTTCCTGAGCGACTGCTTTCCTTAGAGTGAACAGTCTGTCATAAGTCATGGCAAAAGAAGACCCAAACCAGACATCACAAAATATTTTCCAAGGTACCTTTGTTAAAAATTTTTAAAATGCTAAAATCATGACTGAATGTAAGTGACTTCAGTATGTGAATAGCTCTTAAGTTACAAACTTACTCTTTCTGCATTTCTGTCTTGTATATGTGTATGTGCAGCACGTGCATGCCTGGCACTGCGGAGGGCAGAGAGGGCAGAGCTCCCGTAAGGTGCTCTCTTAAGGTATTTTATCACAGCAACAGGCAAGGAACTGACAGAGTGAGCATGTGCTGGAGCAGAGAGACTGTTCAGCTGCCACATCAGCTCCTACTCGGCCAGACAACTAAGCTTCAGTTCCCAGCACCCATAAAGGTAACTCCAGTTCCAACAGAGATGGATCCTCTTCTGGACCCAGGCATACATGCAGTGCATGTGCATAAATGCAGCCACTCACAACATAAAATGAAAATAAATAAATCTTTAAAACAGTGTTCATATTAAGAAACTAGAGAAATCAATGAACTAATAGAACACCTCAAGGTCTTAAAAACACAAGAACAAAAAGTCCAAAACTAAACTCAGAAGAAATACATAATACAGATATTGAGTTGAAATTAATCAAACAGTAATCAAAAAATATATAAAATATCAACATAACAGAGACAACTCTTTGGAAGGATAATATTGGTGAGCCACAGGCAATAATAATAATAATAAAACTTATATTTATAAAACTAGAGAGAAAGAAATTACAATACTACTGATGTCCAGATGATTATGAGGGACCATTTTGAAAACTTGTAAGTTGGAAAAAAAATAAAACCCAAAATAACTCCTAGACACATGATCTACCAAAATTAAACCAAGAGACTAAACAAGAATAATATTGAGCTGCTGGAGGGATGGCTCAAAGGTTAAGAGCACTAACTGCTCTTCCAGAGGACTGGGGTTCAATTGCCAGCACTCCCGTGGTGACTATCTATAACTAACTATCTATAACTAGTTACAGGGGATCTGATGCCTTGGCCTCTGTAGGCAATGTAAACACAGTGCACAGACCTACATTCAGGCAAAACACCCATACACATCAAATAAAAATACATCTTAAAAACAATATTGAAGGCACAGTAAAGAAATTCTTGACAAGAAAAAATCCAGGTCCAGACATACTCTGTCCTGGAACTCCCTCTGTAGAGCAGGCTAGTCTCAAACTCACAGAGATCCAGCTGTCTCCACCTCCGAGTACTGGGATTAAAGGCATGTGCCACCATTGCCCGGCCACAGACACAGATCTACCTCTAAAGATAGCAACAGCAACGTTCTTTAAAGTATTGCATAAAATAGAAAGGGAAGGAATGCCTTAAACCTCTCTGCTATAAAGCCAGTAGTACCATGATAATAAAACCAGGTAACAACTCAACAGAAAAAAGAAGTAGAAGGAGGAGGAGGAGGAGAAAGAAGAGGAGGAGGAGGAGAAAAAAGGAAGACTCTCTTTAACGAGCATGGATGCAAGCTTCTCAGTACTTGGAAGCATGCATGGGACTAGGGAGCTGGCTCAGGGGATAAAAGTGCTTGCTCTACAAACCCGAGGACCCGAGTCTGAACCCTGGAACCCAGATTTAAAAACCCATTGCAGGGGTCTATACCTGTAATACTAGCACTTCTATGGGAAAATGGGAGGTGGAGACAAGAAAATGGGCTGGAAACTCAGAAGCCAACTAGCTCAAAGTATGTCTGCCATGTAGTGATAGAAATAAAAGAAATGCCACCTCAACAAAGTGGAATTTGAGAACCAACTCCCAAATTATCCTCTGAATTCCACACATACTCCATGTCATGTGTATGCCAGTATAAATGTATACATGCATGGAGTTCACACACACACACAGTCACTCACTCTAAATACATAAAACTAAAAGTCCTATAAAGTGAAAGAAACAATCACTGGCGTCAAGAGAGAGTTTGAAGAATGGTAGGGAATCTATCTCAAAGAAGATCAATATCTAGAACATAAAAAAAGCTGAACACCTAAGAAAATACAGAATACACAATAAATGAGCAAATGAATTGAATGCGCGCTTTTCAAATGAAGAAGTACAGTAGGCCAATAAATAAATGAAAAACCAACCTCTTTAGGCTCATTAGAAAAAGACGAATCAAAGCTACTATCAAGATCCTGTCTCACCCTAGATAGAATGGCTATCAAGAAACAAAAAGCAGCAAATACTGAGGAAGATGTGGGCGGAGAGAAAGAAACCCTTCTACACTGCCGTGGGAATGTGAACTAGTGTAGCCACTACGGAACACTGCAACCTCATGCACTCCAAAATTTCATCAGATAACTCTGCTCCCTTTCTAGGTGCATAACCCTGAAAACTGAAATATGCCCCGAAGAACAAAGATGCGCAGAGCAGCATCCGTAACTGTCAAATAGAACCAAACAAAATGCCCATCAATTACTGGATAAACAAAATGTGATACAAATTATTCAGCCACAGGAAGGAATCAAATACTGAAAAATTTACATACAACAAATATTAACTTTGGAAACATTTGGACAAGAAAGGTTGTAACTAGATGATCATTTACATCAAATTTTCAAAATCGGCAAATGAAAATGAACAGAAGTAGTACAGTGTTGGAGAAGGCTAACAAGGACGGAGAGGTAATAATACCCAGGGCTCCTTTCAAGGGTGACAATGTGTTCTGAAATAATGATAGCTGCATAACTCTGAATATTCTAAAAGCAAATTACACAATCTAAAGTGGCAGATCTGAAAACTGCCATTTCTGTAGTCACGACAGAACCTCCAAAAGATACTCACAGCTACTTGGGCCGAATCCATGAATCTCAGACCAAAATAGTCACTTTCAATCAAGTCCAGGTGATACATAATTTGATCGAACAGCTCCTGTCCTTTGGCTTTTTTCTGAAACAGCAAGAAGATGATTAGCAAGCGGCTTAAGCAGGGTCACTGCCCTATTTCTGATCTTAGGGAGAAAAGGGTACTTCTTTAGTCTTCCGCTTATTTCTTAATTTTTAATGCTTCTTTTCCTCAAAGGGAAGATCCCCAAATATGACCTCACCAACTTCTTTTTCTTTTCTTTCCCCTCTTCCCCGAAACAGGTAGCCTTGGCTGTCCTGGAATTCACTCTGCAGACTACAAGAACTCAGAGGTCTGCCTGCCTCTGCCTCTGGAGTGCTGGAATTAAACCACCATGTCCCAAACCAATTTCTTTTTTATGTTACTTGATCCCAATTTCATCAACTGTATTTTTTATTTAATTGTACTTTCCCACCTGGGATTCCACTGGACCCTTTTCAAGCAACCTTTATCTCACATTGCTAACCTTCAAAGATCTCTTAGAAAACTTAAAACTTTTTTATTTCATCTGTGTTTGCCTAAGTATTCTCTGTAATTTTTTTTTTACTGTTTTTGACTTCCAAGATACTTCTGTGTATTTGTGCAACGTACCCTTTCCATATTAAATATAACAAGAAAAAACAATCTAGCCTTAAAGTCTATGACTATTCCAATTTAGTTCCAATGGGTGTGGGGAGAACCCTGAGAAGAGAGCCCCAAGAGTCACAAAGCCACAGTCAATGACTTTACTGTCAACAAGTAATTCCTAGCCAGGCGGTGGTGGCGCACGCTTTTAATCCCAGCACTCAGGAGGCAGAGGCAGGCGGATCTCTGTGAGTTC
>NC_022013.1:11152408-11153971 GCF_000317375.1 Microtus ochrogaster | reverse complement strand
GGGGGGGGGGGATAAAGACAGAGAGTGCAGGCAAAGAAGCCCAAAAGGGCCTACAGCTGAAATAGCAGGTTACAAGAGAATGAGAAGCTGGGGGAAGGGAAGCCTATAAGAGCTGGAGAAATTTAGGGTAGGGGGTGGGGTGAGAAAGGCCAGGGTGCCGGCATGTACTCTGTAACAGGTACTGGTGATACAGAGGGAGCCTGGAGGCCAGCATGCCTTTTAGTATGTTAATAGGAACCACAGACAGCCATTTGTCCCAAGTTTTTTTGGAACTGACAGTATATTTCAGGCAGTGGAACTAGGGTTTTTACAGACACTTACACCCAATGTCAGAGTTACTGTTGCTATACCACTGGGGTGAAAACAAGACATGTATTCAGTTATCTTCATTCCATTTACACTTCAATCTGCAGCCAGGATGACCCCACATCCATTAGCTTGTCCCTTTAAAAAAAAAAAGGGGGGGGGGGGGGGGGGGAAAAGACACAAGGGGAGAGGGAAGAGATAAAGGAGAGAGAAAAGAGGAGGAAGAGATGTGGGTATGAACCAGAACTCTTGCTAATTTTTCCAATTATTTCCTAGGTTTCATGGGCTAGTCTTAAGGCAGGAAATCAGAAATGCCTTTCTTGTCCCAAAGACCTGAAAATCTCATTAAAGAATTTGGGGTTGAGAATGATTTTAACTTCATCTAGGTATAAATCTAGTCTATACTAAAGATTCATTTCAAATATTGTTCCTAATTTCTTTGATTTATCTAACAAATATTAATAGAGCCTTTACAATATGCTAGGTACTGCTCTAGCCAACTACAAAAGAAAACAAAAGAAGGTACTTGTCTTCAAGAGGCTTATATTCTAACAAGAAAATAGTTGTAATAATATTAAAGGGCATAACAAGATGAAGAATAAATGGGAAACAGTATTCAAATAGGAAGATTGTTTAAAGCAAGGAAAATTTCAATAAAATATGAGTAAAGCAATTATCTATAGAAATGCAAAGTTCTACAGTGGAGAAAGGGGTTTAATATCAGGAAGAAATCCAGCACTGATAAAGAGCAGAGGGAACAAGAGGAAGAGCGATATTTAAGTGTCAGATTCTTAAATCATGAAAACCTAAAGTACAAAAACAAATAAAAAAACTAAGCTGGCCATCTGAATATAGTCTACAGACAGAGGTGGTGGGAAGGAAGGGAACAGTTGTTACTGGGCACAACAAAAAGAAAACAGAACAGATAAGAAACTTGAAATGTTTTCCCATCTATTTTTCAGTTGACTGTGGGGTAGGTATGTGCATGTAGGTGCAGGTGTGTGTGGAGAAATTGGGTCTCTCTGGTGCTGGAGTTTACAGGCTGTTGTGAGCTCTCTGATGTGGGTGCTGAGAACTGAACTTGGGTCCTCTACAACAACGGTACACATTCTTAACCACTGAACCATCTCTCTCTGGCCCACTGTTAACAAATTTAAAAAGTAGACGGGCGATGGTGGCGCACGCTTTTAATCCCAGCACTCGGGAGGCAGAGGCAGGTGGATCTCTGTGAGTTCGAGACCAGCCTGGTCTACAGAG
>NC_022013.1:11145453-11152308 GCF_000317375.1 Microtus ochrogaster | reverse complement strand
AGCCTGGTCTACAGAGCTAGTGCCAGGACAGGCTCCAAAGCCACAGAGAAACCCTGTCTCGAAACCCCCCCCCCCCAAAAAAATTAAAAAGTAACAATTATGATCATTTTGCTAAGTACCATCATCAAAAATGGAATACAAAACATTTTTGAACTCTGGATCCCCTCCCTACCTTATAATGCACCAAAGTATTCAACTTCTATGACATTAATTCTAAGATATACTTCTATATTTAATTTCACATTCCATCAACATTTCATATTTGTTTCAAAACCAAATGAATATGGTCTTTAAAATGACATTCCACCTCCTTCTGTCCAAGCATCGTCCCAACTTTGTGAAATATAGTACTTGTGTTCTAGGGGAAAGAATGGGCTTCTGCAAGGTAGAAAGAGCAACAGCCTTTTTTCAAGGTTATGCATTCCACCTTCTTTAATAGAAAGTTGATCTAAGCCATCCAATAGTGAACACATGGCATTTTCAAATTCCTCAAATTAGTGATGCCCAATCTAAAAAAAATATTCTAAAAGAGAATTCTCTTTCTCTCTCTCTCTCTCTCTCTCTCTCTCTCTCTCTCTCTCTCTCTCTCTCTCCAGTTTCTCTATGTAACCGCTTGTGGTGACTTGCCTTGAACTCATGTAGATCTGCCTGCCTCTGCCTTCTGAGAGCTGGGATTAATACATGTACCACCACAGCCTGGTCTAAAAAAGAATTTCTTTAAATAATCTGGCTGCTGGAATAGCACGGATATTCTAAAAACTTTCATTCAAAATCCAGTCTGCAAGACAACAAACTGGCTCATAATAGTTATGTCAGAATAACTGCAATCATCTTTGCTAAGAACCCCAATTTAAATGTGACAAATGAGGTACAAGAAAGACTGCATCTTGTTAGTTCTGCCTCAAAGTACCAATAGGTTCAGGGATTTAGGTTTCAAACTCAGTCTAAAAGAAAACTTGAAGCTCTGTCAGCCTATGTAAAAGCAAAATAAAGATAGGAGGGAGGTCATGACAATCTTTGGTGGCGTGGGGGAAAGAAAAGACTGGAGACAAGCAAGAGTCAGAAGATCAAGTGATACAAACTACCCATGGGATGTAGAATTATCCTGTTCTTCACAATCCCTTATTAGTCACTATTTACAGATTAAAGTACAGACTGGAACAAAGTATCCTCCGAAGCATAGCTTGTTCACTCTCCCACTGTGTCTGTCAGAGCCAGCTGTACTTGGCCGGGTGTCATCCTCCAAGCCACAGAGAGTACACTTTCTCCCACAATGTCTTGTTTGAATCTCATCAGCTCTGGTTCAATGCATTCGTGCTGGTTGTTGGTTTTTATCAACTTGATACAAACCTAGACATATCTGAGAAGAGAAAATGCCTCCTGTGGGCAAATCTACAGGGCTTTCTTTTCTTTTAGATCTCTTAATTACATTTTATATTTTTTAACTTTCATATACTATATTTTGATCATGTTTCCCCTCCCTCAACTCCTTCCCAGACCTTCCCCACCCAGTTTTGTTATCTATCTCAAACAACAACAAAAAACACTACAAAAATGAAAGTAAAACAAAACAAAACAAAAAAAGTGAGACAAAATATGCCAAAATGTAAAAACAAAAAACAAAGCAAAACAAAAACAAGAAAACAAAGGAGTTTGTTTTGTGTTGGCCCACTATCCTTGACACAGGGCTTCCTCTGGAGTATAGTTAATATGTCCAATAATAATCCATTGACAAAAATGAGGTTCTCTTTGTTAGCTGTCTTGGTTAGGAGTGGGGCTTCACGTCCACTTCCCCCTCTCAGTGCATCCCACATCAGTCCTGCTGTGTCTTGAAGATCCTGTTAGGAGTCACCCACTACCTCTTTTGAGGGTTTCCCTGCTCGACCATTTTCTAGCTGCTGTGCTTTTCTTCCCTTCTTCTTCATGTACTTGTTAAACAACTAATACGTTAAGAGCGGTTGCTATGCTCTAAAGACTATAGAAAATTCAGAACTGAACTACCACTGAGAATTCCTTTTAGTTTCTAAAACCCGGCTACTAACACATGCCTTGTGCAGGGCTTTTCTCCACCCTCCCTGTGACAGGTGACCACTCTCATAACTGTCCACACTATGAACACGACCCAGTGACAGTGTGCTCACTACTCATCCTTGCTCCTTCCCTCACCGGGCTCGTGTGCTAAACATTCCCCTTTCTGCAATCTCACAATCCCTTGTACCTACACTGCTTTAGTGGTTTCTAGCTTCTCCCTGTTCCAAATCAAGTCTATCATCATAATTACAACTAAATGTTACTTTAAATATATTCCCTGGCTACAAAAGCACAACAACCCAATACAAATATGCAATAAAACAGATATATTCACAAAAAATGCTCTATTTTGTGATGGGTAGAAGTTAAAAACACAAAAGCTTAATTGAAATAATAGACCTTTTATCTATTATTCACCCATGACTTAAGTATGTGATTTCGGCTAGCTGTGGTGGTACAGAGCTTTACGCTCAGCATTTGAGGCAGACCAGGCAATGTCTGTGAGAATGAGGGTAGGCTGTTCTATACAGTGAGTTTCAGGCCAGCTAGTTCTATAGAGAGAGACATGGTTTCAAAAACAACCCAAATAAGTAATTCAACGGATTTTAGTACACACAGCAGGTGGGTATAAGCATCACAACTGACTTCAGGATATTCTCATTACTCCTAAGAGATATTCCATATCCTATAGCTATTAGTTTCCAACACTTGTCTGCCAGTTCCCAAGCAACCACTAATCTGCCTTTTCATTTCTACAGTTCTCCCTGTTCTAAAACAGAATCACAGTGTGTAGTTCTTGTGGCTGATTCTTTCACTAGCACAGCATTTTCAAGAGTCATCCAGGTTGTTACAGAATATCAGTTTCATTTCTTCTATGGCTAGCGATCTGAAGTTACCTATCCATCCTGATGTCCTTTTTGCTATTACAAACAATACACATTTTCATGCAAGCATGTCTTTACTTCTCCTGGGTATCTTGGAAAGTGGGAACACCTAGTTACAAGGGAGCAGTGTTCTAGCATTCGAACAGCCGTGGGCTGTTTCCTAAAGCATCTGCTTTACATCTCTCAGTCTCAATGGAGAAGATTCTGATCTCTCCAGTTTCTCCAGTACTTGTTATTATCTGCCATTTGAGTCCTCTTACTTGAGTGTAAAGTAGTTTTTTACTGTGGTTTTTGGTGCTCAGGTTTAAAGCCTGGGCCTCACGCATGTAAACACACGCTTGGCCACTAAATCATAACCTACCCGACTCTGACTTCTCATGTATTTTGTCTATCCTAACAAAACAGTGTCTACTTAGACTCTTGGTAGTGAGGCATGCCTTTAACCCCAGCACCCAGGAGGCAGAGCCAGGCAGGTCTGTGAGTTTGAGGTCAGCCTGGACTGCAGAGCTAGGGCTGCACAGAGAAACCCCCGTCTCGAAAAACAAAAACAAACAAACAAAAGGTCTACTATGTTTATATCTTTGAGCTATCTTAATTTTTATATGTAGTATGAAGAAAGAGTTCAACTTTATTCTTTTACACATAGATATCATTTGTTGGGGAAAAATATTCTGCTGAATAGTCTTGGTACCCTTATCAAGATTCAACTGGCCACAAATGTAGGCAAAACACTCATACATATAAAAATAAACAAATCTGGGGCTGGAAAGGCAGCCCAGGGGCTAAGAGTGCTTGCTGCTCGTCAAGAGCACCACACCGCCCTTTACAAATTCTTTCCTAGAAATTCTTAGCATCAGCCTACCCATCAACAGCCCTAAGACTTCATACTTCAAACATTAGGTAATGAATTGTTCCCGGGCGCTCACATAGCAATCTCATGCTTTCCACAAAGTATCTAATAAATGGACTCACAAACTCTTCAAGATTCTTAACAAATAAAAAATAAACAGTAAAACTATCCTTACTAAGCATCTCATGCTGGAATAGCTCAAAAACCCTCAACCAACCCTTCCAGGAAGAAAATTCAGATACCTTAAAGTGTACAGAATCACGAACTCTAAGAGCATGCAGTCTAACGTACATTAGATAACAAAGCTGCACCATGATGACCTGCAGACACTTCTAGAGAGCTGGGCATGGCGAGCACACCTGCAATCCAGGACTCAGAAGGCTGAGGCAGGAGGACCCAAGTTTCATGAAGGCCTGGGATGCATACTGAGACCTTGCCTCAAACAAACAAGCAAGACAAACAAACAAGACAAACCATTACCACCAATGAAAACTAAGAAATCCTGAACCTGAAGCTTCAGTTTAAACATCTGAATTTAAGGTCTTTCAGAATTTATTCAATTTCGCACCACAGCTACACTGAGCTATCAGTTTACTAAACAGACTTTCCAAACTGAATTTTAGTAAAGAGTCTATAGGATGGCAGACATCAAGAAACATTCAATGAAGCTTGTGTCAAAAATCACATAGTTTATAGTGTTTTGTGAAGTCTTTGAAACAGAACAAAGATGTAAGAGATTTGGTACCTGTAAATAGTTCTGAAACTCAAGCCTGATGGCACGTACCTGTTGCGTCACACCTGGCAGCTGAGACAAGGCCAACCTGAGCTACACAGTGAGATCCTGCCTATAAACACACAAGTGTGTGTACATGCGCAGCCCCAAACTGCCCTATCGTTCAATGTCTCTCGCAGCTGCCACTAATCCCAGGTCCTCTTGCCCACAGGTCCTCTTGCCCACAGGTCCTCTTGCCCACAGGTCCGTGTACCTGAGTAGCTCAGAGCCTGATCCACTCAGCCTATCTTGCCTAACCCCCAGGAAGCATGGACAGCAGTGATCTCACACACAGCTGGCAGCTAACAAAGCCCTACTTACCGGCAAGTCCACACTAACATCTGTACCATCCAGAAGGGACACCCTGCACGTGATGATGGACTTGGCATCTCCAGCTGCAGGAATGTGCGTGGCAGCACGCTGTGCCTCTCGGAGTCGCTCCCTCTCAGCATGTTTACGCATAGACCGGCGGCCAAGCGTTCTTCTCAGGAAGCTCAGCATTTCTGCCACTACAAAACCAGCAGTGAAATTGACAGTGAGGGAGACTTGTAGTCAACTTAATGGTGGTACTGAGAAAAAGCCCTCTGGATGTTAATCTGAAAAAGTTAAAACACATCACCTTCTTATACATAGTTCAAAGTGTGTTGCATATAATTATTGAAAATACATTCAATTTTCATGTCAAAATAATTTTTAAAGCTAGACTTTAAAATAAAGTGAGTTCGAAGCCAGCCTGGTCTACAAGAGCTAGTTCCAGGACAGGAACCAAAAAAGCTACGGAGAAACCCTGTCTCGAACCCCCCCCCCCCCAAAAAAAGAAATATTAAGATAGAGCAATGCTTGCAACTTTTGAAACTTTCTGTCTAGTTTTTATAAGGAGCTGATCTAGCAGGAGAAAGCAATCATTCGTGACGTTCAACAAATGTTTTGGGCCAGTAAGTGGTACCTAAGGTAGATAATAGCCCCACAGACATTATACAGCAGTGCCAGACACTGCTGAGGCAGACTCTCGGTGGCTGTTTTTAACTTACATTCAAAACACAAGTAATTATCTATTTCAGCAAAGTACAAATAAAGTTAAATTCCTGTTTAGTCAAGTATTATGCTCAATGTTCTACTAAGAACATTAAACAAATAGTTAAACTAGCTACTAGATATTTAAAAGATTGCACATTATAACTGAAAACATTAAATACACATATGGAAACACATAAAATGCAAACCCCATAAGTTCCTCTGTAAACCTAGTATCTTTAGTTTACATCTAAGAGACTCTGAAAAAGTAAAGGTTAACTATGTACAATTACTAATTCCAGGAAAAAAATATAGGAAAGGAAAAAGAGCCTCAGCATACACAGGGATCCATAGCAAACAGCACCATGTTGTGGGACACTCATTCTACCATAACTCTACAGTAACTACCACCAGAGGAGAGGGTGAGCATGGAGAGAGCTGTTCTCAGCTCACCTAACAGCTCAGAGAGGGGAGAGGGGGTGCAGAATTCCAGACAGAGCTACTTTTTTAAAGCCTTAAAGCCTCCAAATGAAAAGATGTGGCTACTGATCTGGTTTTTAAAAGGCTAACTTTAAAACCATACCACTACATTCAAATTTAAATACCCATGAACTAAAGATTACCAAAATATATTTTATGATGTTTTACATGTATTTTAGATTTTAACCCAAGAAGAGAACTAAAATTTGGGAGAGCTGACCAGCTATATCCACCCGCTCTGTGGTCTCTCCAAGTGGTTTTTAATAGGTCCCCAGTCTCCTTTCCCTGTGGGCCTTAGACTTCTAAAGCTCTGTTTAATGAACCCTTACTCCTTCCTTTAACCCAGCTCTTTTATACCCACAGAAAAACACCCTGATAGTTATGTTAGTCATTATAATCACACTTCTCCTGAACCTTTTATTATAATCAGATAACTATTCTTTTACTCTTTATTGCAAAAAAACTTGAGAGCATAATCATTATTTTTCTTTTGATATTTATATACCTAATTTTTTTTTATCACAGAAGACTTTTAAAAGAAAAAGATTCCAAATGCATTATAAATGCATCTCCTAAGAAACTGTAAACTGCTTTTCTAACACTCACCTTCTTTCTGGCATTGACAAACAACTGCTCCTGCAGTCTATCGAGTTAAAGAAAAACACCTTTCTTTTCGATTGCTGTTTCATTCAACAATAAACCCAATACTGTGAAGAATAGCAAGTTCCCAGCACTTAGGAGGCAGAGGCAGGCGGATCTCTGTGAGTTCGAGACCAGCCTGGTCTACAAGAGCTAGTACCAGGACAGGCTCCAAAACCACAGAG
>NC_022013.1:11127261-11144833 GCF_000317375.1 Microtus ochrogaster | reverse complement strand
GAAAAACCAAAAAAGAAAAAAAATAAAAAATAAAAAATAAATAAATAAATAAACAAAACAAAACAAAAAAACCAAAAAACCAAAAACTGAAGAAGAAAAAAAAGGCAGCTTGTGTCCAGTAAAGATCCTGGACACAAAGCCTGACATCTGAACTGGATCCCCAGAACCCACGTAAGTTGGAAGGAGAGATCCAAATCTGCAACTGGCATGAAGTGTGCCCACCCCCCATCACTACATAGTAAAAGATCGAGACTAAACAATCAGATAGAAGCCAGGCACGGTGGCACACCCTGTAACCCCAGTACTGGGCAGGCAGAAGGGGCAAGATTATCCCTGGCCAATAGCAAGTTCTAGGCCAACCTAGGCAGCATGGACTCTGTCTCAAATAAAAAATAAATAAGTAAAAACCTCACATTGGACAGAGGGCTGATCTCCAAAATAACAAAGAACTCAAGAAATTGGTCACCAAAATGACAAATAATCCAATAAAAAATGGGGTACAGACCTAAACAGAGAACTCTCAACAGAGGAATCTCAAATGGCTGAAAGACTTAAGGAAATGCTCAACACCCTTAGCCATCAGAGAAATGCAAATCACAGCTCTGAGATTCCATCTTACACCTGTAAGAATGGCCAAGATCAAAAACACTGATGACAACTTATATTGCAGAAGCTGTGGGGAAAAGGGAACACTTCTGGTGGGAATGCAAGCTGGTACAACCCCTCTGGATGTCAGTGTAGCGATTTCTCAGAAAATTAGGAAACTACCTTCCTCAAGATCCAGTAATACCACTTTTGGGTATATATCCAAAGGATGCTCAATCATGCCACAAGGATATGTGCTCAATCAACTATGTTCATAGCAGCTTTGTTTGTCATAGCCAGAACCTGGAAACAACCTAAATGCCCCTCGACCGAAGAATGGATAAAGAAAATGTGGTTTATCTACATAATGGAGCACTACATAGGAGAAAAAAATAACATCTTGAAATTTGTGGGCAAATGGATGGATCTAGAAAACATCATACTGAGTGAGGTAACCCAGACTCAGAAAGACAAGTATCATATGTTCTCACTCATAAGTGACTTTTAGAAACAAAGCAAAGAAAAACCAGCCTACAATTCACAATCCCAGAGAACCTAGACAACAATGAGGACCCTAAGAGAGACTTACATAGATCCAATCTACATGGGAGGTAGAAAAAGACAAGATCTCCTGAGTAAATTGGGAGCATGGGGATCATGGGAGAGGGTTGAAGGGGAGGGGAGAGGGAGAGAGGGGAGTGGAGAAAAATACATAGATCAATAAAAACAATTTTTTAAAAAAGTACACTCAGGAGGCAGAGGCAGGTGGATCTCTGTGAGTTCGAGGCCAGCATGGTCTACAAAGGGAGTTCCAGGACAGGCTCCAAAGCTACAGAGAAACCCTGTCTCGAAAAACCAAAAAAAAAAAAAAAAAAAAAAAAAATAGAGTGGGTTGCCCCTGACATGTCCAGCACTGCACAAGCAAAGTCCAGAAAAAGATGTCTGTCCCTGTACACCTAGTACAGAATGGTGCAAGAGCTCCTACGGCTTGTCTCTGACATACTCACACGTATGGACTAATACACATCAGTGGAGGTGAGGTCCCTGGTGGGATGTCCATGCAGCAGGGAAGAGGAGGCAGAATGCTTCTATACATCTTCACACACTATCCTATTTCAACAAGTTTTTAAACTGCATAGGCTATATGCAGCAATTCTATTTCTAAGTCACAGGAACAAAATTACTCTTAGCCTAACTGACTTAAGAAATTCATACATTTATCATAATGCAAAGAGTTCAGTGAGTGATGGTATAAACTGATCTACATAGACTTCCAGGCTAGTCAAGGTGACATAGTGATACATTCTCTTAAACAAACCAAACCTGTCTTTGCTGTGGGACAATGGTCTTGTACTGTTTTCCTAAAACGCTGATTGGCCAGCAGCCAGGCAGGAAGTATAGGTGGGGTGACCAGGTAGGAAGTAGAGGTGGGAAGACAAGAACAGGAGAATTCTGGGAAGAGGAAAGACTCAGTCTGCCGCTGACACCCAGACACAGAGGAATCGACTGTCTCACTGATAAAAGCTACCAAGCCACGTGGCTGACCGACAAGAATTATGGATTAATGTAGGAGGTAAGAGTTAATAAGAAGTCTGAGCTAATAGGCCAACATATTTATGATTAATGTAGACCTCTGTGTGTTTCTTTGGGACTGAATGGCTGTGGGACAGGGAAGGACAGAAACCTCTGTCAACATGTCTTAGACTAAATTTATAAGTGAAGTATCAAATTAAGTGCAAACTGAAAAAGATATTATAATACTTTGAGATATAATCCACATACATCCTCAGACACATACATAGAAACTACAAAATGCAGACGATTTAAGGAAGGTGTTCTCTGTAGAGAGTTAATCCAGAGGTCATAAGAATATATGGGATGTGTGACTTAAGTTTCTAAATCTTAAAAAAAAAAAATTGAGAGTTAAGAAAAAAAAAGTACCCCCCCCATTTCTGTTTCCTCATCCCACCTGCCCTTCCCAGGTCTTCAGTGCTCCAGTTGGTGCATGGGTGGATTATCAACCACCACAAATCGGATTCCCTTTGAAATCTTTGACAGCTCTGGCTCCTCCTTCTGGACCTAGGCGCCCTTCTAGCTATTTGCTGTAGCTGCTCTAGTGCATATTTCTAATTCCAGAACTTTCTTCATTAGCGGCTCATCATCTTTCTGGGATAATCTTTGTCCGCTCATCTCCCATTCTTTCCCCTCTTTAGATGATTAACTCTGTCCAGAAAAGCACCCTCTGATCCCGAGGCTGGAATCGATGGCCCTGTTAGTACACAGGTTTTTCTAAAAAATATGGAAAGAAACTGTAATTAAATATTTAATTGACTTTTGTTACTGGCTAGTCTCCCTCCCTGCACAAGGGCAGGGACCTCGGCTGACTTGTTTATTGTAAGGGATGATTCAAACTGTTTGCCATGATATACATGTTAGACAATCAATAAAAAAACCAATGTTATAGGGTAAAAATACATTAGAACATGGTACTATTTGAAGAAGCAAATCCTAAAAGAGGATAATAAAAGTGACTAACAAAATAATCCCAGTCCGCGGAAGGCAGAAACAGAATTCTAGGTTTCAAGCCAACCTGGGCTGTACATATTGCAAATTCCAAGTGAGCCTGGGCTGCATAGAGAGACACTGTCTCTAAAAATCAACAACCTGATAATCTGGGGCCAGGAGTTACATAGTTTCTAGTAAGTAAATTTCCTTTTCAATCACAGAAATGAAAACTAAAACAACCAATTTCCTACTTAACCAAGCACTGCATTACCCACCCTCCACCTCAAGTTTGTCATGTCGTGCATACTCCATACATCACTGAAGGCCAACTACACCTCCGCCCCTTTTGGTTCTTCTTTTTGCAGTGCTAGGGATCGAACTCTGGGTATCCAACACGACATTCCTGAGCGGTAAAGCACATGTATCTTGGGGCGAGTCACTGATTTTTTTTTTTCCACAGTAATATTGCCAACATACAGAAAATGTCCTAAAGGCACCAGTATCTTTCATCCCAGTTATCTCCCGCAATAGAAAACGTAACTGAGAAAGAAACTAAACGCAGGAAAATTCCGCACATCGATTTTCCCAAACAAGTTAAAGTCCCAAAACAAAAAACATGTTTAAGTATTTAGGTCAGCCTAGTGAGCTCCAAAATGCGAATTAGGTTCCCAGTATCAAAAGAAAAAGAACAGGCAGCGGCGGGGGGAGGGGGGGTGTTAAAAAGATCCTGAAGCGACCAGGGAGACACGTACAAGTAACCCACTACAGTAAGTGAGGCTCAGCCTCAGTTTATGCTGCAACTGGGGTTAGCGTAGCTGTGAGTTACGTTAAGGATTTATTGGTGGGCTAATCTCTAACTCTTATGAAGAAAACACTACTAGTAATTTTAAACTATTGCCAAACAACTTCGGAGACTGGGGTCTTCTCGCTGTTAAAGCAGAACCCGAGAGACTGCAGTAACCACACAGAGACAGACACAATTATCTGCTACCCACCCGAGGACCCATCATTACCCGACGCGCGCTACGCGTGGGGGCGGGAAGCGCCTTCGGCCTTGGCGGTTCCCGGGAACGCACCTGCCTCACGCGATTCCCGAGTTTCAGTCGGTCGCGAGCAAGCTTGCACGTCCCCTCGGGTGTGCGTCTACCCACGATCCTGACGAGCTGACACTCGAGGAGACCTTCCCCTAACCGCACGGGTACACGGAGGTCAGGGGGGCGCAGAGTTCCTTCCGCAACGCCCAAGACCCCGGCTACGCGCCGGGCCCCCGGCCGCCGCCGCTCGGTATCGCCCGAAACTCAGCGCCCAGCCCCATTGGCCGCCGCCGCCGCCACTCCCCTCCCAGCCCGCGGCGTCGCTCGGGGAGCCGGGCCGCGTACCCGGGGCGGCCCAGGCTACGCTCCGTGAGCGGAGCGAACTGGACACCCGGGGCCACACTTACCTTTCCTAGGGGGTGAAGACTGTGTAGCGACCGAGACCACGACGACAGGCGCGCGCGACCCTTGGGGACAGACGCCCAGCCAGCCCGACGGGAGGACGGGTCTCCGAAAACGCAGAGAAATGGCGGCGCGAGGGGCGAGCCCACCCTGCGCTAATCCCCGGAGGACCCCGGCCGCCCGCGGGCACGCCCCTTAAAACCCTACCCAAGCCCCGCCCCGAAGGACAGGGTGCTTGGCTCTTAAAGGGGCGATGGCGCCGCCCCGGAAATCAGCCTCCTGAGAAGGAATTTAAGCAGGCGACGCCAGGTGGAGCCAAGAAGAATAGGAAACTACAGTTTAGGAGTCACCTGTTGCACTTGCACACAAAACTTAGGCTTATTCAGAGGGCCCTATTAGGTGTTTGGAAACCTGGCTGCTACACTGGTTCACTAATCAAAAAATAAAACAACAAAGAGGGGAAAATGCCTGGCATGTTGATGCACACCTTTAATCCCAGAATTTGGGAGGCAGAGGCAGGAGAATCTTTGGTGAGGTCAAGGGCAGCCTGGTGAGTTCTAAGACAGTCAGGACAACATAGTAAAAGCTTGTCTTAAATTACATTGTCTATGTGTGTATATATGTGTGTGCAGTGAGTAAGGAAGGGTGTGTGTATGCCACAGTTCAAGTGTGGAGAGGTCTGAGGATAAAAAGTTAGTTCTTTCCTATCACTTGAGTACTGGGAATGACCTCAAGATGACCCATTTGAGTGTAAGCACTTTTACCCACTGAGCTTCTTGATAGCCCCTGGTTTTATGTTTCGATTTCCCATATTCATTCTCTCTCTCTCTCTCTCTCTCTCTCTCTCTCTCTCTCTCTCTCTCTCTTTCTCTCTCTCCTCCCCCACTCGTATTCTGTTTTTCTTTTTTGTCCCATCCCTGCGCCATCAGAGCCATCTTGGAAATCACTCTGTAGACTGGGCTGACCTCCAACTCAGCAATCCGATTGCCCCTCCCTCCTGAATGCTGGGATTAATGGTGGGTGTCACTACCACCCAGCAAATTTTCACTTCCTTATGTAATTTAAAATCAAATGTTGAGTTTGGGATACAGTTCTGTGGTAGGATGTTAGACTAGTACAAAATCCTGGATCCAATTTCTAGCACAGCAAAAATAAATAATAAGATTTTTTTTTTTTTGGTTTTTCAAGACAGGGTTTCTCTGTGGCTTTGGAGCCTGTCCTGGCACTAGCTCTGTAGACCAGGCTGGTCTCGAACTCACAGAGATCCGCCTGCCTCTGCCTCCCGAAGATGTTTCTATTTTTAATGTAGTCTGGTATATATTTTTCTCTCTTATCCAGTTATTCATCCATTTGTAAGTACTTATTTGAATGTTTTCTTGCTTCCCTACCCCCAATTCCTAGGGATTAAAGTGGATTTAAGCCTCTACTGTTAAAGCAACTTTCAGTCTATAATGGAGAAAGAGAGTAAATAAATGTGTCAAGTGGTGATAAGTGTCCTGGAGAAAAACAAAGCTAGGAAAGAGAAATAACAGGCTGAAGATTAAGGTGCCTTGGTTAGGGAGGTCCTGAGTGGAAAGGCAACATTCCATTCCTTCATTCTTCAGATAATCAAAAGGCCTGCTGTGCTGTAGGCCCTGGAGATAGGACAGATAAAGAAGAAAGACAAAAGTCCCTCAAGGCAACCAAAGGTGACAAAAACCTCTAGTCCTGTGGGAGGCTCAATAGTGAGATCAAGGGCACTTTAGATTACATTTTGAGGTTCTGTCATAATTAAACAAGTTTATTTTATGGTCAAGCCTGTGTGGTAGCACAGTGTACCTGTAGTCCTTGGTACTCTTAAGGTTGAGGCAGGAGGATCACTTGAGCCCAGAAATTTGAGGCCAATATACCTAACACCATCTGAAGAAGGAGTAGGAAGGAGGAGGAGGAGGAGGAGAAAGAGTAGGAGGAGGAAGAAGAAGAGAAGAGAAAAGAAGAGAAAAAAAAAAGAAGAAGAAGAAGAAGAAGAAGAAGAAGAAGAAGAAGAAGGAGAAAGAGCTGCATATAGTTCCATTATTAGAGTACATGAAGTGTTCTGGATTCAATACACATGGTTCGTTAGCTGTTAGTAAACACTAAAGAGAAAATTAATAGCAGGGAGTCGGGACAGAAAATGAAGAGCTGCAAATTCAGCAAGGAGGCAGGCCTCTTAAAGACAGTGACATTGAGTTCAGACCTAAAGTAGGTGAGGAGATAGCCAGTAGACCTCCTGGAAGAGCCAAAGAAACAAGAGCAAAAGGCCTGTGGGGATGTGCTCAAGGCCTGAACTGGAAGGAAAGGAACAAGAGCAGAAGGGGGGTGTGTGAAGGGAAAGGGTGTGGAATGAGGGTCTCATGGGATCTTGCCAGAAAATTAGTGTGTGTAGAAGGAGGACCCAGAAAACACCATTTACAGGGGTTTGGCACTGACCACACCTGCACCAGGTTAAGCCTGGCAGAACAGCTCTCTCTGCACCAGAGGCAATAGCCAGTCACCTGTGAGGCACCTTAGCTGGGGCCAATGGAGCAACAGCTGGTTACTACACATAGCTCTACCCACAGCAAGGGTGGATAGGGGCTTTGGGGTGGAAAGAATGAAAACTGAAGTTCCCTGACTGATTAGGGACAATACCAAGAAATCAGTGTCATTTCTGCTACCTGGTATAAGTTTTTGAAGTAAGACTAGTCTCAAAACGGGGAAGCAGATCAGGGATCTAGCTTACCTAGTAGATACACACAGAAATATAATAATTGTAAAATATAATTATGCAACATCCACATGACAACAGAATAAAATGGATGAGATGGGGCTGGCGAGATGGCACTGCAAGAAAAGACACCACCAAACATGAGCCTCAGGACTCACATGGTGGAGAGAACTGACTCCTGCAAGTTTTCTTCTGACCACTATATGAGTGCTGTACAAGTACATACATGGTCACTCATGACCCTCACCATCAAAATAAATTATGTTTTAAAGAATGAGATAGATGTGAATATGCTAACATGGAAATACTCCACAATGAAAAATGAAAAGTTGCAAGCTATATAATATAATACTGCAAGCATAAATATTTATGTATAAACAAATACATGTTTTTCCCAGAAGAAAATATAATTGAACAGAGGTCATCATTGGTATGATGGGGCTTCATATAGCTCAGAGTTGCTGGTAATCTGAAACTTGTATGAGTAAAACCAGTTACACAATTTTGAACCAAATTTGAAGCCAGCTTTCAGTATTGACCAGATGGTGTAGGAGGGTCTTCTTTCTATGTGTTGCTTTCATTGGTTGAATAAAGAAAACTGCTTTGGCCTTTTGATAGGGCAGCCCTTAGGTGGGCAGAGTAGACAGAACAGAATGCTGGGAAGAATGAAAGTGTGGCAGATGCCATGCTTCTCCTGCCCTAGACAGACACTGGTTAGACTCATCCCGGTAAGCCACAGTCAAGTGGCCAACAGATTATTAGAAATGGGTTGAATCATGATGTGAGAGTTAGCCAATAAGAGGCTAGAACTAATGGGCCAGGCAGTGTTTAAATGAATACAATTTGTGTGTTGTTATTTCGGAGTATAAGCTACCCACTGCTCCTCTTACTACAACCAGAAAGATGGGACTCTGGTCAGATCCACATCTGTTTTCTGGTGAGAGGCTATGAGACAAATGTTGTAGGGGTGTTTTAAAGACAAAACCATAAGGCCACTGTATTTCCCATTTTATTTCTCCAAGAACTATAACTCCCAATATTCCAGGAATTACCTGGACCTTGTTGACTTTGACTCTTAGAGAGCACACAATTTGAATCCACCTGCCTCAATTTCTGAGTACCTCAATTTCTAGGATTCCATGCCTGCACTTTTCACTAGATTTGAGGGGGCTTTTCTCAGAGATGGGGAGTTGGTATGAGATTGCCATAAATCAAATCATCTTCAATCTTCCTCAAAATGTATCTCATAATTTTTTTCTCTTATTTGAGACACAGGGTCTCTATGGCTCAGGCTAGCCCTGAATTGCTGTCCTAAAGTGATCCTCTACTTCAGCTGTAAGAGTAGCTGGGACTACAGGCACAAGTCACTATGTCATTGTACCTGCTTTTGCCATAATGAGTCCTTTATCACACACATAGGTACCTGAAACAGTTATTGGTTGTAGAGTGTGATGGAACAACACTTTGATACCAGCACTTTAAGGGCAGATGCAGGCAGTTGATCGAGTTCAAGGCAAGCCAAGACTACCTATAAAAAAAAAAAACACTCAAACAACCCTCCCAATCAAAACCAAACCAAAACTGAAGCTTTACTCCTAACCTTCCTCTAATATGCAAAATGGCACACCAGAGTGCACCTGGGAAGATGATAATT
Organism: Microtus ochrogaster; assembly: GCF_000317375.1. Classification (NCBI taxonomy): domain Eukaryota; kingdom Metazoa; phylum Chordata; class Mammalia; order Rodentia; family Cricetidae; genus Microtus; species Microtus ochrogaster. Next base: position 11,135,928 of record NC_022013.1, on the reverse strand, counting down.
CAGGTTGATTTCAAGACAATTCTTTTGAGTGGCAAGGTCCTGCCTTGGGGTTAGTGGAGGTGTGGCCCCAATGAAGAAGACTGCAGATACTTTTATTCTTTGGGCAGGTAGGGAGATGGCTCAATGGGTAAGAATGTTTACTGCTCAGCTGGGCAGTAGTGGCTCATCCCTTTAATCCCAGTGCTCAGGAGGCGAATCTCTGTGAGTTCAAGGCCAGCCAGGTCTACAAAAGTGAGTTCCAGGACAGCCAGGACAGAGAAACCTTGTCTGAAAAACCAAACAAAACCAAAACCAAAACCAAAACCAAAACCAAAACCAAAACCAAAACCAAACAAAAAAAGAATGCTTACTGCTCCGGTATGAGGACCTGAGCTAGGATTCCCAGAACCCATGTAAAAAACTGAGCACAGGTATGTATGCCTGCAACCCCATGCTGTGGTTGCTAGAGACAGGAAGTACAGCTGGCTGGCCAGCCAGTCTAGCTGACATTAAGTTCTAGGTTCCGTGAGAGAATAAGGTAAAGACTGATAGAGGACACCACCAGATGCCCTCCCCTGGCTTCTCAAAGTCTGAGCATAGGTGGCTGTTTCAGCATATGTACATGCCCACACACCACACATATATACCATTCCCCGTTCCCTCAAGAAGAGCCACTATGTGTGTTACTAATTCTGGAAACAAAATCATGTTTAGCATTCAAACATCCCTTCTAACTGATCATTCATTAGTGACTACATCATCGATAATGGAGTCCAACAATAAATTCCAATTCAATAAACTTGAAACCAAGTCATCAGATTACTAAAGCACACCTTTATTTTTCAATTGAACATTAACAGCTAGAGGTGTTTTCCCCTTTTCACATGTGTATCTGAACAACTACTCAATCAAAATGAAATATGCCCAACAAAATATGTGTAATAGCATTTCACATAACATAAATTGATGTTAGGACTAAAACAGTTTCAATGCAAAACAGCATTTTTATCCTGTTCACTGTTGGCTTGTGTAAATTGTTAAAAACATAAAGGATTCTAATTTTCACTGAAATTAAGACAAACACACAAGGCCTTTCAAACACATGGTAAACCGCAGTAACAAATGCACAGTGATCATTTCAAATAACCCAGTGTTGATCAAATTCATATAAATTTTGATTCTTAGCTTCTTTGCTTCTTGATAATGAGACCACACCATAGGGAGATATCCTTGTTCAACTGGGAGAAAAGGTACTTGACAACATTAAGGGACTAATTCCATTCTGCTATTCATTCAGCACAAAACAAATGGAAACAAAAATATTTTAATAAGGAAATAAAGTAGATTTTTAACCAAGCAAACTTCTCACTCCATATTTACATATAGCACCTATAACAAGAAAAGAAAGTTCCCAAATCAAAATTCCCTCTACATAGAAATAATTTTAAAACTACAGTTTAGAAATAGTACTGATAAGTATGAACTATCAGTCCTAAAGTTAAACCTACACTGTAGAAAACAAGGACTAGCTTTTCTTATCTGAAAAGATTACAGCATAGTTCATAAGTGGTATGTTCTGATGCTGAAGAACACTGGGGTAGACAACTTTTATTTTTTTACAGCAGATATACTGTTTTGACAGAATATGAAAACAGCTTAATATAAACTGTACAGTATCACACATTCTGCCCTTTGTCTTCTATATAAACTACATACTTGTAGTGCAGTATCTACTTAACATCTAGGTACTACATTGAGAACAAAGAATTTCCAAGTAGTCATGTGATGTTCACAAAATGCAGAGCAGAAACAATTTTAGTAAACCAAGCTTGGCTGAAGCTAGCTGAGAGAACTGAGTCCAGCAACACAGTCAGCTAGGCAGCATCTATTGTATTATACAAATTGCAGGAAAAAAAATCACAGAGCTAAAGTCACATATGTTACCTCTTAAACATCAAAGAAGCTATAAAGAGATCATTATAAAGCATTTAAACTTGGGGTCAATCTAATAAACTCTAATACTAACCAATTTTTTCTGTATTTACAAAACTCCTAGGATAGATATTTTTACTGTATAAATTAAGTCAGTAGTAAGCATAAAATAAAGTGCTATTTGAAATCAATTTTAGCACTTACATATTACCTACTCTACAGGATTCAGGAATGAGGAGTCTTGCTAACTCACTCAAAGATTGGGAAAGATGAATCCAGGAAATCACAGAGCTGGGTTGAAACATCCTTGCCCAAGAAGGCAAAAAAAAAAAAAAAAAAAAATGGAATACTATAATTTAAGAACAGAAAACAAATACTTAAAAAAAGGTAAAACAGGCCCAATTATGACAATCGTGGATGCTATGACATATAATCTAGGGACACCACAAAGCAGCAACATTTGAAGAAAGCTATTTCCTTGATGATCCCTGACAGCAACTTTACTTAACAATGTAACTTATAAGTTACCAGAATTAATAGTGCCAAATTTTATAACTCTGGGGTTGAGGAAATCTGACACTAACCTTGGATTACTTTTAGATTGTTCATGATGAGGTAAAATCATTATGGAGGTTTAGGAAACATTAAAACAAGGAATTCCCAATTTCATAAAGTTTAATAATTGATAATTACTAGATTTTAAAGGAGCTATTTAATTATGCCTACAGGCACTGGTTTAAAGTGAAGAGTTTTCACTTAGCTGAATAAACTTGTAAGCTGTATAAGCCACCACGGTTAGAAGTCACAAGGGTTGGGCCCCGTGGTCTTACTATCCATGTCAATGAAGAGAAAAAGGGAAACTCATCATCAGGGTCCGAGGCCTCTGCACATAATTTCTGCAGTGCTCTTAGGCATGGGTTTCTAGCTTCACATTCTTACAATGATGCCCCCATTGGTGGCTGCGACATTGACAAAACTTGGGAACTTTCCTCCATGGTAGACACATGCAGCAGCACACTTAGCCTAACACACATTCTTCCACACACCACCAGTGTAGAACTAAAATACTTGACACTCAAAATATACAATTTTTAAGGAAAACTTGCAGAGCCAAAAACAAAGTAATGTGGAATGAACGTACACTACGTGTGAAATATGCTTTGACAGTGACCATTTGCAAAGAAATTCCATTTCTTCCAACACTGCGTTTTACATAATGACTTATGACACGATTCTTACTCCTTTGCAGATTTCTCACTCAGTCTTTTTAAACAAACACATATACTTAGAACCAAGTAATAACTCTAATGTTTGAAAGATACATTCATTTTCTTTACAGCATGAAAGACATACAAACATCGCTTTATCCCTTTTAAACAATGAAATTAGAGTTAACAGTTTTAACCTTCTGTGCATAGAAAAATATTTTCTGTATATCATTTACATAATAATAAGGAAAACTCTACAATGTTTACTTGAAACTTTTATGACCTTAACAAAGTTTTCTTTTTCATCCTTATACTGGAAATTTTGCAAGGCTCCAGGAAGCTAAACTTTTGAACTCTTCCTTAACAGTGTAGTTTTTACCTTGCAATATTGCTAATAACCTTCTGCAAAGAAAAAGTACTACTGGCTTACTTGATTATATACTGAACCATACCTAGTTCATATAGATAAATTGCTGTCAAGCAGCTATGAGCAATGACTGCACACTTAGCTTTGAAGGACTAAAAACCAAACAATGACTTTAGAAATCAACAGTATATTGAAGCACAAAAACAGAAAGTAAGCAGCAACACACTTATATATGAAAACAGAAAGTAACTTTATGGTATCGACTCAAAACAAATTTACTTAGGATATGAAAATAAAGCAGTATGGGCTGGAACACATGGTTTATTGTTTCTGTTAACATAGAGAAGTTTATTATAATTACTGCTACTAAGAGAAAATGAAATCCATGAAAAATAAGAATTATGGTAAAAAGCAGAACCCAAAACAATTTTGGAACTGATTTCTTATACTCTTAAAGTTGATGAAATTATCTATAAGCAATTAGCCCTCAAAAAGTTTTATTATGCAAATTTCTTTTATGTGTATAATAATTCTCTAAGAATTTCATAAAAGTCACTAGTTTGTGATCACACTGTCAACTGATGAGTAATTCTAATATTTGATAAATTCAATCCACAGCTGTTTTACTTGGAGGAAGCACCACACATGGCTCCAGGAATGGCAGTGGGAGGGTTGGTGCAAATGTAGGATGTGAGCAGTGTGAACACAAAGTACTCGCTTTGTGGATGCAGCACCTTGTATGAAAGCAGACTGTGGGGTCTATTAGCTAGGATTTGCTATATTACTGAGATGTTTATTCCAGCAAATATTTATCATCATATATTTACTATTAATGACTTAAATACAAATTCATCAGAACTACAAAATAAGTACTATGAAGAGCCTGTAAACATATCCCACAATGTTGTGGTATAAACGACTTACATGAATTCAAAACTACTTTGGCAACTTTACCATCAGAATATTTTTAATATTCAAAACACAGACACTAGATAGCACACTGCTATAAATTCATGTTTCCTTCTCTTTTCCTGATAAGCCATAGTTCAATTTTATCACATGTTCACATTATGAGTATAAATTATTTCGTAAGTAGATATAAGTTCTAAGTCTCAGTTCTATGTGCTAAGTGCTTTAAGACTGACTTCCTACTTGCATGTCAGCTTGCCTACTGTATGTGTATCAGCCTAACTAGTTCACAACAGCTTAAATTCATCTCTTAGGGACGCACACCCAGCAAACTCGGTCCAATCCCTAATTGGCATCACTTTTGAAGCCTAATATCAAACTTCTAAGGTGTCAAAGATTCAAAGGGACAACACTGACCGTGCTTCCCAGGTAGAAAAAGCTAAAATTTACAAGCAATTTATTGAACTTCTAGTCTAATACAGAAACACTAGATTGAGAATTAGAAAACTTGAAGTTGACCAGATTCTGTTAAATTAATTGCTGAGCCTCTAGTTCTTCCTATCATAAGGAAGTAGAGACTAGACACAAGTCTTTCAACTTCTTATAGCTTTCAAGTTGTAGTACCACTTCTAGTGATACAAGAGATTTTTTGCTCAAATAACAAAGTAGACTTGATCAGACCCGCCAAGCGATATAAACAACCCCATGGTTAAAAGTCCATTCCATCTGTGTACACGTCTTTGTGAAATACACATGCAAACCAATGCACTGACGTTTTTCTATGAAGGCATGTACAGTAGTACCTAAAACCTTCAAGTAACTGTCTTAATGGCTCAGCATAACTTTGTGCATTTTAGTCAGTTTTCATACAATGTTACCCTTATTCTTAGGTCAAAATGGCTAATCATTGCCCTTTCCCAACTACTTAACCCAGAAGGCTACACAAAAGTTTTTCTTGGGCTATATTCTGCCTCATTTTTGAATGGGATAGATTAGTTTAACAAGTACAACCTATTCATTTTGCAAACGCTAGTCTCCTCCAAATTATTATTACAGAGTATCTAGGCAGTGCAGACAAAAACCAGACACTCAATAAAACACTTTAAATAAGCACAGAAAAATCACCTGAACTCAGAGAGGGAAAAGTTTTACATTTACTTTTTAGCATGTACAGAAGCCCCTGACCCATCAATATTGATTTCCACTTGTCAGAATAAATGCATTCTTTCTTGAGTTTGTCAGTGTGTGTGTCTTAAGGGTGGGTAGTGAAAAGGGAAAGTAGTTTAATTCAGGATTTTTTTTTGTCACACGATATTACATCAGTATGTATGAAGTCTAGCACTACTTACGTATGAAAACTAGCATTATTTCTAGAAATCTATTTTGATTAGTAAACTGATTAAATGCTTAGGTATAAAGGACAGTGTTCTATGCTAGATAACTAAGAAAGTTGAATTAGCATATCCATATTAACAATTTGTGAAGGGTTATTTTAGCTTAAGATCCTAACAAATGTTCTAAAAGGGGTGTTTTTACATGTAAAACAATGACAGAGGACAGTCCTCATGAGAAATATAAATTTAATTCTGCACTTGTCACTGAACGACAAGCATCAATGATTTAAATGGCAGCAATGCTCAGTGCCAACATCAGCGTTAACTACAGAGGTATGAACAAAGCTTTCCATTAAAGAGCGAGTGAATCATGCCATTGCCTTCTATCTTCTACACAAGTTTTCTCTTTTTGCCTATGGTTCTCACAGTCTATCCATATGGCAAGGACAGACATTTAAAATTTAGACTAAAATCTATCAATGAAATAAGTAGCTCTATAATGTATAGATCTCCAACTTGATTTCCCTTTTTAACTTGTAATGATATCCTACTAGCCTAAATTACATTTGCCTCTGGTAGAGAATGGAATGTTTGAGTGTAACTATCTTTCACTGACTAGCTCATATTGTCTTGCATGTAAAATCAAAATAGGTGGACTTCTGTTTGACATAAGATTATGTTTATGCCTCTTTAAAAAAAAAGACAAATAGTATTTGTAAATGACAATGGTACCCTGGCCATTACTGTTTAGGAGCTTAACTTCTTTCTGAATTTTACTATTATGAATTCTGAATATGAGATATGATAATTTAGATTTTATTAAAGATTCTTAAAAGTATGCCACCCCTCCAAACTAAATAGCAGTCCAAAATATTTATTGGAACCTATGTTTTATCAAGACTACAGAAATATTCTGAAACTACTAGCAAATGTGCCTACTTTAACTATATCCATATAAAATAACATTCAAATAGGTGAGCAAATTCTCATATTAAATTGGGCAATTTTAAAGATCTATTTCCATAGATTTAAAAACAAATGAAGCCGACCAGGAAAATATACACATCTGTAATGGGAGCTGGATCTTCAGTCAAGATGAACAATCAAACACCTCACTAAACATGCTTATAATTTAATAAGCATCTATAAATATAAACTAGGTAATATAACTGTATACAAAAATGACAAGAAAACCTGCATTTTACTATTTTGGGGGGTTTCATTTAGAAGAAGTCAATAGTATTTAACTCTTTGTCTGAAGAATTCCAATGAAAAGACCAGTGTGGCCAGGTGGTGGTGATGCACACCTTTAATCCCAGCACTCCAGAGGCAGAGGGAGACAGATCTCTGTGAGTTCAAGGTCAACCTGGTTGTATACAGCAAGTTCTAGGACTGTTATACAGAGAAACGCTGTTTTGAAAAACCAAGACCAAACAAAACAAAACTCCAAAACAACAACACAAAAACCAACAAAAACTAAAAATAAAAAGAAAGAGCAGTGTGAAGACAGCCTGATATGAACTGGAATGAGTACTGGAGGGTAACACTTCAGTATAGACAGGAACAAACCCAACTAACTAACTTTGTAATTGTAGCTTAGAGTGTTAATATATTTATCTTTAATATACATGTTAAAGATCACTTTTTAAGTTAGAGATAAAGCAAATATGAAATTTGAAGAATAAACCCTTTTTGTAGGACAAGTTGCTGAACTTTAAGCCCTGTTCTGCAGTAAGGAATGTACAGATTGTGAACAATTCCACAGCAGCAGAATGCACTATCAGCGGAACACAGATATTCTGGCTTTTACAGCAAAGTACAAGCAAGCACTGAGTAAAAACAATCTCCTTACCCTTCTTGTATAACTCTCAACATAAGCTGTTTTTTTTAACACTGTGAACCTATTAAAAATTCATAAAACTATAATAATGTACAGTATACATACCTCCTATGGGTCAAATGAGTGCCTTTTCATTAAACAAAGATATCTCAAGGCACTTAAGGGGTTAAGACACGATGCATGCATTCCTTTACATCAAAAGTGTGAAGTCACATGATTTGGAATAAGCCAACCTTATGATAAATACAAGTTACATCATTAAATCCAAGAAATTCCATAGATTCATAGTTATAATTTCTATAAGATGCTGGTAAATGGACACTGTGCAGCATTTCCTGGGAACCAAGTTCCACTTTTCTTCTCAACAGCAGGTCCCTACTGGGATGTCAGGGAAGATGTGCTGCATCCACAGGCAGTGTACTGGCTAATGTTGAGAATGGTATTGCTAACGTTTGAAAAATAAAATCTGGCAATCAGTAGAGTAAGTACATGAACCACTGGAAAGACCAGAGCAGACTCCTGATGTTTACTTCTTTTTGCTTTCAAGGTACAGGTGTGTAACAGAGATGAGTTCTGGGCCTTGCTGGGGCAATTCTACCAGAGGGGACTGCATGGCACCACCTCAAAATTCCACAAATTTACCCTGAACATATTCAGTTTCCACTATTTGTTCAGAGCAAAGCACAAAATAGTCAAAGATGTGAAGTTATAGGTTTTGAGTGACTTTTTTAAACATAAAGTGCAATAGTGCTGAAGTTTTCAAAGTTTGTTTGAGTTCTTCATTTTTTTGTGAGAGATGCCATTTCCTGCAAGCAGTATTATGGCACAGTGAATGTAACAAAAATCAGTTTCCCAATACTTATCCCAACCTTTTCGTTTTCTTATTTATTTAATGATGTTGTAAAGGGTTTAACAAAGCCTTCTTCATACACTTTCAAAATAGCTTCACAGACAAATCTGTATTGACTCTGAAAAATATAAATAGAAAAAAAACCAGAATTATTAGAAAACCTAGAAAACCAAAACCTAAAACCTCACTTGTATTTCTTATTAAGGAAGGAAGGAAGAAAGGAAGGGAGGGAGGAGGGAGAGGGGGAG
>NC_022013.1:11121013-11127161 GCF_000317375.1 Microtus ochrogaster | reverse complement strand
ATAGGAATGTTAAAACAAGCCATCAAGATAAAGTCTCAATCCTGAACATCTAAGCCCCAAATACAAGAGCACCAACATATGTAAAAGGAACATTGCTAAAGCTTAAATCACACATCAAACTCCTCACACTAATAGCAGGAGACTTCAACACTCCATTCTTTCCAATGGACAGGTCAACCAGACAGAAACTTAACAGAGAAATACGAGAACTTACAGATGTAATGACTCAAATGGACATAACAGACATCTTCAGAACATTTCACCCAAACACAAAAGAATATATGCTCTTCTCAACACTTCATGGAACCTTCTCTAAAATTGACCACATACTTAGTAAGAAAGCAAATCTCTACAGATATAAAAAAAAATTGGAATAAGCCCCTGCTTCTTATTGGATCATTGTGGTTTAAAGTTAGAATTTAACAACACTAATTGCAGAAAGCCTACATATTCATGGATATTGAACAGTGCTCAATTGAACCACTCCTGGGTCAAGGGAGAAATAAAGAAAGAAATTAAAGACTTCCTAGAATTCAATGAAAATGAAGAGCACAATGTACCCAAACCTAAGGGACACTATGAAAGCGGTGCTTAGAAGAAAGTTCATAGCATGAAGAGCCTACATAAAGAAAGTAGAGAAATCTCACACCAGCAACTTAACAGCACACCTGAAAGCTCTAGAAAAAGAAGCAGACTCACTATGGAGGAGTAGACGACAGGGAATAATCAAATTGAGGGCTGAAATCAATAAAAAGAAACAAAGAAAACAATACAAAGAATCAATGAAACAAAGAGCTGTTTCTTTGAGAAAATCAACAAGATAGACAAAACCTTATCCAAACTAATCAAAAGGCAGAGAGAGAACATCAAAAACTAACAAAATCAGAAATGAGAAGGGGGACATAACAGACACCAAGGAAATCCAGGGCATCATTAGGTCATTAGTACAAAAATCTATACTCCACAAAATTGGAAAAAGTAAAAGAAACGGACAATTTTCTGGATAGGTACCACATACCAAAATTAAATCAAGGCCACTGAACAATTTAAATTGACCTATAACTTGTAAGGAAATTTAAAACAAAACAAAACAAAACAAAACAAACAAAAACAAAAACAGGGCTGGATGGTTTCAGTACAGAAATCTACCAGAACTTCAAAGAAGAGGTAATGTGCTAACACCTACTCCTCAAAGTAGTCCACATAATAGAAAGAGAAGGAGCATTGCCAAATTCTTTTTTTTATTAAATTTTATTATTCAATTAAGGATCTCCGCCTCCCCCCCCCCCGCCCCCGCCTCCCATCTCCCTCCCCCTTCCCCGATCAAGTCCCTCTCCCTCATCAGCTTGAAGAGCAATCAGAGTTCCCTGACCTGTGGGAAGTCCAAGGACCGCCCACCTCCATCCAGGTCTAGTAAGGTGAGCATCCAAACTGCCTAGGCTCCCCCAAAACCAGTATGTGCAGTAGGATCAAAAACCCATTGCCATTGTTCTTGAGTTCTCAGTAGTCCTCATTGTCCGCTATGTAAGTTCGGGCCAAATTCTTTTTATGAGGCTAGAGTTACCCTGATAACTAAACCACACAAAGACTCAACCAAGAAAGAGAATTACAGACCAATCTCCCTTATGGACATGGATGCAAAAATATTCAATAAAACAATGGCAAACCAAATCCAAGAACACATCAAAAAACAAAAACAAAAACAAAAACAAAACATTCACCATGATCAAGTCAGCTCCCTCCCAAAGATGTAAGGATGGTTCAACATATGAAAATCTATCAGCCGGGCGGTGTGGCGCACACCTTTAATCCCAGCACTCGGGAGGCAGAGGCAGGCGGATCTCTGTGAGTTCGAGACCAGCCTGGTCTACAGAGCTAGTTCCAGGACAGGCTCCAAAACCACAGAGAAACCCTGTCTCGAAAAACGACAAAAAAAAAAAAAAAAAAAAAAAAAAAAAAAAAGAAGAACGAAAAAAAAGAAAATCTATCAATGTAGCCGGGCGGTGGTGGCGCACGTCTTTAATCCCAGCACTTGGGAGGCAGAGACAAGAGGATCTCTGAGAGTTCTAGGCCAGCCTGGTCTAGAAGAGCTAGTGCCAGCACAGGCTCCAAAGCTACAGAGAACCCTGTCTCGAAAAACAAAACAAAAAAGAAAATCTATCAATGTAATCCACCATATAAATAAACTGAAAAAAATATGATAACCTCATTAGATGCTGAAAAAGCATTTGACAGAATCCAATACCCCTTTCATGATAAAGGTCTTGGAGAGATCAGGGATACAAGGATCATATCTAAACATAATAAAAAGCAATATACAGCATGCTGACAGTCACCATCAAATTGAATGGAGATAAATTCAAAGCGATTGCACTAAAATCAGGACCAATACAAGGCTGTCCTCTCTCTCCAAATCTATTCAACATACTTCTTGAAGTTCTGGCTACACCAATAAGATAACAATGATAGATTGGAAACATGTTGATGGCCTGAGAATTTTATAAGGAATGTCATGTCAATAGTAAAAGTTTAAAAAAAAAAAAGACTTTTCCATGAACATGGTACCAAGGTAAGAAAATCATAAGAAAATATCCTACTTGTTTTTGATACAATCAAACACTACTACCTGAGAAAGTAACCCAAAGGCTACTCAAAGGAATGGAATTGGGCAGATGGATGTGTTCCATTTTGTAGAATGTGGAAAACTAAAATATGTATACCACACCACTGATACCTATTCAGGTTTTCAATGGGCAACTGCTTTCAGCTTGGAAAAGGCTGATTCAGTAATCACACTTTTGCTAGAAGTTATGGTCATCATGGGTATATCTGTACAAATAAAAACAGACAATGCTCCAGCATTTGTCTCTAAGAAAATGAATCAGTTTTTTGCTTATAATATAAAACATATTACAGGTATATCACACAATCATATAGGCAGTTGTAGAAAAATCAAATTGAACTCTAAAGGCTATGTTAAATAAACAGAAACGGATGATGTATACCCCCAGAAATAGATTTTATAATGCTTTATTAATTTTCTAAATGTTAATGAGAAAGAAACAACAACTGTGGAGAAACACTGGATAGTAGAAAAAAACAAAAGAATTAAATCAGCTGATACATTTTAAAGATGTACTGACTTCAGAATGGAAAACAGAACATGTATTACCTTGGGGAAGGAGTTTTGCTTTTGTTTCCACAGGAGAAGAAACATTAGGGATACCATCAAAATTGATAAAAATTCAATTTGAACAAGAGATATCTCTCAATTAGAAGAGCTGATAGATCACTGAATAGCATGGCCATTTAAACTAAACTAACACATAAAACTAACAAATGCTTTTCATTTGATCACTATAACTTGCACAAAGACAATCTTCTCAAAATTAGGGTTGGGGAAGGGTTTTGCTTCTGTCTTTTCAAGAGAATAAAGGTATTCAGCTAAGGAATCTGAAGACCACTGGACAAATGAGACATCTAAGGAAAAAGACAAATCATCCAGGAAAAAAAATGTGTCAAAGAAAAGAGTAAATTGAGCCGGGCGGTGGTGGCGCACGCCTTTAATCCCAGCACTCGGGAGGCAGAGGCAGGCGGATCTCTGTGAGTTCGAGACCAGCCTGGTCTACAGAGCTAGTTCCAGGACAGGCTCCAAAACCACAGAGAAACCCTGTCTCGAAAAACCAAAAAAAAAAAAAAAAAAAAAAAAAAAAAAAGAAAAAAGAAAAAAAAAAAAGAAAAGAGTAAATTGGCCTATTGGGATATCCCATTTCCAACAGGATAAAACGTTATAAATCTTCCTAAATGTTTGTTTCTGCTATTCTCTTTTTTTGGTTTGTTTGTTTTTTGTTTTTCAAGACAGGGCTTCTCTGTAGCTTTGGTGCCTGTCCTGGAACTAGCTATTGTAGACCAGACTGGCCCCGAACTCATAGAGATCCTTTTGTCTCTGCCTCCCAAATGCTGGGATTAAAGGCATGTGCTACCACTGCCTGGCGTTTCTGCTGAGCTCTACAGACATGTAATGCAAATATGTCTTTTTGTGGTCTCCGTCTAATTATAATTGAAGCTGGCTTTGGAGTTCAAGTGGGCTCTCTCCTTCTCTAAACCCAAGCAAGTTTTTTAAAGTAAAATCCAAAATCTCCATGTCATGTCAGTAGAGCCATAAATAATATGGGACAGAAGAAAAACAAATATTTAAGGACAACTTTATTGATACTAAGATCATAATTCTTTGGTTTTATAATGACTCTATAGCAGTTTTTCTTAAGGTATACATTTTATAAGGTTTACATTTCATAAGATTAATATATATTTTAAACTTTTGTCATGATATTAATGGTCATATAGAGTACTAATTCTAGAAAAAGGTTTCATCTACTTTCCTGTACATGATTTTGGGTTTGAGTCTCTATCAGTTTTCTACAATGAATCATGAGCAGGTCTAACAGTGACTTTTGAAGTCTCCAAAAGGAGGATAGGGGCCCCACCACAACGATTCCTCCAGGACTATGATAACACCACTAAGCTGAAAAACACCGTGTAAAGATCAGCTTTGGACTACAAACTGCTTAGAACAATTTCGAGGTGTCTAACTGAGATGATCCAGCCTAACAGATTACTCTAGCCAGGACTTGAGAGTAACCCTGCACTTTCCAGGTGCGCAGAGACTGGACAACAAATGAATGGTATAGTTACCTCTCCCAAGACTTGACAACCCAAATTTTTCTTTTCAGGATCCCCTAAAGAAGCCCTCTTCCCCAGATAGCAGAAAGTAAATTTAAGAAGACAAAAACCATATTCCCAAGATGTGGGGTGGGTGGCTTTTGTTCTTTCATTTTGTTACGGATATTTGTCACTATTTGGAGGATTGGTCACAAGTTGTTATTTGTAATGGTTAAAAAAAAAACAAAGAAAATTACATTCAAGGTTCTTGTTTGGAAAAGGAAAAAGGGGGATATAGATATAATAGGATAAAAGGGTAGGTTATTGAATCTACTCTGAAAAGAAATAAGATAAAAAGATAGACTATTGAGTCTACTTTTAAAAAGCAACCACAATTTTTAAATATTTTACATTGGAGTGGACTTATGTGTGTTGTATACAAATTTTGTATATTGATACAAATTTGAGATTAATTTGGTAGAACGTACTGACATATACTTCTTGTTCAAGGTATTATACCTACACAAGTCATTTAACAATGTAATACAAATTTCTATTCCTTGAAAATTATTATTACCAACTGTTTAGGATAATAAGGAAATACAGGTTAGTAGATAATTACCTATTACAACTGATTTTGTAGTCAGATTAGGTATGTTTTCAAGGTCATACAAAGATATACTTTAGATAGACAGGTCAACTTCAAACACCTCAGAGATCTACTGAATATGGCATTTAAGATATTTTAATAACATATGCTCTTTTTGTTTGTTTATTTGTTTTTTTTTATCTGTTCCTGGCAAAACCAATCTACTTCAGAGAAGATAATGGACATAGAAGAAACTCCACATGGAGTTTGCTTTCTTTGTGGCAAATCTAAGCCAGTGGTCAAGAAAATGCCCTTGGCTTGACTGCTGACAGTATGTTGTCCTAATTGGACAAGCAGGACACAAAAAAGAGCGACTGCCAGACATTGTCAAGACAAAGTGAAACAGCCCTTCAGAATATCCTGCTTCACAGAATAGTCTGTTGAATATTCTAGGCCTGTAGTCTGAAGATGGATGCACCAATATTGCAGAGGAACTTTGGGTGAATGTCCAGGCAGCCAGTTGTTTCTGTTATATTTCTTACATTTATTGGAAGTTGTTCCTTGCACTTCCTGCTTACTCAGTTAATATTATTTCCTTTTTGATTCACTGAGGGAGTTGAGGACTAGATAGTTATAGTTTTCCTTGATTACTAGATACAGAAAGCAAGTTTTATGATGGAAAATAAATTAGGTAGAAGACTTTGGATTCACCAAGATAGGATAGCTAATGGAGTATTTTCTCTGATTTTGTCAAATGTAAATGGACTAGATATCACTGATGCATTTATTACCTGTATTGTTGCGGAAGGTCCTTCCGCTCCTCTAGCCTATAGCCGCTGAGATACCCGCCCATTGGGGCGTGGTCTCTCTCCCTTTAAAAAAGCGGCCACTTCCTTC
>NC_022013.1:11109134-11114438 GCF_000317375.1 Microtus ochrogaster | reverse complement strand
CTCGGCTGGCGACTAGACTCCTTTCCTGGTTGTACAGAGGACTGACGGTGATCTGTAAGTTTTTTCCCCTTTTAATAAATAGTACCCTATTAATCATAATTCCAAACTGCTGTGGCATCGTTTGTGACTTACGTCTACACTGTATACATTATATATTCTTATTGTATACATTATATACTGTTATTGCCTGTATACATTATATATTTTTATTGTTATTATATATTGTATTGTATATATTTTTATTGCATACAGTTTTGCTTATATTAGTTATAACTGTCTTTATTTTAGACAAAAGATGGGAAATATAGTGGTATCTTTTTTGTGTTTTAATAAATAAAGCTTGCCTAAAGATCAGAGTTCAAGATAGGAACAATAGCTAGCCATACAGGCTAGAGAGTGGTGGCACATACCTTTAATCCCCAAACAGACAGAGGTAGGCAGATCTCTGTGAGTTCAAGGCTATCCTGGGCTACACAAGACTGATCCTGGTAGTGGTGGTTCACACCTTTAATCCCAGCACTAGAAAGGTAGAGACAGGAGCAATATGGCTGGCTAGAGAGAGGAATATAAAGGGGAAGAGACAGGAACTCAGTGGAGTGTAGAGTCTGAAGATTTGTGGAGATAGGATCTTGTCCTTTCGGTCGAAGATTTGGTAAAGGTAAAAGGTCTCTCTAGTGATTGGCTGCTTTGTTTTTCTGATCTACAGCTTGAACCCCAATTTCTTTCTCTGAATTTTTATTATTCATGCTACAAGAAGCTACAACAATATACTCAAGTTCTAAAGACCATGAATGCTAGCTCAGACTAAAGTGCCCAGCAAAACTGTCAGATATAGTTAAAAGAGAAACAAAAACTTTCCATGATACAAATATTTAAAAAAAAATTGTGTCCAACAAACTAGTCCTGTAGAGAATACTGGAAACAATATTTAGTTCTGAAGAAAGGAATAAGTATAGCTTGTGATGCTATAATTATTGGTACAACTAACAATACAAACAACTAAATCAATAAATAAAATACAATGACTACAATCAATACACACCTTTCAAAAACAGCTTTATGGCCACAATTCTCCAATCAAGACACAAAAATCTATCCCTTACTGTCCACAAAAAACTCACTTTAGCTTTAAAGATAACCATCTTAAAGTAAAAGGTTAAAAAAAAGTATTCCAATTAAATGGAACTAGGAAGCAAGCAGGCATTGCTATCCTAATATATAACAGGATGGATATGGCAGCTTTCCACTGCATTTTTATTTACAGTACCAAGTGATGGTGACTATTAAAATATGGAATAATAATTTCTGAGTAAGAATTAAAAATATGAAAGTATAATTTAGAGGTAGGCTTTAAGGCATATACTTGTCAGGAGGCTGAGAAGTTGGAGCCTAGCCTGGGGTACAGAGTGAGTTCTAGGTTGGTCTGAGTTACATAGTAGGACTCTGTCATAAATATGTGTGTTTGTCTGTGTGTAAGAAGAAAAGATATAGAATGAAGATTGGTAAGTAGGTCAAGCATGTGTAGGAGATACATGTACACATGAAATATAGTGCTTACAGGTGTCTGGATCATCATGGCTCTTTGATCTCTCATTGTTCTTACAATATCTAGCGGATAAATTGGCTGATTACATTCAATGAGACACATGGCAGTTTCCATAGTAATAAGAACCCCAGTCCTTCCAATTCCAGCACTAAAAAAGAGAGAGAGATGTGCAACGTTTTAGTGGTACAATTGTTAAACTTGTAATTTTTCTGCAGAAATATCAAAGTACCAAATCACAATAAAGAAAAACAATTTCATTTTAAGGTTTTACTTCATGGAAGAAAGTCAACTGTTAAATATTTTAAAACCATTTTAAAATGCAAAGTAGATCTAAAATAATACATTAACGATTACATAAATGACAATTATGTTTTATATGACATATAAGTCAATGTTTTAAACAAAGTTAATTTATATCGAACTTACCACAGAGATATTAAAAAAACCCTCCTGGATACATAATCTATAAGCATAACTATAGTAGCTATTGAAGATTTCTCTACTATAAAGAAACCACAAATATCTCGCCATTTTTGACACTGAATCTCATTTGTTTTTTAAAGAAATATTTTATTTTTATGAATGTAAATGTTTTGGCTACATATATGTAAGTGCACCATGTGCATGTGCCTGTTGCCTGCAGGTCAGAAGAAGGTAACATCCTCATCGATGGGAGTTACAGATGGTTGTCAGTCACCATGTGAGTGCTGGTTACTGAATCCTGGTCCTCTGTGGAAACAAGTACTTTTAACCACTGAGCCATCATCTCTCCAGCCCTGATACTGGCCTCTTAAATTTTTTTATTAGGTAGAATAAAAAATGATGGATTTCATGACATTTTTCATGTATGATATGACACTTTGCTCATATTTAACCTCCTCCTACTACCCCCTTTTTCCCGCCACAAAGATCTCCCTCCACTACCAGTCTTCTTTGCTTTCAGGTCATATGTATACATTTAAATACATGTGTATATTTAAATCTAGATACTCTATGACAACAAATAGAACATTCTAGCTTTCCCATGAACTCTCCCACTTCCCTTCTTTTCTTTCAATCTTGTAGTCTTCTTCTTTTTATTTGCCTGTCATATGCTTTTTTTTTTCAGTAAATATCAGCAAAAATACTCAAAATTTGTCTTTCTGCACCTGGCTTACTTTAATACAATAATCTGTAGTTCTATCAACCTTGTTATAAATGACATTTTCATTCTTCTTTACACCGAATTCATTGTCCATATGCACATTTCCTCATTCATTCACCTGTTGTTGGGCATCTAGGCTGGTTCCATACCTTGGCTATTGTCATTAGTGTAGCAATAAGTACAAACATTTAAGCATCTCTGTGATGTATGTAGACCTGGCATCAGTGCTTCAAGTATATACTGAACAGTGATATATATGATAGTTCCATATTCAGGGAACCTACATACTGATTTCAACAGAGGCTGGAGCAATTTATACTCTCAGTAGCAGTGACTAAGGGTTCATCTTCCTCCCCATCCTCCCCATCCTCCCCATCATTTATATTCTTGATGATGGCCATTCTGAGTGGAATGAGATGGAATGTCATCTAGTTTTAATTTTCATCTCTCTGGTAACTAAAGGATGTTGAACATTTTTTTCACATGTTCATTGGCTATTTGTATTTATTTATTTATTTATTCATTCATTTATCGTGTACACAGTATTCAGCCTCCTTTTATGCCTACAGGCCAGAAGAGGGCACCAGATTTCATTCCAGATTGTTGTGAGCTACCTTGTGGTTGCTGGGAATTGAACTCGGGACCTCCAGAAGAACTTAGGACCTCCGGAAGATCAGCCAGTGCTCTTAACTTCTAGGCCATCTCTCCAGCTCTATTTGTATTTCTTCTTTTGAGAACTATTAGTTTACTGAGTGGATATTTTGTTATTGTTCTTTCTAGGTATTATTCCTGACATCTCCAGTTGGCAAACTGTCTCTTCACACCACTGGTTATTTCCTTTGTCATGAAGGAACTTTAACTTTGATTCAGTTCCATTTGTTGATTCTTGCCATTATTTTATAATTAGTATTGCTAGTACTCTTTTTTAGAGAGTTTCTGCTTGTGCTATGAGTGTTTGACCCATGTTTTACTCTACGAGTTTCAGATTTTCAAGTCTTATATTAAGGTTTCTGATCCATTTTAAACTGATATTTATGCAGTGTGAGAAATATGAATCTAGTTCCATTCTTTTAAAAGTGGCTACCCAGGTTGTCCAGTACCATATATTGAGTAGGTTGTCTTTTCTCCAATATATGTGTGGTTGGTCACTTTTTACCAACGCAACATGAACTAGAGTCTCCTAAGAAGAAACCAATTGAGGAACTCCCTCCACCGAGAGCCTGTAGGGATGTGTTGGTGGGCACATTGTCTTAATTGCTGATTGATATGGGAGGGTCCAGACTACTGTGGTAGTGCCCTTGACAGGTGCACCTAGGCTATATAAGAAAAGGAGGTGAGCAAGTCAATAGCCCTAAAGGAGTAACCACTGTGGTCATTCTTCAGTTTCTGCAACTAGGTTCCTGCTGTGAGTCTTGCCCTGACTTCCCTCCATGATTAAAAATATGCTACTAAGGTAAAGAATATCCTTTCCTTCCCAAGTTGCTTTGGGTAGTGTTTTGATTATAGCAAGAGGAAAATCAAACTAGAGTAGAAGCTGGTACTAAGAGTGAGGCCTTGCTGTGGTGGACCTGACTATGTGGCTTTTATGCCTTATGGGAGAAAGGTGGAGAATTTGAAGCCTTGAGCTGAAAAAGTCATTAAGTGTTTGAAGCTTAATGAATTTTTAGAAAAAAATGTTGAAAGCAATGAAGATGATGGAGGCCTGACTTGTGAAGTTTCAGAGGGAAGTTAGAGTCCCTCAAAATAGTCTACCAAGGCTGTTCATATGATATTTTGAATAAGAATAGACTGTTTTTTGTCTGCTGGAGCTGAAGAATATTTTTTTTATTAACAAGAGACCTATGCTACCAAAGAAAAAGTATGTTTTAAACACATGTAAAATGGTAGAACTGTATGCATTTACTTCTGGGCCCATTATTCTAGTTCACTGGTCTCCACGTCCATTTGATGCCAGTAGTTTTCTCACTATAGCGATGTAGTATAGTTTGAGATCAGGCACTGCGATACTCAGTGCTTATGATGGGCAGAGCACTATTTGGGGTCTTTTGTGCTTTCATGTGAGTTTTAGGATTGTCTGTTCCAGTTCTGTAGAGAATGTCACTAGAATTTTGACAAGGCTTATAGTCAGTCTGTAAGTTACTTTTAGTAACACAGACATTTTTACAATTATTCTGGAAATCCAGAGTATGGGAGGTCTGTTCGACTTTCAGTGTAGTCAATTACTTTTTCAGTATTTAAAACTTTTTATTGTAGAGGTCTTTAATGTCCTTCATTATGTTTAGTCTTAGGTATTTTATTCATTAAAGCTATTATAAACTGAATTCTTTGTTGACAAATTTGTTACTTGTAAATATGAAAGATGTCTATTGTGTATGTTTTTTTCTCTTTTTTTAAATCCTATTATTTTGCTAAAAGTGTTTTTCAAAGCTAAGTTTTTTCAAGGAATCTTTTTTTTTAAATTTTTTTTTTAATTGAGAAAAGAAAAAAAAAACAAGTTTCCACCTCCTCCCACCCTTCTCCCCCTCTCCCCACTCCTCTCCCCCTCCCTCTCCAGTCCAATAGGCAGTCAGGGTTCCCTGCCCTGTGGTAAGTCCTAGGTCCTCCCCCCTCCGTC
>NC_022013.1:11069233-11109034 GCF_000317375.1 Microtus ochrogaster | reverse complement strand
GCAAAGCCAGCACATTACGTAGGATCAAAACCCCGTGCCATTGTCCTTAGCTTCTCATCAGTCCTCATTGTTTGCCATGTTCAGAGAGACCAGTTATATCCCATGCTTTTTCCGTCACAGTCCAGCTGGCCTTGGTGAGCTCCCAATAGATCAGCTCTTTAAGATCTTTCAAATTCGGACTACAAGCCTAGAAACTAGAGCTAATTTAACTTTTTCCGTTATGACTTTTATCATCTCATTCTCTTATCTCATTATTCTAGCTAAGATTTGAGATTATACTGAATAAAGTATATTATATTGCACTATATTAAATATGCAAATTGTATTGTTCCTGACTATAGAAGAAATGTGTTCAGTGTTTCCTGCATTTAGAATAAAGTTGGCTACAGGTTTGTTGAAGTTCGTCTTTATTATGTTAGAGGCACGGTTCTTCTGTTTTTCCTTTTCATTCCCTCCTCCTTCCTTCCTATAATCTTACAGGTTGTTGTTGTGGTTGGTTAGACTAATAGTCTGTTCTTTTTACTCTCACTATCTGCATTAGCAATTGCACTGTCTTTCTATGTGTACCTTTGTTCATTTAGTCCGCTCATGAAATTTAATCTCTCCTGTGCTCTCTTGATTGAATCTATCTTTTCTACTCTCTTTTTTTTTTTAGGATCCCTTTAAATATTTTTGCAATGCAGACTTGGTGATCAGGAACTGTTTTAGTGTTGAAATGTCCTTATTCCTGTTCACATAAGAGGTAGTAGCTTTGTTAGATACAACAGATTTATTGGTTATATATTTATTGGTCAGGGCTTGAAATATACTATTCCACGCTTTTCTGGCACTGCAATTTCTGATGTGCTCGCCCCCTTGCCAAACAATTTACTATCTCAACCTTGTTTATCAGAATTATTTATTTATTTTGAGGTATATATACACATATGTATTTATGTATGCACATCAGATACATTCCTGGCACAAGAAGTCAGAAGAAAGAATCAAATCCTTTGGAACTAGGTTTATAGATAATTATGAGCCACTCTGTGGGTGCTGGGAATCAAACCCAGGCCTTCCACAAGAGCAGCCAGTGTTCTTAACTGCTGAGCCATCTCTCAAGTCCCTATGCCAATGGCTTTATAACTGAGTTGCTATTTTTTTACCTACATTTTTTTCAGAAAGGGACTCACTATAGCCTTAAACTCACAAGGATCCTCCTGCCTTTGTATCAAGGTATCTTCCACTAGGCCTGGCTCTGGCTCTCTTACAGCTTTTTTTTTTGTTTTGTTTTGTTTTTTTGTTTTTCGAGACAGGGTTTCTCTGTGGCTTTGGAGCCTGTCCTGAAACTAGCTCTTGTAGACCAGGCTGGTCTCGAACTCACAGAGACCCGCCTGCCTCTGCCTCCCGAGTGCTGGGATTAAAGGCATGCGCCACCACAGCCCGGCTTATTTTTGGCATTTTGAGTACATTGTATCATGGAGAGGTTTTCCCCTGGTCATGTAATTTTGGGTTCTAAATAATTCTTGGGCTTAGATGTTTATTTCTTCCCTAGATTTGGAAAACTGCTCTAATTTCATTGACTGGATTTTCTGGCCATTAGCTTTCATGTTGACTCCTTCTACCCCAGATTCTGAGGTTCTGTCTCTTGATTGTGGCCTACAAGTTTTGAAAGCTCTGGTTGTGCCTCTGTTTGTTTGCTTTCAAGCCTTCAAGTGTGGATAGCACTCTTCAGACTGGTCCACAATCCTGATGTTCTTTTATTGTTGTTGTGTTTGCTCTAGCCTATTGGTGCTGCTTTTTACATTCTATATTTTATTAAAAAATTTGCTCTACTGAGATTTTCATTTTTAACATTTCTATTTGTTTTTATTAGCCCCAATTTCTTTGATTAATTCCAAGTCCCAATGTTAGTTCACTCATCTGTTTGTTTGTATCTTCCTTGAAGTTATTGATAATTTTTACAGGAAAATGTTTGAATTCACCCAACATTTTATCTGTCTTAGTATCTTTGAATTTAGTAACCGAGGGTTATGTCTGTGTCCTAATTTGTGCTTCTGTTGGAGTGGATTTACATTCAGGTTTTCTTTGGGGATCTGCTTAGTGAGCACCCGACACTTGCAGGCTAAACCTTCCTGCAATACCATGAAGGGAGATGAAGACAAATTGGCTCATCAACAGTAACACCACACTGAATGTGACATGCAGTTAAAACTGGCCGAAGCCCAGCCGGGCAGTAGTAGATCACACCGTTATTTCAGTACTTAAAAGACAGAGGCAGGCAGATTTCTGAGTTCAAGGCCAATCTGGTCTACACAGCAAGTTCCAGGACAGCAAGAGATACACAGAGAAACCTTGTCTTGAAAAACAAAAACAAATAAATAGATCAAAGCCCATAATATACCATCAATGACCAAAGAAGAGAAAGTGGCAAAAGTAATGGAAAGTAAACTGTGAAGTTGACAATCGTTTAGAGAAAACATGGAAATAGTAATGAATAAAGTAAAGGAAGAAGTCAGTAAAGGAGAGAAAACAGATGCAAAAAAAAAAACAATGTTAAATAAAAGGAAAAAGAAGAGTAAAGACAAGTTATATAAGGGAAGAGAAAAAACAGGAGATTAAAACAATAAAAAGAAAGCTTGCTGAAAAATGAAAAACAGATAAACATAAAAAGGCAATTGAAAAGATAAAGACATAAAAATTTTATTTTTTTAAGACAGGAATGGCAGTACACACATGTAACCGTAGAATTGGGAAGGTGGAGGACCAAGGATCAGGAGTTCAGGGTTGTTCAAATTACAAAAACAGTATAAGACCAGTATAGGTTATATTAGACCTCATTTCAAAAATATTAAAGCAATAAAAAAACATCAGTAAGATGAAGTTAAAATACCAACAAAAGTATAGTAGGGTAAAAAATCCAGAGGAAACACAAGGGCAAAAACAACAACAACAATAACAACAAAACAGAAACAAATCAACAACAACAAAAACAAGAAAGAAACAAACAAAGGAACAATTTGGATCTGATTCAGCTTTCCTTACTGGCTAAACTTCAGAGGCCCACAGGGCTATCTTCACTTTATTAAATTCCCATGTCTGTGTTCTAGTGGCCTCTGCTGGTCACACTTAGTTTTGCACTCTAAAACTGAAAATTACATTCCTGCTGTTATAAATTACACCGTTCTGAATATCTTGTTATATCAACACAAACACATGAAGATAAAGGTAGTATTACATCAGATCTAAGTTACCAGTTGAAAGACACATTCTAATTTCAGAGATATTAAAATAGGAAAAGAACTAGAAAAATAGCTATTTTTCCCTTTCCATAGTTTATGACACTGTTATATTAGAATATTTCCTTTGTCTTCCACCCTTAGAGAACAGCTTTCACTCTAAATATCACAGTATTAATCACAATAAAAGGCCAAAATACAGTATGTATTCCCCTAGCAGCCAATTATTCATTTATTAAGGGCAGGAAATAAAATACCTGCAATGAACAACAATTGGCTCTTCTTTTCCAGCCCTCTTGTTTCGTACATGACAAACAAAATCCAGAAAGTCACTGGAATCATCAGGTACTCCATGGTCAGGCCAGGCTGTGTACTGAATCTGAGTGAGTTGACGACTCTCATTTTTCTAAATGAAAATGAAAAGTTACACATTTTGACATAGGAATTACCTGTAAAGTGTAAATATTCATGTCATTTTACTTTTAGAAGGAGAACATAAACACCTTCCCTTTTCTTCTTGCCATACTGTAAAAATGCACTAAAATCCAGTATTTCAACAGAAGGAAAGGATTTCACAAAAATAGTTGCGACCTTTTAAGGGCTGCTTATACTTTTTTGATTTTCTATGTGAATGTATGAAGAGTCTTTCCTTTAGAACAGGGTCTCTCTCTGAACCCAGCCATTGCCTGTAGTTATGGTGGACCCAGAAAGCCCCAGGGATCATTCTGTCTCTGATATTCAGAGTTGGGTTTATAGGACTTGCAGTTGTGACTGGCTTGTTATATCAGTGCTGGAATCTGAACTCTGGTGCTGAAGACTGTGCAGCAAGTTTTCTTACTTACTAAACCATCTTTCTAATCAATAGTCGAGTAATTTTTATTTCACACTAACTCACAGTAAAAATAATTTTAGCTTTCAAAGTCTTTACAGACACTCTTGACACCTTACCTCTTGGTTGAATAGTGTCATCTTCCTGAAGATATAGGCAGAGTTTCCTTCTTCAGAGTGGCAGGTGACTTGATAGCATCCATAGAATGAACTTCCTGGGGGTTCTGGCCAATACTGGTGACATTTAACCTGATTACCAACAGGATCAATTACACAAAATTATACACTTAGGTGTAGGAATTTAAATTCTCTGACTTTCAAGTACTTTAATTTTTAAGAACTTTCAATTTTGCAGAAAATAATTAATTTCTCATATACCCTTCGCTTAAATCTTCCAACTAATGTTTTTATGTGTGTATGTATGTATTGTATAAATGTGTATATGCACATATATGAGTGTGCATGTAACACATGTGTGTGCCAATATTGGGTGTCTTCCATCACTAACTGTTTTTTATTTTTTTTTTTTTTTGTGGTTTTTCGAGACAGGGTTTCTCTGTGGCTTTGGAGCCTGTCCTGGAACTAGCTCTGTAGACCAGGCTGGTCTCGAACTCACAGAGATCCGCCTGCCTCTGCCTCCCGAGTGCTGGGATTAAAGGTGTGCGCCACCACCGCCCGGCCATCACTAACTTTTCTTGAGATAGGGTCCGTCATTGTACTTGGAGGTCATCCAATTTGGCTAGGCAAGCTAGCTGGACAATGAGCTCGGGGATCCACCTGTCCTGGCCCTCCAGTTTTAGGGCTATAGATACATGCTACCATACCTCTTACATGGGTGCTGGGGACCTGAGTTCAGGTTCCCATGCTTGCATGGCAGGCACTTTACAGACTTAGCTATCTCGCCCAATAATTATGCACATTACAACCCTTTGTAATAGTAAGCAATGTGTTTGCCTATATCCTAATTAGTTTTACCGCAGGTGTGTATGTACATGTGTGATATGTACTATTTACTCCTAGTCTTATTATCATATAGCTGGCTCATTTAAAGTGCAATTGCTGCTAGTATAGCTCATAGAACTGTACAACCACCACCCTAAATACTCTCAGGACATTTTCACCATACCCTAAAACCCTCTATTCATTAGTATTTGCTGTGCATTCTATTCCATTCCATTCTCTTTTTCAACTTAGGCATCTACTAATCTATTTTCTATACTTATGGAATAGCCAATCCTGGATGTTTCATAAAAGTAGAATCATACAATAATTTTTGTTGTAAGAACATTTCACTTAGTACAATGTTCTCCAGGCTCATTCAAATTCTAGTATCAGTACTTCAGTTATGATTATTATCAAATATTCTTCAGTAATTTAAACATATTACGTTTTAATTGGTATATGTGAATTTCCATTTCATGGCTAATTCTGTGAAGGCATGGACATCTCTTCAATTCCTTGAGTATATACAGTACTGAAACTGATGCCCTACAGAAATACTATGTTTAACTTTTGAGAACTGCCACACTTTTCCAGTGCAGTGCTGCACTTTCTCCACTCTATGATCAACACTCTGCTTACCTTTTATTCTACTCAGGCTACTGTATACATAGTAGTGTCTCACTGTGATTTTGATTTACATTTACTTTTGGAAATCTAATATCTTCTTATGTGCTTAACGGGCGGTGTACCATCATAGGTAATTGTCTATTTAGACCATATGCCAAATTTTTAAATCATCTTGCCATTTAACATTTAGCTTGTAAGAAATCTTTACATATTCCATACACAGGCCTCTTAGATATACATGATTTTAAAGAAAGATAAGAATGATAACATTTTTTAACACAAGTATGGGTTGAAGTATTTAGTTATAATATCAAATCATGAAACCACAAGAAAAGATTACAGGCTACAAAAAGAATATTCTGAGTACATAAATACAATGTAATTTGAAAAGAGCCCAAGTAATGGGCAATATTCAACTACAGCTTACTCTGCCACGTTCAACTTGTGTGGTCAACATTACAACCATGGAGGAGCCTTGTTCCCAAGTCATTTGCCAAAAATCTTTGCAAGTGTGTGGTAATGGCCCTTGACAAGCAATGTACTGATTTATAATACTTGAAGAAGGAATTTCCATCTAAAAAGAAAAAGACATTACATTTTTTTGCATTTTGACTTTTTACTATGACTGGGAAGATTAAAATCATCCATTAATATTAAACTAAACACAACTAATCTCAATAAACTAATTAGTACAATAATCTTCATTAATAATTTCATCTGTAAAGGAAATTTCCTGGCAAATTTCCAGTCAAACATATTTATCATTCAATTGTGGAGAGAGGAACTTAAAAACAAATATTTTCCAAAACACCACATTTTTTTTCTTTTTCTTTATTTCTTGGAGACAAGGTCTCACTATGTAGTCCAGCCTCCCAAACATTCTAAGAATATATATGACCATATCTGGCATGACTGTGACTTAAGGACAGCTTTACAGAGAAACTTGTTTTAGAGGCAGAGAATATGCTAGAAAATATTTTAAAAGTATCTATAGTTTATTAGTAAATTTCCTGAGTAAAAAATTCTCATGAAATATCTCATAAAAGAACATGAAGAGCTATTAGGATGATGTTTAAACTTGTGTATAGAATGAAATAAGAAAAATATTGGGGAATACAATTAAACTACATTTGAGGTTGATTTTAACAAGGTGATATCTACCCATAGCAATGCAGAGAATACCAAATGATGTATCCTTGATATCTCCCTCTCAAACCAAATTTCAGTTATCTAGTTTCTAGTATCTCTTTCACATAGACAGTCTGTACCCAACTATTTTCCAATTTTTCTGTAAAACTATTTTTAAAATGATAGCACACAATATATGATCCTATTGTCTGAAAGATAATGCCAAAATTAATACCTAAATTTCTTTCTTTTTAATATCCCTTCAGAAAAAAACTGTAATTTGCTTTATGGCACTGTTAATATGTTTGTTAGCAATAGCAAGGTTAAACTGAAAACTTCTATAAACTTGAAATTTTTAGCAAAAATGAAAATAAGAGCAACAGGAAGAAATGAGAAAGTTGGATCAAAGTGTACATATGCATACTTTAAATTCTGAAAATACGATACTTCCTCTAGAGAAGTTTTACCCACCTACACTTCAGCCAACAACACACAGGATTGTATTTTCAATGATAATTGCTAATATATCTATAATCCCTTATCTATAGTTCTGAAAATACCAATAGTATGAAATGCAAAACTGCTTCTGGTGTTTTAAGACTTGTCCTCGACTTGAAGGCATTTTTATTTATTTATTTATTTTTATTTTTTTCCGTTTATTTATTTATTAAAGATTTCTGTCTCTTCCCCATCACCGCCTCCCATTTCCCTCCCCCTCCCCCAATCAAGTTCCCCTCCCTTGTCAGCCCTTAGAGCTATCAGGGTTCCCTGCCCTGTGGGAAGTCCAAGGACCACCCACCTCCATCCAGGTCTAGTAAGGTGAGCATACAAACTGCCTAGGCTTTGAAGGCATTTTAAACATGACTTCATTTAAAATCATTTGACAGCAAAATTTGACTTTGGACTGACCTAAAAGTATTTATACTTTATTAGTCGGACTCAGAATACTTATATACTATTAATAAAACAATTAACGGGACCTTATCCCATAACCTGCTAGGGACATTACTTCCTACAGCATTGGTATATAGACTAAATATACTTTGAAAAAACAAAATCTAAAAATTTTGAATCCCCAAACATATTTGACCCTAAGGCTTCAGATAAAGAAATGGACTTGCATATATTATCATCAAATTTGTGGTCTTTCACTTTAATAGGTAAATAATAGTACTTCTATGTAGTTTAAACTTGTACTTTGTTTTAAAGTTGACTATACTTTCATTTAACTGTGTTGTCATTATTTTTCTAAGTATTAATAGTTACGAGGGTCTTTCTTGGTTTTTGTTTGTTTGTTTGTTTGTTTTTGTTTTTCCAGACAGGGTTTCTCTGTGTAGCTTTGTAGCCTGGAACTAGCTGTTATAGACCGGGCTTGCCTCAAGCTCACAGAGATCCGCCTGCCTCTGTCACCCAAGTGCTGGGATTAAAGGCGTGTGCCACCACCACCAGGCTGGTTATTTTATCTATCTATCTATCTATCTATCTATCTATCTATCTATCTATCTATCTATCTATCTATCTATCTATCTATTTATTTATTTTAATGTGCATTGGTGTTTTCCCTGCATGCATGTCTGTCTGTTTATCTGTGTGAGGGTGTCTGATTCCCTGGAACTGTTGCAGACAGTTGTGAGCCTCTTTGTGGATACTCGGAATTGAACCCAAATCCTCTGGAGGAGCAGTTGGTGCTCTTAACCAAAAAGCCGTCTTTCCAGTTCCAGTTTTGCTTTTCCTTTCAAAAAGAAAATCTCACAAGTAATGACCTAAGGCCAGAAGGAGGGACTGTGTGTCATCTTGTATCATTCTCTTCCTGTTCCATTGTGGAAGGGTCTCTCCTTTCAACTGAAACTTGAGTCTCGAATTTTGATGAAAGCCAGTAAGCCCCAACGATCCTCTAAATCTGGCATCTCAGAAGCAGGGTTACAGGATATCCATCTTGTTATGTGTCTTCAAGACTGGACAACAAGTTTAACTGTTCTACCGACTCTCTGGCTCCATAATGTAAAGTTCCTATGTAACTTCAAAACAGGAGAGATTTGTTGGCCATTTGTAGGCATACTAGGGCCAAAAAACAGTATGAGTCACTGGAGAAGCATGTGTCCAGCTGATACCAAATAAAACTGTTTTGTTCCCCTCTTATACTGCCCACAAGCAGCCGCCAGTACTGTGCAGTGCCATGTACTTCACATTTGTGTTTATTGTGGGTAACTGCATCATTTACAATCACAGTGATAAGTGCTGTCTAGTGTTCTGAGGTGCAAGAATATGATATAGATTAGCTTTCTTCAAGTATGAATTATACTTCAATGCTGTTGGCTATGTATTCAAAGTTAACAAATCAACAATGTTACTACTAAATAAATCTTTAAATGAAGTTATGTATTGATTAGCTGATGAAAGTATGACTATACACTTATAAATCGTTAATTCTCTATTTACTCTAGAAATGATGACTCACTATTCCCTAGTTTGTCATTTGTAGAAACTTTGTGCAAAGGGATCTAAGGCTACCTGAAATAGTGAGAATTAACTGTACATACATATAAAGTGATATATTTTGACTTAAAAATAATCTACAGGGTATCACTGAAATAATATGGCCACTTGTTGGCAGACTTTAAAGCTAGATAACCGCTTCATACTATTGTCTCTTTTTTTTATTGAGAAAAGGAAAAAAAAAAAACCAAGTTTCCGCCTCCTCCCAGCCTCCCATTTCCCTCCCCCTCCTCCCACCCTTCTCCCCCTCCTCCCACCCTTCTCCCCCTCCCCCAAACTCCTCTCCCCCTCCCTCTCCAGTCCAAAGAGCAGTCAGGGTTCCCTGCCCTGTGGTAAGTCCTAGGTCCTCCCCCCTCCGTCCATATCTAGGAAGGTGAACATCCAAACTGGCTAGGCTCCCACAAAGCCAGCACATTAAGTAGGATCAAACCCCCTTGCCATTGTCCCTGGCTTCTCATCAGCCCTCATTGTTCGCCATGCTCCACTGTCTCAGTGGGTGGGTGCACCCCTCGTGGTCCCAACTTCTTTGCTCATGTTCTCCCTCCTTCTGCTATTGTCTCTTTTATAGACATTTGAAAATAGCCATGTAGTTTACGATGTTCAGTGTTGCTTACATTTCATTTTCTGCCTTACATCCATTTTGTTTCAACTGAGACAGAGTGTCTTCCTTTGTAGTCCCAGTAGTCATGAACTTGGCAGTCTTCTACCCTAGACTCTCAAGTGTTGGTTTTAAGTGTGTTCTAATAGTTCCAGCCTACATGTAAGACTTTACAGCATTTGAAAAATTCAGACTGTCATTTGATCTTAGTACCCTTAAGTGTACCAAAATATAAAGATTTTCCATTATTATCTTTATTTTAAAGTTTTGAGTGAAGTTACACATTGATTAGCAGATAAAATATGACAAAATGTGACTCTTTGGTTGCCCTTTTAAGATGAGGTCTTGCTGTGCTGCCCAGGTTAATTCTGAAATCTTGAACAAGGGATCCTCAGTCTCCCAAACGGAGAGACATTCACCAACGATCTATTTATTTGTAGCTTAGGCAGCCATCCATCCAGCTTAACAAAATCCTTCTCCTACCTGAAATATTTAATAATTCTCACATATTTCTTTCATGATTCCATTTTTCAAATTTATACACTGATGTATTTTTCACAGATGTCAGCATCAAAGTTGAATAGGTGAAAGTACTTGTAGATTGAGAAAGTGGTATACAATTATCCTATATAACAATTTGGATGTGGGAACACAGGGAAATAACATTGCCCATGAGTCCACAATGGCCAAAGCTAAGTGATGTATATGTGAAAGCTGATTTTA
This sequence comes from Microtus ochrogaster, assembly GCF_000317375.1. Taxonomy (NCBI): domain Eukaryota; kingdom Metazoa; phylum Chordata; class Mammalia; order Rodentia; family Cricetidae; genus Microtus; species Microtus ochrogaster. Next base: position 11,098,474 of record NC_022013.1, on the reverse strand, counting down.
CAGTTAAAAAAAAATGCATTTTTATTTGTGTGTGAGAGAAGCAGACAGACAGACACGGATGGAGACAGAGAGAGAAAGAGAAAGAGAGCCCATGTGCGTGCCTGTGGAGGTTAGAAGAGGGCTCCAGATTTCTTGGTGCTAGAGTTACAAATGGTTGTGAGTGGCCCAGTGTGGGTGGGTGCTAGGAACTGGATGCTAATCCTCTGTAGAAGTAGCCAATACTTTTCACTGCTCACCATCTCTCCAGTCCCTTTATTTCACATTTTGCTCTAATCCTATACATTTAAAAATTTCTATATTATAAAATTAAGGAAAAAGTGATCTTTTCCTTCATTACTTGTGGGGAAATAATCCTCCTCACAATGATACATTTTGAACACATGACACAAATAATTCACTAGATAGGTTATGCTTATCTCTAGTGATTTAAAAGGCTGCCACTACCATAACCTGAGCCTATTCTAGTATTCTAGTAATAATAACTTAGGCTATTTCTGGAGTGAATTACTCTATTGTACTCTTCTAATTACATATTAATATACTAGCACCAAATTATTAAATCTTTTGGAGTGGGGTGGACAAGGACACACCATGAGGCCCTGGCTGGCCCTGAACTCAGAAATTCTCTAGGCCTGTCTCCTGAATGCTGGGATTATAGGTTTGTGCCACCAAAACTGGCTTAATTTTCCTTCCTTCCTTCCTTCCTTCCTTCCTTCCTTCCTTCCTTCCTTCCTTCCTTCCTTCCTTCCTCCCTCCCTCCCTCCCTCCCTCCCTCCCTCCTCTCCTCTCCTCTTCTCTCTGTCTCTCTCTGTCTCTGTCTCTGTCTCTGTCTCTCTCTCTCTCTCTCTTTCTTTCTTGTCTTTGTCTTTCGAGACAGGGTTTCTCTGTGGTTTTGGAGCCTGTCCTGGAACTAGCTCTTGTAGACCAGGCTGGCCTCGAACTCACAAAAATCAGCCTGCCTCTGCCTCCTGAGTGCTGGGATTAAAGGCATGTGCCACCACCTTTTTTTTTTTTTTTCGAGACAGGGTTTCTCTGTAGCTTTGTAAACCAGGCTATCCTAGAACTCATAGAGATCTGCCTGCCTCTGCCTCCCAAAGCGTGTGCTACGACTGCCTGGCCTGACTTAATTTTCTTCTTCTTCTTTTTTTTCTCTCTATGTAGCAATGGTTGTCTGGGAACTCACTCTGTAGACCAGGCTGACATTGAACTCATAGAGATCTGCCTCTCTCTGTCTCCTGAGTGGCGGAATTAAAAGCATGTGCAACCACCAACAGTCGCTTGGTTATTCTTTAAAACATTAACTTGATAAAATAATATTCAATTAAAGTTAGACCCTCAATAAAAAGGAATTAACCTTAAAATTTTCAATAGTTTCAATTATTTCAAATAACAAAAGAATAACAAAAAAACTTACATTTATATAGTTTGCATTGATGTAGTCTTCATTACCTTTTAAAAGGACCCGTGTAGCATCATCTAAAAAATTTTAAAAGAAACAACGGATTTCTTTTTTGTTTTGATATTTCAGATTAAATCACTAAAGCCTGGCACATGCTAAGCACAATGTTCAACCACTGATCCATACTCTGGTCACAAAAATCTCTAATAAAGTTTTATTTAAAAGATTAAGCTTATGGTGGCAAGATTTAATAGATACTTACAAGGCGAAATATCTCTGTATCTATTTTTGGAAATGTTCTGAGGTAATTTGGCACAACACATTGTCATTCCGGGTTTTTTCCGATACAATTGCTTTAAAAACAAACAAGCAAACAGCCCAATAAATCACAAATGATTCTGCTTTGTGTTGCAGACTAGTTTCTATTCTAACAGGAAACATCAACCCCATACCCCCCATACTATGATACTCTCCAGAAGGGCAGAGTGCTGACCCAGCACTGTGTCATTTCTGTAGCTTTTGACATGTATTATGTATCTGTAATATTCTGAAAAATCTGAAAACTATTTTGTTTATTAAAGAACCTAATATTTGAATAGAAAGCCTACAGAGAACACCTTGCTTTATTTTAGTTTAGAAGTACTAACAACATAAAAACTGAGATGCTTTTTTTTTAAAAAAAAGATGCATATCTTGTATGTTTTATTACAAGCTTTTATATACAACAAACAACAAATACTGAAGGCCTTTTCTGTTTAAACACATGGGAAAATCCTCAGTTTGAATAAAGATAAACAAATTAAGTCATCTACAAATGTGTCGAACTGGATTTGGAAAATAACTATCCTACATGTATATGATCCATGGGCTGAACATGTCTGGTTTAAATATAGACTTTCAAAATTCATTATATACTCACTAATCAAAATAAAAATTAGCAATGAAGAACATTCTTGTTCTTTGGTGATAATGATCTGAGGGATTTTAAAACTGTAGAGACAAAACTAAGGAAATACTAATTATGACAAAATACGAACTTGAAATACTGAAGTTATTTTCTTTAACTTGGACATTTTGTTTATCTTTATCTTATTTTTTGAGATGGAGGTCTTTGTTTTATGTAGCCTGGGATGGTCTCAAGCTTACAGAGAATCGCACTGCCATGGAAGTGAGACCAGCAAAGGGGTGTGCCGTCACATTCGGCTCTGCTCAACTTGAAGTCTACAATATACTATTCTCATCTACCTGTCATAAAAAGAGGTAGTAACTACAGGGAAAACCATTTAAGGTATCTTTACTACTTTTTTAAATTTTGAGAGGGGCCTCACTCTACAGCTTAGGGTGGCTTGGAACTCACTATTCTGGAGTAACCTTAAACTTATGAACATATTCCTGCCTCAGTTTTGCAAGTGATGAGATTATAGGTATAAGCTACTCTGCTTGGCTCTTATCCTTTTTTTCAAAATGACACTTATTTATATAGTCATAACAAGTACTATGGGAATAAATTTAAAAACTAAATTTTAGAACTCTTGATGTCAACCAGTTCTAAGACTATTATTTTACCTTATAAGTCATAATGCACAGAAGGCTAGGTTCTTACCACTCTCAAACTAACTAGCAAATACTGTTTTAATATAACGATTTCACTTACATCAAACTGTGCCAGTACTGTTCCAGTAATAAGCCCCTCGGCTAGCTGTATCATTGACTCCCGCAGGGAATGGTCATCTTGATGGACACTATCTAGTGGGGCTTTCTCAGGAATATACTGGAAGTCTGGCTCACTTTCTAATTTTTCTTCCACTACATCATATACAGCTAAAATAAAACAAAAAACATACATAAGAATCTTAGGAGAATTCAGTAAGAAATTATCAGATACTTTCTACAGATTCAGATATTAATAATTTCACTAGATTTAACTGATGCCATTGTATAAGAATCAAGAATGGTGGTGGGTTTGAAAGGCTTTACATATTCCTTTGGAGAAAAGGATTCTTTAGCCATATGCTTAAAATTTGAAGACTCATTAAGAAAATGAGGCAGAATTAGAGAGGTGGCTCAGTGGTCAAGAGCACTTGATGATCTTGTAGAGGATCTGGGTCTAGTTTCCAGTATCCACATGGCAGCTTATAACCTCCTATCAGTAAATTCTGAGAAACAGATATTCTTTTTTTAACATTCTTGGGATCCTGTGCCCATGTAGTGCACACCACACACACACACACACAAACACACACAAACCCACCTTTACAAAAATGAAGAAAATAAGGCAGTATTGAGTTGAAGATCTGATAGACCTGTCCTTAATTTCTAGGACATGAGTCAATAGCACAGACAAAAGCCTGTACACCATTATATGTATGGATATGTTGGCTTTTATCATATAAGCTGCATGTAAAATGAATGCAAAGCTAAACAAGCCTGCTTGACCCTTTCTTCATTTTTTTTTGTTTCTGTTCTCTCCTCTCTCTCTCTCTCTCTCTCTCTCTCTCTCTCTCTCTCTCTCTCTCTCTCTCTCGCTTTTTCTGAGAAAAGGTTTCTCTGTAGCTTTGGAACCTGTCCTGGAACTCTGCCTCCAGAGTGCTGGGATTAGTGACCACCTGGCTTGACCCTTTCTTCTTGAATTAGTCACTAAATATACTTCATGCTCTATTAGTATAAGAAAGGTTCAAATCCCAGATGTTGAGCCTGTAAATGCCAGGCCTACAGCTTATCCTCACTTCTCCCTGTCAGCTCCATTTTAAAGAAAATTGTTTATTATTATTATTTTTTAACATGTATGGATGTTTTGCTTGAATGTGTATATGTTTACTGAGTGTATGTCTGGTGCCTATGGATGCCAGAAGAAGGCATCAGATCCCCTGGAACTGGAGTTAAAGGCCATTGTGAGCCACCATGTGGATTCTGGAAACTAAATGCTGGTCCTTTGTAAAAGCAGCAAATGCTCATAACTGTTGAGCCATCTCCAGATCTTTAACTCCATTCTTTAAAATGGGATCTATTAACATACTCATAAAGGGTTCACCTGTATATAAATATTCTCTGCACATGACTGCTTCTTAGCCATCTTGTTCAATTAGGAAACATCATGTAACATACTTGGGAGGAAAAAAAGATGATAAATTCACACTGAAAATGAGCAGAGGTCTCAGTCTAGACTCCTTTACAAGGCTTTAGCTGCGTTCCTCTTGGAATGTGAAGTATAAAAGAAACAATCCAAATTGTAATAAGGCATTTGTCATCACAGAGACTTTTGTTTATATTCTGGCTCTGTGCCCATCATGAACTTGTAAGTAGGTAATAAAATGTTTAAAAATATTTTCAACTCTGAGAGTAATTGATCTATCATGTTTGGTGGCTCTGAGAATTAAGCGAGAACATACATAACACCCTCGATGGAAAGAAAACTCAATAGCTACTAAGCGTTGTCATTGAGTGCTACAGGAGTTATTGAGAACAAAAGGGCAAAACTGAGAGACTGTTGTTGTTGTTATTGTTGTTGTTGTTCAGAAATTGAGCTTGGAAACATAGTATGAAGCTTAAACAAGTTCCTCAGAACCAAAATGAATAGTCTGTGAATGCCATGGAGAAGAACACAAAATACAGAAGACAAAAGAAGATGCCTGCTTTATCCAGAGATAAAAAGGGAAGTTTTCTTTTCTTTAAAATTATCTCACTGTGACATTCTCACACATGAATACGATGAGTTTCAATCACATCACCACTCTCCTCCTGTATCCCTGCTGGAATGAAGACGCTTTTCTACATGCACACCTTTTAAAATACAAGTCTGTGCATAAGGACATATGGCTAGTGCTGATTAAGTCTCTGCTGGTGGACACAGCTTCCTGCATAACTTGGCTATTGTGCTAGTGCTACAATGAATATAAATGCAGACAATGCTAGTATATCCAGATGAAGATTTGACATGATTAGTCAAAAGGGCATCACCTAATGAAAATATAGTTAAAATTGGTTTTGTTGTTGTAGTTAACTAAGGCTTGTTACTGAAGTTTTCTAGAAGTAGAACAGAAATTTCCTCTCCTCCACCTCCCATCCCTCGTCCCAAGACAGGAAAGACAGGGTTTCTCTATATAGCCCTGGCTGTCCTGAAACCTTGAACACACAAGAAATTTACCTGCCTCTGCCTCCTGTGTGCTAGGATTAAACACGTGTGTTACCACCACCTGGTGAGATTTACTTATTCATTAAACACTCACTCACTGACTACATAACACTTCTACTGAAGTAGTTGAAGAGGAGAGCCACTTTAGGTATGTACAGTAAAATAAATACCAAGAATTATTTGCTGAGCAGAGGAAATAACAAGTACACAGGCCCTAAAGTGTAACAGGCTGGGGCTTTTGAGAAACAGTAGGAAAACCACTGTATCAATAGAGATGAATGGGAGATAAGAGAACCAAGATTTGGGATTTTTGTTTCCAAAAATGACAGATGTCACTGTCATTTGAGTAAGAACTAGGTTGATGTGTTTAAAAAAGTCTACTTTGATGGGGGAGAGTCTTCTGTTTTGTGTTAATTTCATTGGTTAAATAAAGAGACTGCCTTGGCCCTTTAAAAGGACATAAAATTAGGTAGGCGGAGTAAACAGAACAGAATGCTGGGAAAAAGAAGCTGAGTCAAGGGGTCGCCATGATTCTCCCACTCCAGGCAGACGCAGGTTAGGATCATTCCTGGTAAGCCAGCTCGTGGGCTACACAGATTATTAGAAATGGGTTAGATGGATATGTAAGAGCTAGCCAATAAGAAACTGAAATTTATGGGCCAGGCAGTGTTTAAAAGAATACAGTTTCCGTGTAATTATTTTGGGTTTAAAGCTAGCCGTGCAGGTGGCTGGGTGGCGGGACACAGCTCCGCTGCTCCTATTACAACACTACTTACTCTCAAGTCCAGTAATAAACCATAACAAATTATAACAACTACTCAGTGCTAAATAGAGTACTTACCATTAGGTCGAACTAGAAGCACGAGTTCCCCAGAATGTCTCTCACAGCTGGCTTTAATAAACAAGACTACTTGATCATGGGTATGTTCTGCAATGTCCCGACCATTAATCAGTACCACTTGGTCCCCTTCATTCAATCGAGGGACACAGAGGTCAGCCTATAATATAATGTGGATAAGTGTTCAGATATGTTTATGGTATCCTGAAAATATAGAAATTTACTTTTTATAGACAATACAAGGAGAACCAAAACTATATATAGAAAAGCATCCACAGGAAAACCAAAACTACATATAGAAAAGCATCCATGCAAGGCCAGGAAGATGGCTAAGTCAATAAAGTATTTGCTAAGTAACCATAAGGGCTTGACTTCCAATCCCCAGAAAGCACATGAACATCAATTGCTATAGTGTGAACCTGAACCTGCAATCCCAATATGGGAAGGCAGAACAGAATCCCTGAACCTTGCTGGTTAGTCAACATAGCCAATCAGGGAGCTTCAGGTCCAGAGAGACACCATCTCAAAAACTAACATAACAAAGTAGAAAGTGACTGAGAAAGATGACAATGTCTAGTGCGCGCGCACGCGCACACACACACACACACACTTTCATCTATTTGAAAAGCAGAAATATTCTATTTTGTTTCACAGGTTCACTAAACAAATTCATTCTTCATGGCATATCATGTTCATAAAGATTCGGAAAAGATATCAAAGTGCATATATACAAGCAGCCTTAATTTTGTACTATTTAAATATATTCAGCTTTAGTTCCCATAGCTTAAATAACAGTAATTCCTGAATGATATCCTTCAAATTTTAGGTTTCAGGACACACTGAGAATTATTGCATAAAGTATACATTTGCTGTTAGTGCTTCGGTCCAAAAATCATCTGAAAACCAAGCACTGGGGTAGGGGAGATAGATAGCTAAGTGTTCAAGAACAGTGACTGCTTTTCTAGAGGACTGGGTTCAATTCCCAGCACTACATGGCAGCTTAAATCTGTAACTTCAGGATCTAACACCCTCACACAGACTTATGTAAGGGCAAATTACCAATGCACATAAAATAAAAAAATGATTAAAAAGATAAAAAAGAAAAAGAAATATGAATAACATGTTCTATAAAAACATGAGACCAAGCATAAAGATGGCTGGCCAGGCAGTGGAAGAAATGCTGTGACAAAGGGAAGGAGAAATGGACCAATCTACTCAATTTCCTACAGACAAAGTCATAACACTCATTAAGATAGTGTGACTACTGGAAAGAACACTACTACAAAGGTTAAACTTATCCACTGCTTGTGAGGTGTCTGATCTTAGAGGCCAGCACTCAGAAAAATGCAACAAGAAGATACTTACCTTGATTTATGTTCTAGCATTGCGAAGATAAAAATGAGGCTAACTCAATCAAACGTTTTAAAATCTCAAATATTAAAATGTCAGCCTTTATTGTTTGTGAGGTTTTCTTTTGGTGGTTATTTGTTCAATGAAATAAATGTATATTTATATGGTCCTTTATGTATGGAAATGCATCTATGTACCAGTTTGATTATGTGCTGTTATAAAAGTATGTTTAGGATACCCAAAATGAAGCAGAATGGTTGCTATAGTACTGGGAGAAATGCTACTTCAGCAGAAGAAGCTGTCCTATCACATTACTGTGTGGGTAGTATTTTGGCAGAAAAGAGGAAGTGGTCTATGGATTAGAGGACATAAGTCTTCTATGAGTCTTTTATTATACCCATTTATCACTGATGGGATGTTCTCATATTTAACACACCTTTGTTATTTTTATTTGCATTTTTTTCTGATCTGAAAAGGGACACTTGCATATTAGATAAATTTTGTAAGAGGAACAGACATTGATTATAAAATTTCCATCAGGCGGTGGTGGTGCACTTCTTTAATCCCAACACTCGGGAGGCCGAGGCCAGCCTGGACTACAAGAGCTAGTTCCAGGACAGGCAGGCACCAAAGCTACAGAGAAGCCCTGTCTCAGAAAATGGAAAAGAAAAAAAAAAAAGGTTTCTATACAGGAAGAAAACAATTAATGTGAATTATTCATTTCTGAGGTACATTTTAAAATTTTATTTTAAAAATAAAATTATTCTATTGGTAACTACAACTGTTCTGACAATTAAGCATCTCTAAGACTCTGAAATCCACATTTCTTTTATTTTTAACTTCTTTTAGATTTATTTATTTCAACACACACACACACACACCATTTGCATTCTTAGTTTCTACAGAGCTCTGAAAAGTAAAAAAAAAACAAAACTGATATTACAATACTTGAAACTAGGTTGGGTGGTGGTGGCACATGCCTTTAATCCCACCACTTGGTGGTAGAGGCTGACAGATTTCTGAGCTCAAGGTCAGCCTGGTCTACAGAATGAGTTCCAGGACAACCAGGGTTACAAAGAGAAGCCCTGACAAAACAAAACAAACAAACAAAAAACAACTTGAAACTGTTTCCTTTAAACTTTTTTTAAAGTTCACAACATTGGAAGACTGTGGTGGTATCTAAATTAATGAAATAATTTAAAAATTATAAAGTTCTATTGCTTCAAAATGTTCTAAATTCAACCAAAATTTCTAAAGCACAGTTCTTTCTGCACAGCAGAAGGGAGTAAGTCACCAGCAATACATACACCTCATAAGAGCAAAGCACATTTGGGGTCATGATTCAGATAAGTAAATAGGAAGACAAAAAAAAAGTGAAAAATACCAGTGATTCCATTTTCCAGGAGAAACACTGCTAATATTTTAGCATGTTTCCAGATAACACACCAATAAGAATTATTCAATGATGAACAGAAAATTCATGACTGTGGAAGCTTAATGCTGAGTAATAGGGGACTTACTGTTTCAGATTCAATGCTTTTTAGAATGTACATATTAGGACTTAAAAATGATCCACTTAAAATAACTTTAAAACAAAAAGTAGGCAAATAATGTACTATGGTAAATGAAAAGAAAAAGCAAACAGCAACATAAAAAAGCAAACAGCAACAACAAAAATGCAATAAACTCGGAGGCTGTTTGGACAGAACCCTTTAGCTCTGTAGCATCACTCAGTGATAGCTTCTTTCTAAGACATAGAGTCAAGAAAAATCTATCTTCCCTGCAACTTACAATATGGTCTTTAGATTTAACATTTGGCACCCGAAAAGTAATAATTAACTTTCTTCCTTATTATTTAAGCAAATAAATGATTTATTTTTATTTAATGTGTATGGGTGTTTTAGTCGCATGTATGCCTGTGCCCCACAAGAATGTCTGATTGCTGTGGAGAACACTGGATCACGTTGAACTGGAGTTACAGGCAGCTGTGAGCTACCATGTGGGTTCAGGGACTTTAGCCTGGGTCTTCTGGAAGAGCAGCCAGTGTTCTTAACAGCCAATCCATCCCAATGATTTTTTTTTTTTAAGTACATATTCTGGGGATGAAAGCACTTGCTGATCTTCCTCCAGTTCTAAGAGATCCAATGTCCTCTTTTGGTCTCCACAGGCAGCAGGCATGCATGTGATATAGATACATACAGACACGGAAAACACTCACACATGCTAAAGCTAATTTTTTTTAAAGTACCAATGGGGATGGAAAGACGGCTTAGCAGGTAAGAGCACTTGCTGTTCTTGTAGAGGACCCATTCCTAAGACTCATATTGTAGCTCACAACTGGCCATAACTCCAGTTCCATGGGGATGCTACACTGCATTCTGATCTCTGAGGGCACCACATGCACAAAAGGTGCACAAACATACATTCAAACATATTACTCATACACATAAAAACATTTTAGAAAGTACATTTGTTTTTTTGTTTGTAGCTCTGGTTAGTCTGGAACTCTGCACTAGGCTTGAACTCAGTAGAGATCTGCCTGCTTCTGCCTCCTGAGTGCTCATCATACCTGGCCCCAAAGTATATATTCTTTTTTGGTGGTTGTTATTCGAGACAAGGTTTCTTTCTCTTTGTTGCCATGGCTGTGCTGGGAACTCCCTCTATGGACCAAGCTGGTCTCGTGGTTTCAAACTCACAGAGATTCACCTGCCTCAGCCTCCTGAGTGCTAGGATTAAAGTATGTGCCATCACCCCTGGCCCCAAAGTATATACTATTCTTTTTTTTTTTTTTTCGAGACAGGGTTTCTCTGTAGCTTTTTTGGTTCCTGTCCTGGAACTAGCTCTTGTAGACCAGGCTGGCCTCTGCCTCCCGAGTGTTGGGATTAAAGGCATGCGCCACCACTGCCGGGCTGTATATACTATTCTTTTTTTTTTTTTTTTTTTTTTTTTTTTTTTTTTTTTTTTTTTTTTGGTTTTTCGAGACAGGGTTTCTCTGTGGCTTTGGAGCCTGTCCTGGAACTAGCTCTGTAGACCAGGCTGGTCTCGAACTCACAGAGATCCACCTGCCTCTGCCTCCCGAGTGCTGGGATTAAAGGCGTGCGCCACCACCGCCCGACTTGTATATACTATTCTTAAAAGCAGTATTTACATAAAATTTTGGATAACTTACAGGTGTTCCTGGTGCTACTCGGGACACAATTACAGGCATCTTCTGATCAAATCCTCCCTGGAAAACACAAAAAAAGTTAAATACTACCAAACTAAGAACATCTTAATATAAAACTAAATATGGACAAATTCCAGGTTACCTTTACATTGAATCCAAACCTTCCATTTTCATCAGGTTTCATTTTGATTAGAACAAGATTATCATGTGGAATGCCACCATTAGGCTTGAAAAAGACAAAAATAAAAGAATTTTCAGATTACAAATAAAGTATATATTATATCTGTTTGTATTATCTATAGTATGTAAATAATTATAATTCTAAGAAAAAATGTTAGTTGAAGAAAATAAGTTTCTTTGCTTAATAAATTGAAAATACATTCTCTTATTCTTCCTTCCATTTTACTAGCAAGAAATGCCGGCAAATTGGAAGAATCAGCCATCTCCCATTCTTTAAATCTATGTAATACAGGTTTTCATCTTCATTATTCCATAACTAAATTAAGGGCAACAAATATTTTCCCATTGCTAAATCCAGTGTTATGTCTTAATTTTATTACATCCTATTGCCTACTTTTCTTTCTACCTTTCTGCTTGCATATTCTCAGTGCCCCTTCATCTTCCTTATTCTTAGGACTTGGTGGACTGAAGGCTCAGTTTCTAGAGCCTTTATTTAGATAACTACATACATTTCTTGATGATTCTCTATTCATATATGTGTGTGTGCATGGTTGTTTGTATAGGTGCACATGTATTTGCAAGTATGTGCATAGGTGTGTGAGCCTAATGGTGGAGGCTGGAGGGCAATCTTGGGTAGCAGACCTCAGATGCTATCCCTCTTAATTTTTGAAACCATCTCTCACTAGTACCAGGGACTTACAATGTGGGGCTTGGCTGGCTGATCAATAAGCCACCAAAGATCCAAGTGTCTATACATGCTGAGTGTCTGTGTAGCCATCCTTCAACCACTAAGCTATCTTTCAGTTGTTCTAAATACTTTTGAGAAAAACAAACTAGATTGCAAGTTATAAAATAACAACTACCATGTGTTAATTGTCATTGCATACACACTATCATCAAAACGCAAGTTTGTATCTTATTTAGCTTCCTAATATCTCTTTAAATTTCCTGAAACATATATACATATGATATTCTTAAACTGGTAACATCACTTATGGCTTATTTAAATCTTCTTGAGAAAGTAATAAAATTAATAAACCATTAGGATTCTAACAGCTCGTCATTTTATATTTATAAAATTTATATATTTCGTCGTACAAAAGCATATTCTAGACAAGCAAAAGTTATAAATTTCTTTTTTTAATTTTGTTTTTTTTTTTTTTTTTTTTTTTGAGACAGGGTTTCTCTGTAGTTTTCTGAGCCTGTCATGGAACTAGCTCTTGTAGACCAGGCTGGCCTTGAACTCACAAAAATTCACCAGCCTCTGCCTCCCAGTGCTGGGATTAAATGCATGTACTACCAACACCCAACTTTATAAATTGTTTTTTAAAATATACAGTGCACATACACTGCTGCACACTGAAATTACCACTAAGTTGTTAAGGCAGTAACTCAAAGCAATGGGCACTTTTCAAATGGAGAAAAAGATAACACCATAATTGTATAAAACAGGATCAAAGAATCAAAAAAAAAAAAAGACAAAGTATTATCATTTACAACTAAAACACGGTATGGCTCAAAATAAACTGCATTCAAGATTTTAAAAGTTCAAAACAAAGTGAGGCTACCTACAGTGGACTTTTCAGGAGAACAGGGCACATCAAAGGTTTCATTAGTATGGTTGAGTAGATCTTGCTGAGAGTGAGAAAAATGAATTTGGTTCCAACTGTTTTTCTTAGATTGTTTGGGTGGTAAGGCTGGAGGCTGCCCATCTTCAGGAGTTTCTTGTGATCTAGAGAAGAAAAGGGCCAGAAATGAGTAGTTTTAGTAATCATCTGATGGAAATATTTTATTCTAAATTAGATCAAGCAATCCAGATACCAACCATGTCTAGTGTAGAGAGGTTTTGAATATATTTACATGGAAATGCTATCTTTTAATTAAAAAAATTATTTTTAAATTAGTAAATCTGTTTTTAATCAAACCAATAAACACAAAATTAAAGGTATTCATTCCTATGAAGATAATATATTGATTTGCTGTAATAATATTCATACCTTTCCAAACATTTTTTTCTTAATTTTTAATTTTTTTTTTTAATGGAGGCATGGGTAGCCAGAGAGCACTGTTGGCAATGAGAAGTTAAAATAGAATTGCGGAAAGTAAGTTCTTATTGCCGCGGACACCATGTACTTCAGACACATGGCCCAGAGGCTCCCTGAGCTGGAACTGACTAGCATGCCTCCTCACTGAGGGCTAGCGTTCATGGTACAAAAAGGCTCCACGATAGCACCTATGAACCATAGTCATTAGCAAGGTACAACAACCCTAAGGGTATACAGTGGCATACAAACCTTAGTAGTAACCAACAGCTTTCTAATTGGACTTAAGATCTACTCAACAAGAGAGATATCGTGCTTGGTACTGAAAAGCTAGCCAGTTTCCCAGGGCTAGTAGGCTCACAGATCTTGGACAAGAACTTATAGCCACTGCTTTACTAAACTAGCATAACCACAAACTACACTCTAAATATTTGTCCTTAAATACACAAATAGGTATAGTTCTCACCCCTCATCAAGGAACTCTTTGCAACAGATGGAAACCATTAGAGAAAAACTAACCAATCAAAATGTAAAGTCATGGAGTCCAGCTGCAATGGGTACATCTACAAAACTTCTGTATCTAAGGTTCTGAGAACATTGCAGAAAAAGGGGTGGGAAGGGCCAGAGGATTAGGGGGTTCTGTGAGACTGTATTTCATGGTAATATCAGAAGCCACACCCAAAAAGTGAAACCAACATGGCTGCCTATACAAGAACTAAGCAAGGACAATGACAACAGATCATCCAAAGGGGCCGGGGAAAAGTCACAAGGCCTGAACTCTACACAAAGAACTATAGATAACTAAGGAATGCTGAGACTAGGAGAAATACTCTTCCAGGAACGAACACACCAATTATTTATCCGATACCAGTCAGTCAGTCCTGAAAACAGACCAATAACAGACAGTGTAGGTTTTATGTTACATATAACTATATATATGCATAGATAAGTATATATAAAACTATATATATAATTTATTATATGAATGAACACTATCATGTATGTAACAATTAGAGAAAGAGGTCACGAATTTGAAAGACAGAAAAGGGGGCTTAAGGGGGAAGGGTTTGAAGGAGAAGAGATGGACTTATAGCCTCGAAATATAAGAAAAAAAAAACCCTGATAATTGGGTGTTGAATAGAAAAAACCTCCTGGTAGGTATAGTCTAATGATCTTAAATGATTGTCCTCCTTTACCATGGCTCATGAGGTTAATAAATGCAACGATGTGACAGAGATCGGAGTATTTAAGGTCGTCATAGAAGAGACAAAAATTCATGGAATCTTGTCAGGTGAGAAAACAATATATAACTCTTTCATTTGTGGCAGTAGGAACTGATGGCTAGATATTCAGGAGATATTTCAGGTAGAAATTATAAATCTTTTTCTTTTTTTGATTTTTCGAGACAGGGTTTTTCAGTAGCCTTGGAGCCTGTCCACTCTGTAGGCAAGGCCGGCCTTGAAACTCACAGAGATCCATTTGCCTCCATCTTCCAAGTACTGCGATTAAAGGCGTGTGCCACCACCACCTGTCAGAAACTATAACTTTTAAGAATAAACAGTCTATAGAATATTACTTGTGATTTTTCACAAGGGCCAAAAGGAAGAAGCAATGGTTCAACTTCTATCCTATTAAAGATGGCATCCATGAAAGTGAGGTTGGAAAAAGAGAATAGAAATAGGAATCTTTTTTCCTCTTAAAAATAAGCATATATTAATTGTAAAAATTTTAATAGACCAAAAGCTTTATTATGATACTTTATATATACAATGTATATTATATATTTTTATCACATTTGTTCTCCACTATCTTCCTGGCCTTTGGTATTTTTTCAACAGTCCCTGTTTAAATTCAGACTCTATGACAGAAAACTTATTTCTCTTTATGGGTCTGGCTTCTTTAACATGATGATTTCTAGTTCTATTTAAATCCCAACAAACATTTCATTTTTTCCTATGGCTGAATAATTAATACTTCATTGTATCTATATTGTACATTTTATTCATCCATTCTTCTGATGGGCATGCTGGCTGTTGCCATAATTTAGCTGCTGTGAATACCCGCAGTGAACATAGGAAAGAAGTTATCATTAGTATATGATAATGCTGATTCCCAGGATTACTAAAGATGTATCGTATGTAGCTTCTATCTCTTGAGTGCTGAGATTAAAGGTGCATGCTACTATATCTAACTAAAATTGATCCTTTCTTAAATTTATTATGTGTGTGAATATTTTATCTACATATATGTATGTATATCAAATGCACTCCTAGTGCCAGAAGAGGGCACTGGACTCCTTGGCACCTGAGTTACAAACAGTTATGAGCTGTCATGAGAGTACTGGGAACCAAATCTGGGTCCTGCGCAAAAATAGCAAGTGCTCTTTAGTGAATCAACTCTCTAGCACTGAAAATGGTCCTTGATATACTCAAGGATAGAACTGACCATGCATTACTCACTTTATAGGACTGAGAATAGATGCCTAAATGATGTTATCATTTTAAAAACTGCCCTTTACCCTCCTGCAGAGATGACCTCAGGCTTGTCCATGACTTGCTTTGGTGGTGAAAATATGGATTGTGTCATCTCCGAAAGGAAGCTTTAAGAAATACTTCATGATTCATGATGACTCTTCTTCTTAAAGAGTCTTCCATGCCATGAGATTAGCCATGTTCCAAACAGAGACTTGTCAGTCAGAGTCTGAGTACAAAGTTGTACAGAGCTACAACTGACGAATAATAAACTTATAACAATGACAGCAACAAACATTTCTTTTACGGAAGTGAGGCTCAATTGCTATGGAACAATTTGCCTCAAGATAACTGAAAGGCCACGGCAGTAACAACCTTGGATATATTATCTCCCTTGGCAGTAGCAGCATGAACCTCTTTAGAAGCTGGCTGCTAGAAACCTGGCAGTTGTGTGTGGGTGGGTAGGTGGGGGATTAAAACTGGACAGTGTGACTTAATGACTACCCAGAGAAGTTTCTGCTAAGAAAACAGGCATGAAATTTTTGTAATCTGGCATAAATATAACTAAGTTAAGTAAGTGCACAATAATGCCCACCTAGGTACCTGTGTAAAAGAATTCAGAGATCAGACATTCTAAAAATTTTTAAAAAGAATGTCCTTTACAGATTATGACAAGTTTATACATTCATACATATCCATACTTGCTCATCTCCATCCTAACTCCCCAACCCCTGTCCCAGAGACACCCCTCCACCATTCTTCCCCATTTTTCTTTGGTAACCCAGAAATGTTCTAAATTCTGGTAGATCTACTAATTACTACATCAGAGTATTTATTTACCTTTCCTCTCAATAAAAGCTTCCTTAAGATCTGCCTCCATGGTCAGGGATCACAGGTTCCTTTGTTTTGTTTTCTGTTTCTATTCTGTTCCTTTCAACTGCCAAGAAGACAAGCCTCTAAGGGTAAAGTATTCAAAAGCACTGCTAGTCCAGGGAAGTATTTCTATGATCCTGAATACAGGCCTGCACCAGAGCCTGCATGGTATGAAGGCAAATTAAAACAGACGTCCTTTGGTAGGACCTCACGGATGTCTAAAAAGTGGGCATTAAAAGGCCCCAAATCTAAGATTTTTCTGGCCTTGTAATTCAGCTGTTTATTGAGAAAGGATTTAGCCGCAAAACCAAAGGCTTGGAAGAAAAGGGCGTGTGAGGCTAAAATTAGATGGCAATGGAGTCAGAGAAAATTCTTATTCTTGTTCTGGCCAAAATACATAGCAGAATCAACTGAACCATGGTCTGCTGTGGAATATCTGACTGGCTAACGCTGATGGGTATGGGCATAATAGTAGCAGTGTTCAGCTATGTGAGAAGGACAGTGTGGTTACGAGATATTTTGCAAAAACTGCTAAATAAACATTTCAATGAGCTAAAACAGCTTAGTATACATTGTTAAAAAGCCATAGTCCCCTCCCCACCCAGTATACTTCTGATTTGAAATTATTGCCCTGGTTTAGTTGTGGTGGTGCATGCCTTTAATCCCAGCACTTGGGAGGCAGAGGCAGGCGGATCTCTGTGAGTTCGAGGTCAGTCTGGTCTATAAGAGCTAGTTCTAGAAAACAGTCAGGGCTGTTACATAGAGAAATCCTGTCCAAATAAAATAAAATACATAATTTTGGCTTAAAACTTAGGCTTCTTGTCTTTGGCTCATTTATACTGATGATAAGAGGACTTTTAAAATAAGCAATGTACTAGGTAGATGTCTTATAGTTTAGACATTGAAGTACTCCTTGCAGGATCAAGTATTAAATATTTGGCTCCTACCTTGAGATAGTTATATTGGGAGTTGTGGAAACTTAAGCAGATAGGACGTACCTGCACAAAGTAGTTACAGGGAGTATATCTTCGGCGAGTACCTAGTCCCTGGTCCCTTCTGCTTTTCTCTCTGCTTCCAGACCACTATGAATGAGTAGTCTCTGCTGCACACCCTTGCTGCCATAATCTTCTCCTTTACCACGGGCCCAAAATCAACAGCCAAGGACTATAGATTGAAATCTATAAAACTGTGAACTAAAACACATCTATCTCCCCTCCAAGTGGTTCTCTCAAATATTTGGTCAGTTATACACAAAAATAACTGGTGCTCAAAGTAAGTTAAACAGGCAGTTTAGAGAACACATGCAACCTTTCAAGAATACAATTAATATACAAAAATAGAACTGTTTGGCTAGGTCTTAAGATTTACTTCATACTTCTAAAGCTTCAAAGTCAGAAAATATGACTGTTAAAACCCAACAGTGTTAGTTAAAATTTTTTAAGTAATAAAATATTAAAGTTTTTCATCAACATCAATTCTATCTCTTGTTAACTCAGTTTTTATAGGTTTCATTGTAATGATATATCTGCTATATTCTTTCATTCCTTATAATGCAGACATAAGTTACCAAGGCTAGACTTTTAAAAGTCTTGGCAGCATGGTGTTGTTTGGTCTAAGGACAAGTGGTCATGCTTTCTCAGAATAGCTATACCACTTTGCCGACATCTTCATCTCTCTTTTATCCCTTACTCTAAGAGTTACTCTTTCTTAAAAACTGATCACATTCTTTATACACTGTATCATATACTCCTTATTTCTAACTCATCTATTATTGTGTAGGTATTATCCTTTAAGTATGTCAAAAGCATATGAGTTATTTCCACTGAATAAGCTAATCAATCAAGATGTTACATATTGATAAGACGGATGACTATCAGTACTGAAATAAGAAACTGAATTTGTCAATCAGAATAAAAAATGATAGTAGGAACATACTTTAGAAATAATATGAATAGCCAGGAGTGGTATCACATACCTGGAGGGCAGAGACAGACAGATCACTGAGTTCAAGGATAGCCAGGACTACATAGGGAGACCTTGTCTCAATACATGAAAAAAGAAAAAAAGAAAAGAAAGATATAGACATGCTTTCTATAACTGAGGGTGATAACCATCTCAATTACTTTTACCTTGATACTTTTCATAACATATTATGTTTATGTTTATGATTTCTTTCCTTTAAAAAAATTTAAGAAGGCTGTCTTACATTCTCCTACTCCCTGACTACACTATCATATTACCTGAACTAACACATGAGAGCATACACTAAAAATCAAAGAATAGCCAGTAACCATAGTGGTAAAGAGAAAAGAGGCAATAAGACATTTCACTGGGCAGTGGTGGCACACTCTTTAATCCCAGCACTCGGGAGGCAGAGGCAGGTGAATTTCTGTGAGTTTGAGGTCAGCCTGGTCTACAAGAGCAATTTCAGGACAGGCTCCAAAGCTACAGAGAAACCCTGTCTCAAAAAACAAAACAACACCAAAAAACCAACCAACCAACCAACCAAACAAAAAAAACCACCAAATAAAACAAGACATTTCAAGGACAAATAAATACATTTACAAATATATACTTAAAATTATATAAGTAACACCTTGTTTCAAGTACTCTAATTTCTAAGATTATTTCAAGTGAAGAAATTAAATTTACTTTAAACTAAAGAATTAAGAAAACATTGGAAAGGGGGGTCTTACGGTGATGATTCCAGAACTATGCTATTTGCTTGCGTTGATGATGGAGATCTCTGATTTACAAAACCATCACTGGGGGATGTGTGAACCACATGGTCTACCAAATGACCAACAGAAGATGGCCGGACCCGGGTCCCCTCTTGTGTGAATGCAGAACTCCGACTAAATGAAGAGAAACAAAGGCTGAAGAAAAGTATACTTTGAATTTTCCATGCTTTTTGATTATCTGGTTTCATCTTAAAGTGGGTATATATGTTTGCGTGTGTTTTAAAGACTACGCTGACTAGGCAGAATCTCTAACAGTGATATAAACAGAAAGAACACAACATAGCAAGTCAATACATGACTGCAATCTACGTCTACCATAAGGACTTTACCCATTCTGCTTTACCTAGTATTACTAGGTTTCACTCATTACTAATCTTATGCCTTATTCAAATTTATGAAACTGACTAGAATAAATGTTCAGAAATAGAGTCTAGTCTCAATTATGTTTTCTTCTTAATGTTTTTAATTTTGTGGAATTTGAATTCCTAAGATTATATGATGAGGAAGAATCCCACTATTCCTAACCAGCAGTTACCTAATTATCATTTTTATGATTATAATTGCAATAGTTAATAACTGAGCACTTGCTATATATGGGGCATTTTTCTAATTATTTTTTATTTGTTATATCTTTTAATACCACATTAAAACTGTAGGACACTTACTATGACAAGGATGCTGAGAATGAAGGCATGTGCCATTGTGTCTATCTACAAATAGGATTTAGCAGATGAGAAAATAGGATGGAAATTAACTTCAAGATTTAAACACTGACTCTAGGGCCACTGATATAATGTACTTTTCCCCCAAATCATCCTTAAAATTATTTCATTTCCTAGAAAACTTAATCAGAGCTATTGTTATTTAGATCATCTCAATTACACTCCTACCTTCCCCTTCCCTTCCTTCCCCTCACCTCATCCTGCCCCCCTTTCCCTCTCCTCCCCTTTCCTAGTTTTACTTCTCTTCCTTTGCCTTCCCTTCTAGTGTGGGAAATCTGAGGAAGTCTTCCCTTTGCAGTTCAGACAGTTAGAGCTGCAGCACACAGCTCTTGGTTCAACTCTACCTGAGCTTATGGGACTGCTGTTAGAAAGCATTTTTTAGGCGAGAGGAAGTGCTAGATCACACTGAATAACAATTATTCAAACAAAGCATTTTCCAACAATTTACACCCTCTTAGAAATCCTGGTATTGCCAGGAGGTGGTGGGACACCTTTAATTCCAGCATTTGGGAGGCAGAGGGAGGTGGATCTCTGTGAGTTCAAGGACATAGAAAGTTCCAGGACAGCCAAGCGCAGTTAACACAGAGAAACCCGTCTCAAAAAAACAAAACAAAACAAAAATCGAGGTGGAAATCTACATGGAAATGGACTACATAAACAACAGTTCTATGGAATTTTGAAGTCGTGACTAGATACTTAATTATCCTTCTTGTGAAAGTCAACTGCTGAGGAAAATGAAGGTTGTCCTTCAATCTTCTCCTTCATTCCCTACAGCAATTGTAAGACCACTTTTAACAGTGAGGAGCAAAAAAGGGGCAATAATGCTTGAAGTAACGAAAATCATGTTTGGGTCTGATAAGGTAGCTAATCGATTAAAGGCATCTGAATATCTGATTTCAATCCTGGGGACTGACACAGTGAAAGAACTGATTCCCCCAAGTTGTCTTCTAATCTCCATATGCCAACTACTACATACATGCATATGCCCTCACATATAAACAAACATACACACACAAAAGTAAAATAAAATGAAAGTATTTTTTGAAAATCTGATCAAAGGATTTAAATTTTTATGTATTATGATGTTTAGGCGATAAAATATGTAGCCAATAACTTAGAAAGTAGCAAAACGCAAGCTCAATGCTGGCTTGCCACTTACTGATTGGGAGTTCCAGGTGGAGACCGGGATGGGAGGCTTTGTGTTTCTAACCTGTCATCAGACAACGAATTTCTGCTGACTACTTCCCAATCCATTAATTTCCGAGCCAATGGCTTACTTGGAGATCTGCAGAAAATTTGAATAATACATTGAAAAGTGATGTTTTTATATAACAGATAACTATGAATCAAATCTTAAAATTCATTTTAATAGATTATATTCAATGAGTTTGCTTATAAAAAATGAGTTGTTTTGACAGTATTTATCAAATAATTTCAAAAAAGCTATATTTGCTTTATATGACAAAAAAGAAAGATGGGGCTATGAAGAATAAGATAGGAAACAGGAAATTAAAAAAGGAAATAAAGAGAAGCAAGGTAGTAATTAGCTACCAAACATTTTCTCAAATTACAAAGCTACAGGTCTTTGCTTACGTCTATTCTGGAGTACTCGGGGTGGTATTTATCATGAGATGTACTGAACAATACTGACTACATTATCTTTTCAATGACTTTTAATTCTGAACCTTCACTTCAATGAGGAGAAGACCAAAAAAGATAATTGTACACACTACATCTATAACTTCTCTTTTATATAGAGTATGGTCAGTGAAATTTCTTTTCCCTTCTTTTTGTAAAAAACATTTTAAAAACTACAATATCTTGTGGCGGGTAACAAAAGGATATTTTTTAAAGACTTATTCTATTTTTAATTATATGTATGGGTTCTTGTGTGTGTTTGTGTGTATGTATGTAAGTGTAGGTGCCTGAAGAGGCAAGAAAGCTTCAGATCTCTTGGGGCTGGAATAACAGACTGCTGTTAAGCTGAGTGATAAGAATTCTGGGAAATGAACTTAAGTCCTCTGCCAAAGTAACCATTGTAATGATTTTAGCAACATAAATCTGATACTTCCAGGTTCTAGGAGTCGTGCCGGTACAAACAGCCCTCAGGCAGAAGTGCCTAATGGCCCCTTTAATGGACCCATGTGCAGCATGGATTACATCATCTACATATGATTCAGTTAAGCCCTTGCACGCATGCATGAGCCCCGTCATCTGCCTGCATATGATGTAGCCATGACAAACCCCTGTGAGCATCCACTAAGCAGCTTTTAAAAGCCCGCTCTCCTCTCCCCACCCCTACCTCTGCACACTAACTTCCCCAGGCCTGTACACACTCCCTCTAATAAACTCCCAAGTACGTTGTTGTATGGTCCCTGTTTCCTTCTCACTCGCACCCGGTAATTTCAGTAACAATGGCTCCCATCCACTGAGTAACCTCCCCAGAACAAAAGGATATGTTTTCTTACCTATTATCAGCTATCATAGGAAAAAAACAAAATTAAGTGATCCCACCACAAAATGCTAATCTCCACAGAGCAAATGGTATTAACTATATTCAGAGATATAAACCCTTATAGTTTTAGGAAGAAATATTAATAAGCAAAGTTTTAATATGCAAGTTCAAGTACTACCCAAAACTCTTCTACATAAATGTGTACTTTTTTGATATCTAGAATTATTCTGGAAGTTAATTCAATGAATTAAGTAACTTAAATAAACATAAAGTAAAACACCCAATGTGGCATTTAATCTCAGTAATAAATTCCTCAAGACTCACAAAAATCATGTATGTTATTTTCTGTTACACCACAATAAAGCAAATAGATACTGTCATATTAATGTAAAAAGCCAGATCATAAAATATTTAAATAGAAACACTTATTTGTATAAAATAACACAGCCGAGCAGCAACACATATGAACTCAAAGTGGTTGTGACAGCATACACAAAAGCTGTGTAAGTCCAAGCCAGACCAAGTCCCACCCCAGCTGAGGAGCTACTGACAGTTCTTAGCTGCCAGGAGAGGAAAGGTCAGTTTTCTCTAACAGTGTACCCACTGATAAGTCTACCGTGTTCTAGTGAAAGGCTACATAGTCAAGAATATTTGGGGCAGCACACATTGGTCTTGATGGAGAAAACAAAACAAAAACCATGACAAGCACAAAGTTGGAGGGCAAAAGAAGTAAGGCATGGAATAGAAAGAGCTGGGTGAGAAAAAGTGAATATGATCAAAATACATTATACAAAATTTAAAAAGAACTTTTTAAAACGTGTATTAAAAGGCAACAAACTTTTCAGTGTTGGCCCATAATACCAAAAAATTCTTCATTCTGTGAATTTTATTTTCAGACTTTCCAATAAAAATATTTATTTACTTCTATATATAGTTTTAAGGTTATTGGATTTAGAATATTACCTTAAAAATTGGTCATGAGTTTCCCTTTTTATCATGTATTATGTACATACTTTTACATAAATTAAGAAAAATACCAGTCAAGGCACAAAATAAATGTAAATTTAAGTAATCCAGATATGTTCAAACAGTAAAATCAGTATGTAGCCAAATTTCAAAGTTTGCAGTTGCAGCCTACAATTTGCTTTGTGACGTATTAACTACACAAACAGAACGGCTTGAGAGAATGGTATTTCATAGTGCTTTGTGTTCACAGAAGGAAACATTAAAATAACCATGCTTACTAGGGACACTGAATGTTATTCTAGCCTATACTAGAAAAATTATTTAAGTTTCTATACTCAATATCTAAATTCACCAGTGCAATAGGGGTGTTACATTGTCCTTCCACACCACTTCAATTTTATGACTTCACAGTCATAAACACTGTAGTTTTTAATGCAACGTTTTAGCCTCTTAAAAAGTTAGGTTATGTTATGAATAATAAATACTTAAAACCTAAACCATACAAGTGTCCTATCATTTTAGTATTTTAGAGTCAAACACTCTTGATTTGGTCTACTCTCTTTTACTATAAAACCAACAGGCATCTTCTAAAAGAGATGCGGTGCTACTGATAATACAAACCAACAAGCAAGCAAACAAACAAACAAAAAATGGACTCAAATTTCATTTCCAAATGAAAAGGCAAAGGAATTTAACCACAAATACTTCTTCCTATCATTTTGAGTTTAAATCACAGGACTTCTTGACTTGAACTCAGGACACCAACAGATTCAGTTACTCACAGTGGAGGGCACATATTTGAATTAGTTACACAAATGACAATATATGTCTTCAATTAAAATAATAAAATCTTAAACTTACCATAATTTACCATTTCTACTTCTTTTAGTGTTAATCCTTAATAGTCACAAACTATTCTTTCCTTATAAGTTAGACTAAACTAAGCTGCGAGAGCTAACAAGATCAATTAGAAGAGAAGGAAAGTGATCAATTTGAAATCCAGCATACTTACCTAGTACAAACTGTCTGAATACTTTATTCTTGGTAACGAACTAAACATGTTTGTAAATGTCTTGAGTTTAAAACTAAATTTCAGGCATTTTACTTTATTAACAGTTTTAACCTCAGAGACCCACCCACTCAAGTTTGTTGTCTATGTTTCCTGTTCTGTGCGGAAACTTCAGAGAAAAAAATACCACACTGTTAACAATGTGGTGAGTTTATTTTCTGACCGGGACACCTTATTTTTCTGTTGATGAGAACTTGGTTCTCCTCTCTTCTTTGAATATTATTGTAAGATATCATAAAAAGTGTGAAAGCAATTCAAAGAGTTGAAATATAAAGGAGAAAAGATTATTGCTAAAATTTTACATATTAAAATTGAAGATCTTTGTTAACTTTCTATTTATATGGCCATCTAAAATTCAGAGAGACAAGAAATCTGCAAATGACTTATCACTTTATAAAACCATTAGAGAATTTTAGTAGCTATGTATGAAGTAAAGGTCTTACATAAAATACTCTTAAGAAGCCGGGCGGTGGTGGCGCACGCCTGTAATCCCAGCACTCGGGAGGCAGAGGCAGGCGGATCTCTGTGAGTTCGAGGCCAGCCTGGTCTACCAAGGGAGTTCCAGGGCAGGCTCCAAAGAGAAACCCTGTCTCGAAAAACCAAAAAAACAAAACAAAACAAAAAAAAATACTCTCAAGGAAGTATAATTTTCAGGGACAGAGCAATCATTAGGATGCCCCAGCAATATTAAAACTGCTCCCATGGACAAGAACACAGCTCCAGAACAGAACATTTGCCTAGCATGTGTAAGGCCCTAAACTTGGAAACCTAGTACCTTAAAAAAGAAACACCTACACCCCAGCGAACAAAGACAGTACTATACAAACTTAATAGCATTTTAAGAATGAATATACAAAACAATGAAGATGCATAAATATCTGCATATTTCTAAAATCTAATATGTTCAAAACAAAACAACACAATAATTTGATTTTTAGAAATATGGGAGGACTGCAAATAAGAGACAGTACAAAAAGCCACAACAAATTCTTTCTAACTTAGAATTATGTTGATAAGAAGTAAAATTTTTTCTTTTGAAGAGTTGTACAGAAAACACTTTAATTTCCTAAGCAAAATCCCTTTTTCCAGGTCCATACAACTTTCTGATTGGAGCACTGGATCAAGATAGACACAACATCCACACACAGACACATACACCCTCTTGAGTTTATGCAAACTTTGTAGGGCCGTCTTGGATGATTTATTTTTCAAGTCATTTGATACTGTTTAGATTTTAGAATATAATGAATTGTCACTCATTGTTAGAAACAAGGAGCAATTTTTACTTTGGAAGGAACTAAAAGAGAAATGGCAAAACCAAACATGAAACTATTTCTTACAGAAACACAAAGCTGAAAGGATTTCAATAGATATTTAGAATAAAATTTTGACCAAGTAAAATTCTTCTGTTGTCTTTATGAAAGCGTCCAAGTCTCTAACAGCAGTAGATGCCAGACATACAACTAGTTCTTCAGGGTTTGAAATTCTTGAAGTAATTTCCACTAGGAACAAACTCCTGTTTCACTATGCCTGTTGTCATTGGTCAGCAGCTGATGCTAGTTCCATCAAATTTGTTCCCTTTCCTCCACTAGTGTTTAGTAAAGCTCTTTATTATTCTTACTTGTATAACTGTAACTATCTCCTAATTAGTCACTAGGTATCCAATCTATACTTTACAAACACACTTTTTTGAAATGTAAATTTGATTTATCATTTCTGTCACTAAAAAGCAAACTGGCCCTAACAAATTTTAATGAAGGGAAGATAATAAATTTTTCAAAAAGGCAAATCAAAAGTATCTTAACTTTTAATAGCATGACTTAAATAAATATAAAAATTAGCTGGATAATAGGACTCTGTACATTTCTCAAAAATATGTAACAGGAGAGTAACTTTGCAACAAAAGGTTGTATTAGTGATATTTGATGTAGCTATTCAAACCTATTGTACTCAATGCATGATTAACATTCATAAATATGTAACAAGATAAACCAGGACATTAGATAAACTAGTTTCCATTTCATAAACACAGTATGTTGTTTAATAGATCATTTAGAAAACATTGCCAATAATTTAAAAATTTTTTTTATTTAGTGTATGTGTGTGCACCTGAGTAAATGCATACGCACTACATGCATGCAAGAGTTCATGGTCCAGAAGAGGGCATCAGATTCCTGGACCTGGAGTTGCAAGCAGTTCTAAGCTACTATGTGGTGCTAAGAAATGAACTGGAACTTTTATAAGAGCAGTAAGTACGTCTAACTACTGAGCCACCTCTCCAGTCCCCATTTCTAATAATGTTTATTCTTTTAAAAACTCATAGATTTGTTGGGCTGGTGAGACAGATTAGTAGGTAAATAAAAGTGCTTGTTGCCCAGCTGACAATGTGAGTTCAACCTCAGGACCCACATAATGGAAGGAGAAAACCAACTCCCAAAGTTTGTCCTCTGACCTTTGCACACACACAGGCATGTGTATGTATGTAATATATCAGAAAATAAAATTATAAAATGTAACAAACAAACAAACAAAAACCCTCAGATAACTAAAACAGAATTGACTTACCTTGCAAATACCCTGTCTTTATTTGCCTTTTCTTTGCCATATTGAACTGACTGGACTTCAGTTCTCCCACTGAAATACATAAATATGCATAATATCTTAAAGGGGACTACAGGAAAAAATGACAACATACAGCATGGTTATATTACAATTTTATAAGAGACAAGACATTTATGATGACAAGAAGAACAATAAAAGCAGCAAAATAAGAAGAAAAGACTGGATTACTTTCCAGTTCCACTGGGATAGGCAAAGCTAATTTAGCAGTTTACAAGATGTGTCCAATAGACACAAATTTGATGACAGGAACCTCTCTAGAGTTAGAGATGCCTTGTAACAAACAAGCTCCACAGCCCTGACTTATCCTACAGGTTGAGTTAGCTAATGTCTCCATTGCGTCTAACTGATGAGCTGAACTTTGTGGTATCTTGGATAATTTTTCTTTCCTTTTCTGCTACCAATTATTACATATATGAAGACAGCCTATCAATTCCCTCCATGTCCCAATACAGAAAATTTCATATTTTTGAATGTAGGAAAGAAATGAGATCAGAAATATTGGGGCTGCCGGGCGGTGGTGGCGCACGCCTTTAATCCCAACACTTGGGAGGCAGAGGCAGGCGGATCTCTGTGAGTTCGAGACCAGCCTGGCCTACAAAAGCTAGTTCCAGGACAGGCTCCAAAACCACAGAGAAACCCTGTCTCGAAAAACCAAAGGAAAAAAAAAAACACAAAGAAATATTGGTGCTTCTGGGCACCATTTTTGCCTTGAAGTTGATTTGCCTAGAAAGCACACAGTGTACACAGAGGAGATACCTATCTGGTCATTCTCTGTGGTACATCACTGTGTTCAGTTAACTATGGTATTGAAAGAGTAGTTCTCAGCGAATTGATGAAGATAACCTGTTACTGAGTTGTGAATGAACATAAATTTCTAGTACAGAAAGTAGAACCATTTATAACTATAGATATTTAATGTATATAAAAGTAGCCAAATATATATTTTCAAAGCCACACAAGCAAATTTCAGACTACATTCCTAGGGCAAATTTAAATAGCTGTGAACTACATGGCATGATTGATTTTTAATGTAAAAATGGGAACTTTTATAAAAAATGTTGGTTAATGTTTCATAGAAAATTATATTGCCTCTAAGACAACCATATATTCACGTTTACTAGTTTAATGCATTTAATCCCTTGGATATATAGAATTGGAATAAACACATATGTAAACAGAAGTGACTAAGAAAGCAATAAACCTTCTTAATCTTTCCAGCTCCACTTTCTATT
This sequence comes from Microtus ochrogaster, assembly GCF_000317375.1. NCBI lineage: Eukaryota > Metazoa > Chordata > Mammalia > Rodentia > Cricetidae > Microtus > Microtus ochrogaster. Next base: position 11,070,216 of record NC_022013.1, on the reverse strand, counting down.
TTCAATAATATTTCAACATCTTAAATATAACAATAGTATCAGTATTCCTAGTCATTGCTTACCATGAGGGGAGGGGGTTAATCAATGTCTATTTTGGGCATGTTTATTAAAGAAAGAATTGTATGCAGCTATACAGGTCATGCTGACTTTACTACTTCGCTTGCAAGTCAATTCACACTTAATAATTTAAAAGTGCTTCAGATACACTTTAAAGTTAAGAACTACAAACACAGAACTTAACGTTTGCGACTATAAATATATATGACCTGTGTCTAAACATGAATATTCTGTACCCCTGTGCTTTGCTACATTTATCATGGGGCTGTACTTTCCCACTTTCTTGATTCCTTTCCCACTTAAAGTTCTGCTAGGTTCTGCTTTCATAATGTGTAGAAGAAGGAAGATCAGAAGAGTAGGAAAAATGCAAAGTAGTGCTTGCAAGTGCTGGGAGCTGCTTCAGAAGACCTGGGAACAAAGGGCAGAGAAGCACAACACACCCTGAGGAAGTAGTACTTCTGTGACAGGTCCAGGAGTAACTGGACTGGCCATGATAGTATCTCTGAAATGTAGTTGCAGGTGTAGACTCAGGGAATCCAAGCCAAAAGTGACCCTTGTGTATTACTCCTCTTGCATATGTGGTTCTCAAGAATCACCCTTCCTTAACGTACTTTCCCATTTTTGTTTGCTTTTTGTTTTTAAAAGTCTATGTAACCAAGTCTAAGGATTGATTTTCTTTTACACAAAATATCAAAAAGAAATCTGAGTTTCTCTAACTCAATCCTGAGTTAGCAGTAAAGTAGATTTAAATACAACTCTATTGCTCAAAAGGATGGAGTAAGAAGGTGAACCAAAGGAAAAACGCATAGGTATCCTCTTGGCTATGGGAAATAGACAAAATTGCCTGGGAGAAAATTGGGATCTTGGGGGTGGGGTGGGAGGGGGGTAAGGGGAGATGGGGAGAGATAAGGCAGAAGGGGAGGATG
>NC_022013.1:11013976-11068468 GCF_000317375.1 Microtus ochrogaster | reverse complement strand
AAAAAAAAAAAAAAAACAAGTCAAAGTTCATGGCAAGCGGGAATAGTTGATTGTTCAAAGGGATTTATATTGCAAATTTTCCATAACATACTCTTTAAGAGTTAGAATAAAATAAAAACCTGTAGCAATATTAGAACACCAAATTGTGACAGTACGAATTTAAAGAATGAAGAACTACCAACTGTTACATACATATACATAAGCTTATTACAGAAACTTGAGTAATAAAAAATATAATGAAAAGAACAACTAAAATACAAGTTAGTCTTCAGTTTGAAATAATCATTACAAAAAGATAAAAAACATTCTGGGGGAAGGGCAGTGGTGGTGCACACCTTTAATCCCAGCACTCGGGAGGCAGAGTTCGAGGCCAGCCTGGTCTACAAGAGAGAGTTCCAGGACAGGCTCCAAAGCTACAGAAAAACCCTGTCTTGAAAAACAAACAAAAACCAAACGAACAAACAAAAAACCATTCTGGAACTTCATATATACTGACTTAGAAAGGCTAGAAATATAGACATAGTCTTATGCTGTGATTACAGGGCATATGCTCAGGGAAGAATTGCTGTTAGTTGGAAGGAAGTGGGGAAGGCTTAGAAAAACCTTACAAAGTTGATATGCACATTTACAATATGACATGTTTTAAATTTTGTCCATGGAAACAAATACTTCCTCTCATCTATCTTTCTTTTTAAAAATTATCTTTTTAATTTTAAAAAGCTTTTATCATTTCAACTCCTTTCTCTCATCATTCTGACAGTTGCTAAGGATTAACGCTATTGGACCAGGACTTTTCTTGAGTTATTTTCTTGAGTTACTTAACTGGCCTGATTTTACTATTTTAAAAGAAAGGAAGGAAGGAAGAAAGAGAGGGAGGGAGGGAGGGAAGGAGGGAGGGAGGCAGGAAGAAACAAACCTCAAAGTTATATTTTCATTTTTATTTTATGTGTAAGAGGGCTTTGTTGACACATATGTATATGTACCATGCATGTGCAGTGCCTTTAGAGGCCAGAAAAGGGTATGAATGACATAGAAGAAAATTGAAGTTTCATAAGTCAGAATTTGTAAACAACCTATATATTCTTCAACAGGAGAATAAATAAGTAAAATATGGTATATTTATACAATAGAGTTTTATACAGTCATTTAAAATGCTATCATGAAATTTGAAGGCAAAAAGATGGAACTAGAAATAATCCTGAATGAGGTATTCCAGATGTAGAAAGATGGATATGGTATATGTCACTTATATGTTGATATTAGCTGTTAAGTCAATGATAACCAAGCTACAATTGATAGAACCAGAGTGTATAGTGTAAGGGTCCTTAACCTTCTTAATGCTACAAGCCTTTAATAGAGTTCTTCATGTTGTGGTGACCCCAACCATAAAATTATTTTTGTTGATACTTCTTAGCATAATATGAAGCATGATATAAATATCTGAATGTGACTCCTGTGAAAGGGTCATTAGACCCCCCAAAGGGGTCAGGACCCACACATTGATAACCATTTGTCTAGAGGGACCAGATAGCTCTCAAAAGGAAAGGGAAATAGAATAGTTATGGATTTATGGATGAATGAGTGAAGGAAAACTTAGCCACTAGGTAAAGATAACAACTGAACTGTCACAACCGCTGAAATAAGGAAAATCAGTTTTCTCCAATTTAGTAACATTAGGTGTACCATAGTCTTGGACAGGCCTCATGTTCAGGAGTAGTTGAGCAACATAATGGAGTCCACATTTTGTGTGTGTGTGTGTGTGTGTGTGTGTGTGTGTGTGTGTGTGTGTGTGTGTACGTGTACAAAGTTGGGTGAGTTTTTTGTGGGGAAGGAGTTACTTTGTTTTCTTGATTCTGGGAGTATTTGCCATTGGATTGGGGTTTTGTTTTGTTTTTTTTTTTGAGAAAGAACTTAAAGGTGTATATGTAGGGAGGGAGAGAGGATCTGGAAGGACTTGGAGGGGGAAAGAATATCATCAAAATACATTTAAATTTTAAATTGTTTTAAATAATAAAGAAAAAAGAGTAGAACTGATATTGTAAAAGACTTACTAATAGATTTTCTTAGGACACAACAAGCTACACAAAGTAGATTTTAACAAAGGGAGCTACTGCTTCCAAAATACCCCCAAATAAGTCTGTTAACAAGGCTAGTTAGAGATAAGCAAAATTTAGGATGCTAGGATATAAATGTTGTTCAGAAAGACTGACTAGCTATTGGGTTCCAATCCAATAACAAAGGAGATAACCCTGACTTCTAGCCAGCCGTTATGCCCATCTCTCTATGAAAGAGCATGCCTCCAACAGTCAATGAGGGGGCAGTGCAGTGTCACAACCAACATCAAAAGTCCTGGGTTATCATAAAGTCCCAAGTTCTATTCTTAGGAAAAGCATAATTCTGCCAGATGGGCAAGATGACCTTGGATAACATCTATTTGAAAAAGAATGCACAGGTGTACTTAAAATAATTTGGGCAATATGCAATATTTTTGCTGTGTAAATCTTTCATCTGCCTAAGTAAGTGCCTTAGGAGACTTCTTGTCTCCTGTCTCTGCTTAAATTGTTCAAAGTGTAACCCGCCTGCGGTTGGAGCCTAAAAGAAATGTAAAGGATGACAGCATATAGGAAATGCTTAACCTATGACTATATGAGTTAGCAAGATATTCTAACCAAGGTCAGCTTCTTTGTGGGCATTACCCAGAGCCAGATGTGCACTAAATTAAAGAGTTTTTTCTTTTATTAATCTCTAAATGTACAGAGTGAATTCTCCCTGGAAAAGAGCATTAATTCTACAACACCAGAACCTCCGGAATTGGAGTTATAGACAGTTCTGGGCTAACATGTGGATGATGGGAACCAAACCTAGTTACTCTGTAAGAGCAGCAAGTGCTCCTAAGCACTGTGTCATCTCTCAGCTCCTGATTCACAGATCTTACGGTGCCTGGGATTTTACATATTGAATAATGTCTACTATGTTGGATTTAAACCTTCTTGAATGGCAATCTGACTGAGCTTACCATTTTCAGGCAATTCTATCTCTACTTCATTTTAGAAATGAGCTACATAAGTCTGAAGAAAAATTTAGTTGGCACATAGATTGCTTAAAAATAATTCACTCTGATGAGATTTAATTTATTCTATTTAACAATTTAATTATTTTATTTAATGGCAGGAGTAACCAATATTGAAATTTTAAAATATAATTTAGAATAAAAGTATAAAAATAATTGAGGTCAATAGAGACTTGAAAGACATGGGTACCCAAAACTACAAACATTGCTGGGAGATACAAATTAAAACTTAAAAACACACTGAGCTTCATGAGGGGAAAGAACCAGTAATTTTAAGTATCAGTCTTCCAAAATTTATTATTATCAAAACAGTCACAATCTAGCTGAAAGCTTTTTTTAATACCTAGGAATAAAGATACTATTAATAATTCTCAAATTCAAATGAAAATGCGAAAAAACTTAGAACACCCAAAATACCTTTTTAAAAAAACAAAATTGGAAGAGTGAAACTTCTACATTTTAGTACTAAAGTAAATGAACAAGACAATACTTATGAACAACAAAAGTGAAAAGGAACAACTAAACATCACAGATAAGAAATAAATTTCAATGTATATTTTATACCAAATAATCCACGGACCTACATGTAAGAGCTAAAATTGTGTAACTTTTACAAGAAACTAAAGAAATAGGTTAGTGTACGGTGGACTAGACAATGTTTTCACAGATATGACAAAAAGCTAAGATTCATAAAAGGACTAACTGGTAAGAGAACTTCAACAAAATAAGACCCATGCTGTTCAAAACACCCAAGTAAACAATAAAAATAACAAACACTGATGAATCCATGGGAGAAACTGAACTCCATACTGTTTGGGGGAAGTGCTGGGGATTGAACCCAGGGCCTGTCACATGTTAAGCAAGTTCTTTGCCATTAGGCTATACCACCAGCCCTGAGCTAGAACTCCTCCACATTGCAGAATTGTATATAAATGGCCTAATTACTTTGAAGATATATTTGGAGGTGCCTTACTAGGTTAAACATCCTTCAGCCATATAACCTCGCCATTCTATTCATAGTTGTTTACCCAAGAAAACAAAGTAAACGTGCACATAAAACCTTAGATATGCATATATGTGTGTGTATATGTATGTATGTATGTTCACAGAAGCTTTATTTATAATAGCCCAAATCTGGAGAATGGATATCCATTATTAAGTGAATGGTAAACAAACCATATTTGTACATTAGAGTAGAACTCTGCAATAAGAGAATTAGCAATATAAGTAACATGGATGAAACAACATAATTATGCTAAGTAAAAGTGGTTTACAATAAAAATGCAATTTATATGAGGAACTAGAAAATGAAAACCAGCTTAAAGAGACAACAGACCAGCAACTTCCTAATGACAAATGATTGGCAAAAGGAGTTACAGAGAGACATGAAGGGTCTTTTGAGAGTAATGAGCATGTGTGCTACCTTGACTGAATCGTCACTCAAGGGGATTTAACTCATTAACTGTAAAACATGAATATAGTTATTTACTATATGTGAATGCTTCAATAAAGTTATTTTAAAACATTCAATTTCAAAACATCCATAATCTTAGTTTTGTTAAAAAAATATATGAAATGTGCTAATACTAGGCCAATGTTACCTGATGGGGCGTGGCCGATCGGTATTTAGAATTAACCAGACCAGTTTAATGTAACAGATTCAGCATTTAATAAACAGAAGAAAGAGAACTTACAAACACAGGGTTCCAGCTATCCAGGAGCACAGGGAACAAAAGGAAGGAGGCAAGTGCACCTGGATGGTTTATCTGTTTTTCTGTGGCCCCAGGGGGACACACCTTAAATGGAATGTGATTGGCTGAGTCCCCCATCAGTTACCAAAGGGAGTAACTGCCTGAATGGTTATTGCTATTCTCTTAGCTAATTTTAGTTTCTTTTCCTTTAAAAAGAGATTTATATTGCTTTTTAATCACGTATATATGTGTATCTACATACATGAGTACAGGTGCCTGCAGAGGCAAGAGGCACTTGATCCCACTGGAGCTCAAGTTACAGGCACCTGTGAATGGTGACATGGGTGTTGATAATTGAACTCTAGAAGAGCAGCACTCGCTCTTAACCACTGAGCTCTCCAGCTTCCAGTTTTAGTTTCTTTCTCTTTCTAGACATAGATAGTTGTTGAGCTTGGTTTTTAAATAACTATGAGAGTTCCTTCTATTTCAGTGTGTGTGTGTGTGTGTTCCCCCAAACTAGTTCTTCAATTGTCTTTTCTAATTTGGATTCATCATGACTAGCTTTTCTATTGGATGTTGTATGGTCTGAGTAATCTACTTGACTTTTTTCTTATTTTATCTAAGACCTGTTTGAAATGAACTGGAAGTTAGTTCCTGCACTCTACTCATTTCTTTGTAGTCTAAATGAAACCGTGTGTGTATCCTTGCATAATGACACTGGTGGTCACTTAGGAATTAAATTCATTTTAGGAATATCTTTAAAGGTTATCAATTTTCTCCCCTTCAGAGAGTGCACGGGACATTCCTGTCCCTGCTGAAGCTATCAGCAAGTACCTGTGTTTTCTTGATTGTCATCATTGACCTGACATTCTCTTCCTCAGTATACTTAACCATTAAAATGGCAAGTACTGCACAGTATCTTTCCGAATACTGCTTTTAGAAAAGTTAAAAAAAAAAAAAAAGAGGCTTTGCTAAAACATGTTGTCAAGCTACTTAAGAATCTGCTGTGGTTTTTTCCTTTTTTTTTTGGTAAAAAAAAATAAAATAAAATTCTACTTCATGGCTGATATTGAATTCCTATACTTAAATTTCTTTCCATGGGGTGACAGGCATATATTTTAAGTGATATATCATGCACAAATGTTGTTATTATATTTACTGATATTACACGTTGAGCATTTATAGATATTCGGGTTTATGTTAGTAATCTTTTGGAAGTATATCTAAAAATTTTTTATTATATAACAATTTCTTCCATCATAAAATATTAGAGATTGAAAGTCAAAAATAAAAATACATAAAAATGAATACAATTTATTTTATTAAATCACCAGTAACTTTTTCTGCATGAGTCATACTAGATTCCACTTCAAAACTAGCTTTTATGTGTTATTTTAGACTTCTACAGATAAGACTAATCAGGGTTTCTTCAAAGTTATTTTTTGTTGCCTTTGGGATAATTTTTTTTCTCCCAAAAAAAAAATTTTTTAAAGTTATTAAATGCCAAAGTCACAGTTGAATAGGAAAATTACTTCTCATATAGCACAGAAAATTCATTATGATTGGCATTAATTGTAAATTTCAAAATAGATAGTAGACAGAGTTTAGAATATTCCAACACAAGGGCATGATGCACATCTGAGGCTGTAGATATAGCTGGTGATTAAATGCTGCATACACAGCAAAGGCCACACTACATCTCATTATGAATCCATCAAAATATTACTTTAAAGAGAATAAGTAAAATATATTTAGGGGGACTGAAGAAACGGCTCAGTAGTTAGGAGCACCAATTGCTCTTCTAGAAAAGTCAGGTTTGATTACTAGCACCTGAGCAGTAGCTCACACCTGTCTATAATTCCAAACTCAGGGACTCTCTTCTACCTTCTCTGGGCATTGCTCAAATGTGGTGCATAGATATATATGCAGACAAAACACCCATACACTGGAAATGAAAATAAAGGAAAAAAATTTTAAGACATAATTTTAGGAAAAGTTATTTCTCTGAATTTATGCTGAATTATAGACAAAGAATACAGGAAAATGTCAGGATCTTGGGATCTTTTTTGTCTGCTTGCTTAATGGTTGTTTTGAATTCTTTCAGGCTGGATAACTCCAAGAACTGCTAAACTGTAGACTATATGTTAGCTTTTACAAATGAAATGAACATATCTTATAGAAAAGTTTCCATATATATAATAAATAAACTGGGAACTATAAAATCTGTTGAGATTGTAACTATACAAATATAGCTAATTACGAAATAAAATAATTATCTACAGCACAATCACAAGCACAGGTCTTCAAGCTTAGCATGCATCACAAGACATCATATGATGTTCTGATACAGACGTATAGAAAGGATTTTGACTCTGTAGGTTATGTGACTAACAATGGTTCTATTGCTTTGTATTTAGATCTTTAATGAATTCATTTATTTTTAAAATCTATTTTATGATATGGGTGTTTTGTCTGTCATATGTTTGTGTACCATGCATGCCTGGTGCTCCTGGGGGCCAGAAGAGGATGTCTGCCCTGAAACTGGGGTTTCAAATACTGTGAGCTGCCATGTGGGTGCTGGGAATTAAACCTGTGTCCTTCTGGAAGAGAAGCTAGTGCTCTTAATCTATGAGCCCTTTCTCTAGCCTTAGACCTTTAATCTAAAGGTAAGGGGAAGCAAAATCTCCCCAAATAAAGTGTTAGTATAAAAGTAGTACTTACCAGTACCGGAATTTGGAACCCAGGGTAAAATAATGTGCAAAAAAATTCTTTTGAGGTGGAAGTGGTCTATCCAAGCGGAAGAATGTATGATGTTCTACACATGCTTTCCACAAATTTTTACATGCTCTGTAATTCACCATATTAAATCCCAGCAATGTTTCTCTAGATTCATGCTGTATTAAAGGACAAAATTCAGAGAATATGGGAAAATATCAGGATCTGATAATACTTTTGACAGATAAATTAAGCAAGCCATATAAACATTAATGGTTTTGTTTATTTCAACAACGACTCAGTGAACTAAGTGAAAAGATAAGTAAAATGCATTTTAGTAATTTTACAACCTTTAGGGACTTCTATTCTCTATCATAGTTAGAAATAAGTTTAAATTTTTTACCATTTTCAAATCTTATTAGCTATGAGTCTGCTTCAAAATATAATCATGGACCATAAATTAAATTTAAAATAGGCCCACAAGCCGGGTGGTGGTGGCGCACGCCTTTAATCCCAGCACTCGGGAGGCAGAGGCAGGTGGATCTCTGTGAGTTCGAGACCAGCCTGGTCTACAGAGCTAGTTCCAGGACAGGCTCCAAAGCCGCAGAGAAACCCTGTCTCGAAAAACCAAAAAATAAAATAAAATAAAATAGGCCCACAAATTGCATTGTACCTTGTTGAAAAATAAGAATCTTCAGCACCTCCAAGCACTATTACAAAATCGCATTATAAACTGACTAGCGCTAAAACTGAGTAACTTTAGTTTTTCTTTTTTGCATAAACCACATTACAGCAAAGCACATATCTCCTGAGTTCTGACTCTAGACAATGCGACCAGTCAATGCAGACTATGACAGATCGTTCTATGCCCCCTGGTAATACTCTCCACTCTTTTTTACACTAGATTATCTTCTAATGATAATTACTTTTTTGTCATGATCATAAATTAGTCAACTTGTTTTCATTTTTCTTGGTATTCTATTGTAACATAGCCACAACAGTTTATCTAATGTGTATAGACATATGATATTTCCCATTTGGGATAGAAGAGTAATGTTGTATGTGTATGTATGTGTGTATATATACACATATATATGTATATATATATATTCCTATCATCTGTATATACATGTATATATTTCTGTTCCTGGATCATAACATATATGTTTAGCTTGAGTGGTTAATACTTCCAACAACAGAGTATGTTCTATCTATATCCTAACCAGTTCTGCAAATTTCTGTTTTGGTTTTGTATTTGTTTACTGAGACAGCATTTCATACTGTAACTTAGGCTGGCCTGGAACTCACTATGTGGTTCAGGCTGGACTAGAACTTATGACAGTTCTCCTACCTTATCTTTTGGGTACTGCATTATAATCATGTACCACACCACCTAATTTCAGTCTTTCTTACTTCACTGTCTTGATAGACAGGCAGAAGTGGAACATTTTGGTTGTGACCTACACCTATTCTAGATGACTAATAAAATTCAACATCCTTTCATGTTAATGGCCATGTGGATTTTCGGAGGGGAGGGGGAAGGTTGGGTAAAGCATGGCCTCTTCTGTAGACCAGGCCAGGTTTGAACTTGTGGCAATAACCCTCTTAGTTTCTCAAATGCTGGGATTATAGCTTTGGGTTGCCATGTTTACCTTGTATTAGTTTTTAAGGCAGGCTCTCACATTATGTAGCCAAGGTTGATTTTGAACTCACAACTTTCTTGTTTTAACCTTGTTAAGTATCTGGCTACCATGTGGATGCTGTCTTTCCTGAAGTTGGTATTTAAGTCACTGGCATATTTTCTGTTAGATAGAATATATATATGCAAGGACTTGTACAGGCATGTGTACTACATATATAGTCAGTGCTACTTTACTCTCTTAATGAGACTTCTTGATGAAAAGTTACCAGTTTTGAAACAGTCCAAAAAGATCAATTAATTATCTTTAAAGTTAAGAACTCCTATGCTTTCTTCAAGAAAAATTTTCATCATGCAAATATTTTCCATAATTAAATCATAATAAAATGTTCATATATAAGAATGTATTTTCATATTAGAAAGTAAAATGATTAAGCATAACTTGTTGATCACTAGAAAATTAAATGTACCATTAACAATTGTTTGTACATGCACTATCAGTTTACATGTTATATAATATACAATGAACATTATGAAAAATGACAGAATGTCTCATGGAGAACATAATCCAGTAACATTCTTAGTGTGTGTGCACTAAGATTTAGATATATTGCCTCCCTTTTAAACAGTTGCTTCAAACAGTCTGTATATAATTTGGACACTAACTGTATTTGAAGTGCAATAACAATTTTTCCAATTAAACAATGGACATAAAGTGTCTTAAGAATAAGTGCAACAGGCCAAGCTGTGATTTAATTAAAAAAATAAAAGAGGAAGTGCAACAAATTAAAGTTTGGATTTGCTGCTGTGGTTTAGGCACAAAGTCTTGCTTTGTAGCTCTACATGTCTGAAACTTGCTATGTAAACCCAGGGCTAGCCTTGAACAAGCAGCTACCCCACAATGTGCCTCCAGAACACAAAGATTGCAGGTGTGCACCACTACACCTGACTATAAGTTTGGATAGTTACAAACAAATGTTTTACAGAGAAACATTGGCAACATGACCTGCAGAATATTCCTGTGTATGGTCTTTAGCCACTCCCTATTTGGCTTTTGATGCTAACTGATACAATCTCTGAGAGAACAAGTACGAGAACTAAATAATAAGAATGGTTCATATATTACCATTGTACATATTGTTTTCAATAAATGTTACATTTCACAATTGTTATCATTATTATTCTTATTTCTGGTAACACATTCACCACAGTGAGGTAAACTAGAAAAGTTCCTTCTACAATATTCTCTATAGTTACTCCAAGTAAAATATCTGTTCTCTAGTGTCTGGATAACAAGATTCATTATACTTTCTTCTCTGGATATTTACTTACACACACACACACACACACACACACACACACACACACACACACACACGGTGTGACTGTTCTGTACCAGGATTAGTCATAATATTCCCCACTAACAGGAGAATGAACTGATAGTTTATGGCATATGTACTTAGTGGAATATCACACAATAAGGAGCAAACCATGCAACATCATGGATGTCAGTACAACAATATGAATTGCACATAGTGAAGGGAAAGAAGGCAAACACAAATAAACATGCTATATAGCTTCATTCTGAGCTATGAGTGTAAACTAATTTATGACAGTACTAATGAGAATAATGCTGCTTATCTGTTGGTAAGGTTAATAGCTGGAAGTGGACATCTCCTCCATTAGCACACAACTAGGTCATGTTCTATATATTAATATGAGTTTATCAAGTATATACTTAAGGTCTAAGTACTTTCCCATACTAAATTTCATTTTGATAAAAATTCTACTTTTAAAATTCTCCCATATTTGGTAAACATAAATGATAAAGCATAATCACAAAATAGAACACTTTCTTCTAACAGGTGGATATTGTAGCTAATTCAAAATGCAGTGTTAAGATTTTAAGGAAATTTTACACAGACACATCTTAAAACATTGATATGAGATTCCCGTCTGTATGCTGTGAATATCACTGGTTAAAAAAGAAACTATCTGAGGCCTGCGAAGGGCAGAATATAGGTAGGTGGAGAAAACTAAACTGAATGCTGGGAGGAAGAAGGAAGAGTGAGTGAGACACCATGTAGCTCTGCTAGAGACAGACAACGGAACTTTATCTGGTAAGCCACAGCCTTGTGGAAATACACAGATGAATGGAGATGGATTAAATTAAGATGTAAAAGTAAGCCAATAAGAAGCTAGAGCTAATGGGCCAAGCAGTGATGTAAATAATATGGTTTCTATGTATTTCAGGAGTCTGGGAGGCTGAGAAATGAACAAACAGCCTCCTATAACATATTGGTAACCAACGTAGGACCATCATGTATCAATTTGCAAAGATTTATAAAAAATAATGCAAACCAAGAACAGGTTAGGTTGTTTGCACATTAATATTTGTAAATATGTACATGTTTTGTGCCAGAGTCTTGCCTTATAACTCAGGATAGCTTCAAATAGATAGTCCTCCTGCATGGTTGTGATTATAGGTTTATGTCACCATACCACACAAAGCTAGTTAATTTGATAAAACAGGTAAAATAATTTATAAGATGAAGTTGTTTTAACACTATACTATCACTTTGATACAAGATGTAAGTCCATGAACTAGAAAACAAATATTTAGCACTCTCAAAATGAAATAAGCTTTCCTATAAAAGGAACTCCTATGGATTTAATATGGTAGAAAATTACAAGTATTTACATGTATGCACTTTTGTCTACAATGACAGAAAGTTTTAATTATTTTATCACTGTATGTTGATAGGCATGTAGGTGCACATATGCACATGAATTAGGATGCCAGAGGATAATCTCAGGGAGTATTTCTCAGAATATTGGAGACAGTCTCTCAAAGGCCGGGAGCTCTCTCATTAAGCTAGACTGGCAGGTTAGGGAGCTGGATGGATCAGCATGCTTCTGAGTTCTCAGATTAAACAGCTAGATTATAAATGCAGCTTTTTTATTTGGGTTCAAGGCATCCAACTGCTGTTCTTGCACTTGTATAAACCCTATACAAATTGAGCCATTTTTCCCACCTATGGCTACGCAATCTTAAAAGACTTCATTTGTATCAATAATTATTAGATCAATACTCACCAACTCTTTTCTAAGTTGAATAAAAAATTGTTTGCATTTAAAAGAAATTTTTACAATCTTCAACCTGCATAAAAGAGAATTAGAGTGTTCAAAATTACTGGCTAAATATGAAAATATTAAAAGATTTGGAAATTTATAGGTATGATTTTTTCATATTTTATGGCTTTTGAAAGTTTTATACATTTATACCTCCAACTCCCTCTGATACTACTACACTTTCTCCTTCCTAACTTCATGGCCTCTTTTTAATTTTTGTTTTTGTTACTAATAACCCCAAGTTCAATTACTGCTGCCCATGTGCACACAGGTAAGTGGCCATGATCTTAAGTTTAGTGTGTGCCAATATTTTCACATTTTGTCATATAATCTCTAATACATATATCAATAATGTAAAGTTTACGGAGCTTCCTAGAAAACAAAAAAAAAATCTAGGTGCTCAACTGAGAAAATTTTTAACAAAATTCTATCTCCTATGAATTACATATTTTCCAATTTTCTATTTTCAGAAATATTCACCAAAATTAAAATCTCAACAAATATAAATAACATTTAAAATTTTTAATATTACAAAGCATGCATGAAGGAAAGTGTAAAATTTTAGGGTTTTATAAAACTTTATCTTAAAAACCATTAAAAAAACTTATACATTACCTTTTAAAATATATGTAACTTATTTTTGTTTGTTATTTGAGACAGTCTCTCACTAAATAGCCTTGGTTGGCCTGGAATTCACTGTTGTAAACCAGTCTGGTCTGCCTCTGACTTCACTGTGGCCACAACACCAGCCCAAATATATGCAATTCATATAACACTAATTTCTCAATGTTCCATTAGTACAATTCTTGACTCAAGCTGGTTTGGCTTCTTATAATAACCATATAAAAATCATAATACTCAGATCTTTTTTGGCTGTAACACTTAAAGGCTATGAGGCCAAAGAGACTGGATCTTAGTAAAATGTGATTTGGGACCCAATTTTCTAGTATTTCTAAGATTTGACAGTGGTTCTAAGTTTTGATCTTCATGACTCATACCTGTATCTATTAAGAAGCTCTCAAAGAATAAAGTTCTCCAATCTCAGTCACTTGAGAAGACAAATGTACCAGTCATACTTAGGCAGATCCTTTTAGAGTGGGGAAATATAAGTTTAGGTCTGAACTTTGTGTTGCTGGGGGACTGAACCCAGGACTTTACACATGTCAGTCAAGTGCTATAATACTGTGCTAAATTCCCAGACCCAGGGTTGAAATTTATTATTTTTCTATTATATCTTGTGCTCTTACTTCATAAATAAATAACAACATGGATATATTATTTTCTCATATAACAGAGGGTATTATTTCCAGAAAGTAAAAAGACTGTATAAAATAGCCTGTATTTGTGGAAAGAAAGTAATTTAAAAACCTATACAGAACTACATATATTTTTAAATTTATACATTAAGAATCATCATGCAAGCAACAAATAAAAATGTTATTCATTTCTAAATGGACGAGAGAGAAAATACAATCTAATTCTAGTCATCTTCATTTTACAATCACCAGAAAACATCAAACAATACAAAATTTTACACTGGATGATGGTCTTTAACAAAAGTCTACTTGTATGACTTGTGTTTCTTACAAATACATTCTATCATATCACCATAGAACCTTCATCTGGTGATGGATGGAGATAGAGACAGAGACCCACACTGGAGCACTGGACTGAGCTCCCAAGGTCCCAATGAGGAGCGGAAGGAGGGAGAAGATGAGCAAGGAAGTCAGGACCACGAGGGGTGCACCCACCCACTAAGACAGTGGGGCTGATCTATTGGGAGCTCACGAAGGCCAGCTGGACTGTGACTGAAAAAGCATGGGATAAAACCGGACTCTCTGAACATGGCAGACAATGAAGGCTGATGAGAAGCCAAGGACAATGGCATGGGGTTTTGATCATACTACATGTTCTGGCTTTGTGGGAGCCTAGCCAGTTTGGATGTTCACCTTCCTTGACATGGACGGAGGGGGGAGGACCTTGGACTTTCCACAGGGCAGGGAACCCTGACTGCTCTTTGGATGGAGAGGGAGGGGGAGAGGAGTGCAGGGAGGGGGAGAAGGGTGGGAGGAGGAGGAGAGAAATGGGAGGCTGGGAGGAGGCGGAAACTTTTTTCTTTTTTTCCTTTTCTCAATTAAAAAAAATATTCTATCAAACAATGAATAACACTTGTTTTATATAATAAGATAGCTATAATATAATACTTCTTCCTTTGATTTACGTGTTCTTAATATATCTTCTATAGTGAATTCTATCAATCTGTCTATGTTTCGTATATACCTCTTGTAAATAGAATATACATAAAACTTTCAATCCCCTCTGAGTATTTCAAAGAAGATAGATGAAACATCAGTAGCACATAAAAAGATGGTCAACATTATTAGCTATAAAAGAATACAGAGTAAAATTAAAATGAGATATCATTTAGTACCCAGCAGGATGCCTTTAAGTCAAAAGACTAACAATAAATGGTAGGGAGACTATGGTGAAATTAACCTAGCACATATCCCATTGGGGATGAAAGGTGATAGATACCACAGTTTGAGAAAAAAGCCTGGCGAACTTAGAAATTCTAATCCTTTGTATATGCCCCCTACCAACACTTATACAAATACGCAGTGGAGCCCCAGTCTTTAAAGTCCAAAGAAACAGCTCTCTGTTCCTCCCTGTTCTAGAGACAGCCGCTTCTTTTTGTGCAGTGCTAGCCTCGTTCCAGAGACACGATGGTGAAGGTTGGAGCGAACGGATTTGGCCATATTGGACGCCTGGTTACCAGGGCTGCCTTCACTTCTGGCAAAGTGGACGTTGTTGCCATCAATGACCCTTTCATCGACCTCGGTCTACATGTTCCAGTATGACTCCACCCCTGGCAAGTTCAAAGGCACAGTTAAGGCTGAGAATGGGAAGCTTGTCATCAACCATCTTTCAGGAGCGAGATCCCGCCAACATCAAATTGGGGGAGATGCCAACGCCGAGTATGTTGTGGAGTCGACCCACCGGTGTCTTCACCACCATGGAGAAGGCTGGGGCCCACTTGAAGGGTGGGGCCAAAAGGGTCATCATCTCCGCCCCTTCTGCCGATGCCCCCATGTTTGTGAAGGGTGTGAACCATGACAAGTATGATAATTCCCTCAAGATTGTCAGCAATGCTTCCGGCACCATCAACTGCTTATCCCCCTTGGCCAAGGTCATCCATGACAACTTTGGCATCGTGGAAGGACTTATGACCACAGTCCATGCCATCACGGCCACCCAGAAGACTGTGGATGGTCCCCTCTGGGAAGCTGTGGTGAGATGGCCATGGCGCTGCCCAGAACATCATCCCTGCGTCCACTGGCGCTGCCAAGGCTGTGGGCAAAGTCATCCCAGCACTGATCGGGAAGCTCACGGGCATGGCCTTCCGCATTCCTACCCCCAATGTGTTCGTCGTGGATCTGACATGCCGCCTGGAGAAAGCTGCCATGTATGACGACATTAAGAAGGTGGTGAAGCAGGCATCCGAGGGCCCACTAAAGGACCACTACACTGAGGACCAGGTCGTCTCCTGTGACTTTAACAGTGACTCCCACTCTTCCACCTTCGATGCTGGGGCTGGCATTGCTCTCAATGACAACTTTGTAAAGCTCATTTCCTGGTACGACAATGAATTCGGCTACAGCCACAGAGTGGTGGACCTCATGGCCTACACGGCCTCCAAGGAGTACGAAGCCCGCCCTGGACCACCCATCCCAGCAAGGACACAGCAAGAGAGAGGCCCTCGGCTGCTGAGCAGTCCCTGTCCTAACTAACCCTTGACACTGAGCATCTCTCTCACAGTTTGCATTCCAGACCCCCAGAATAGCAGGAGGGGGCTTAAGGGAGCCCTACTCTCTTGAATACCATCAATGAAGTTCATTGCAACCTTCAAAAAAAAAAATAAAGTCCAAAAATAAACCGATGAACTGTGAAACAAAACGTGATGTAACTAAGTGATAAGGCATTATTCAGCCTTAAAAGGGGCACTGATTGATATATGCTCTAAGATAGATGAATGTTAAGAACATGCTAACTGAGTCACTCAAACACATGGTATATTATCTCATTTTAGAACAAAATAGAAATATACTTAGGGATGGAAGTAAGAGGCAAGACAAGGGGTACAAAATGATTTATAACAAATGATCTTTTCGGGACAATGAAAATGGTTCACATTTATATTAGGTGATGCTGTGTTCTTTAAATATACTACAAGCACTGTATATTTTCCAGTGGAATACATAAAGTATATAAATTATAAAGTTTAAAAATGAATTTTGATAATCTTCTTTTTTCAATCTGAAATGGTGGGTGCTATTTTTCCTGAAGAACTTAGTTTAATGTTTCTCACATGACAGGATTTCTTTAATTCTCTTGCTTCTGCAACTATAGACCAAGTTGATGAGTTTCATCTTTTAACACTTGCGAATATTTCACTCCATCATTCGTGGGCTTTCCAAAGACAAGTGTCATGTAATTCTTGTCCTTATTTCTCTGCAAAATGATGTTTTTGGTGTTTTCATTGTCTTGAAATTTGCAGTTGAATCCAGATATGATTTCCTGACTAAAAGGAATCAGGTAAAACATTCCTCAGCCGAAACTTCATGTTCATCTGACAGGACGAAGGCTGTGGTTACTGCACTGTGAGCAGCCTGAAGTGCAGGTTTAGCTTCCGCAAGTGCCCTTATTCTGCCACTGTCACTGTCCCTGCTTTCCTACTAGTCTCTTTCAATTGCTTTTCTTGCAATTTTTTAGCTGTAATCCCCTGTTATTAGACAGGACCTTTGTTGATAGAGCCTGTAATATGTGAGTGGGGAATCCGGTTTAATCCGATGATTAAATTTAAGTGGCATCGAAGAAGTCCATCCCCTTAGCTCTCACCATGAAAACAGGAAAAGGCACTTGGTTTATGAACTCACAAAGTTTGAAGACTCTCAGAAGATGGGACACCTTAAGTTTTTTCTTAACCCATTCTACAGCTGCCACCTGGCAATGAGTCACCGCCACCTTTTAAGCACTCCCGATCATCCATTCCCTTTTAGTCACTTGTCTCCAACTCTCAAGGCAGGAGTTTACTCTGAGAAGAACTTAAAGAAAGTTGTCAATTTTCAGTTTCTTTTGGGTTTTTCTTTGTTGTGGCAGCAGGAAAGTGAACACCTTACATGTCAGATCAAGGAGATAAACTCTCTGTTCTTCTTTTATTATCTTAATGTCTTTGTTTTCTTGTACTGTGTATTGTAGAGAATAGCTGGAAATTATCCATTATAGCCCATGGTGATATGGGCTTGATAGTTGTAGCAGCTTTAAATCCCATATATTTAATTATTGAAAGCAATATTTAAGATTCATATCATGAAATATGTAGCACAAATAATAAAAACCCCGAGACAGATACTGGGGTTCAACCTGAAGATCAGAAAAGCAAAGCAGCCAAGCCACTAGAGAGCTCTTACCTGTAGACTGAAAAAGAACGAGTTCCTGGGCACCCTACCTTATATTCCTCTCTAGTGCTGGAATTAAAGGTGTGTGTGCCTCTCTAGTACTAAAATTAAAGGTAGGAGCCACCATCACCTAGATCTGTTTCTGCATTGATCTTGTGTAGTCTAGGGTAGCCTTGAATTTACAGAGATCCATCTGCCTGTGTCTCCCAAATCCTGGCATTAAACGTATGTTCTACCACTGCCTGGGCTCTCTAGTGGCTTAGTTTTACGTTCTGGTCTTCAGGCAAGCTTTATTTATAAAACATAAATAAAATATCACTATAGAAATATTTTCTAATTAATAATTCAATGTTAACATGCATTGTTTGGTTTTCTTAAACCCAACCTGCATAAGGCTTTGGGCATATGAGTATTATTTCCCAATTTTAAGCCAGCTTCAAATATTTAAATGATGCATCAAGTCTTCATCACAAATATCCGACATAAGCTGATTCCTCAAAATTCACTGTCTCCTTCCAACTGAGAACCCTTTTTTGCATCCTAAAAAGCCACCTCAAATTCAATAAAATATTCTACATAGTATATTCTTTTCTGTTCACACAAAAATATCAGTAGTTTGCCAGAGTCCTCATTTTATAATAATGAAACAGTAAAAAAAAAAAAAGATTATATAATACAGAGCTTTAAAATACAGTTTAATTATCATTTGCATTTTAACTACGATCTCCTGAAAATAAATTATGATTCTGACATTTACATATAGTATAAAAATTAATTTTTGTGCATCCTATCTATACTTACAAGCAAGAATTTTGTTACTGTTCATTTGATTTTGCCCTTGAACATACCACAATTACACAGAAAATATTTCAAAGGTAGAAGATGAAACACTAAACAATCTTTAGTTTCACCAGGTATTTTTGCATTTATAATACAATTTACCAACTTTAAGTAAGCAATTCAAGAATTTTAATAAATCTGTTCAACTGCATAACCACCACAGAGCAATCATGTAATATTTCTGCCATCTTACAAAGTCTCCTTGGTGCCAGGCAGTGGTGACACATGCAATCCCAGCACTCGGGAGGCTGAGGCAGGCGGATCTCTGTGAGTTTGAGCCAGCCTGGTCTACAAGAGCTAGTTCCAGGACAGGTTCTAAAGCTACAGAGAAACTCTGTCTCGAAAACAAACAAATAAAAAACAAAGTCTCCTTGGTGCCCATTTACAGTTAATAGCCTCGTCCCATATATATATATGTGTGTGTGTGTGTGTGTGTGTGTGTGTGTGTGTATACATATATATATATATACATACATATATATATATATATTTTTTTTAAGGTTTCATATAGAGAAAAGTACATTCTTTTGGACCTGGTATAAAGATGAGGGTAGGGGTATAAATGTTTTTAGGGTATCAACAGTCCATCTCTTTTTAATGCTAAGCAGAATTATACCATGTTACTATACCATAATTTGTTTATTCCTTCGGTTGATACACATTTTGATTTTCATTTTATGTTATGAACACTTTAGCTATGAATTTTATGAACAAATCTTATTTTTACATATATGACCTAAGTTTCTCATGCTAGGATTACATGGCTCCATGTTTGGTCTATGGATATCTGACCAATGTATTTATTAGTTATTTCTCTTATTACTGTGACAAAATGCCTGACAAAGATAACACAAGGAAGAGAGTTTATTCTGACTCACACTTTGAGGGCACAGTCCATTATGGAAGGGAAGACATGGCAGCAACAGCAAAAGGTAGCTGTGTCTGTAGTCAAGAAGCAGTGAGAAAAACAAATGCTAGAATTCAGCATTCTGTTTTTCATTTGGTTCAAGATTCCAGGTTATGAAATTATGCGGCCCACACCTACGGTGATCTTTCCAGTTCATTAGTCCAGTGGTTCTCAACCTTCCTAATGCTCCGGCCTTTAATACAATTTCTCATGCTTTCGTGACACCCTCCCCCAAATCATAAAACTATTTTCAGTGCTACTTTATAACTGAAATTTTGCTACTGTTATGAATCATAATATAAATATTTTTGGAGACTGAGGTTTGTCAAAGGGGTCACAACCCACAGGCTAAGAACCACTGTTTATTAGTCCAGTGTAGAAACTACTTTTCAGATATTTATTTCTGTTATCATAGTCTTTACTAGTTCCAACACTGCTCAAAAGACTTTCTCAAGCCTCAGTTCCTTAACTATGAGCCTTGAACAATGAGTAAAGTGAGTTACATACATTCAATGATACAGTCAATAGTTTCATTCCAAATATCAAACTAAAGCAAGATAATAAACCCTGCAAGGAAAATGTGAACTTCTGTAGCTCAATGTGAGGCTTTTGGGTAAGATGATGGAATCATGTGGACTCAAAGGGTTGGGCAGTAAGACCCCTCCAGTTCCAATACCTGCAATATATACATAGACTCAAACCAGTTCCATTCCATTTCCTCCTGTAGCATTCCTACAGTGGACATCCCTTGGTCCATCAACAAAATCTTAGAATCTCCATTGAAACTGGGACTTCACTTTTACAACTTCATGCAGTAGCCTCTTGGCCACTTCTTTTTAATGGGACTCTAACCCTCCCACATATTAACTGACTTCAGCAGATCTCTAAAACCATTACACAAGACTGCAGGGCCTCCTCAATCTTATATCTTAATGCCTACAATGTCAGTATCAGATGCACAAAAGTGCTAATTTCTGTTGCCAACTCCGAATGGAGCTCAGTTGCAGCCTATTTGGTGACCCTGGGAAACAAGTTTTGTTTTGGTTCGGTTTTGGTTTTTCAAGACAGGGTTTTTCTGTGTAACTGAACTAGCTTCCCTGGAACTAGCTCTGTAAACTAGGCTGGCCTCCAACTCAGAGATCTGGCTGTCTCTGCCTCCAGAGTGTTGGGATTAAAGGCATGCACCACCACTACCCAGCCACAGTTGCTTTTGAGCAAAGAACCCCTTGAGCAATATTCTTAGTTTAGGTTTTCTCTTTTGAAATAAATTTGCACTTTTCCACAAGATGCAGCCTTCAGTATTCTTGGGATACCATTCCTATGAAAACAGAGTGAAGGATTTTCTTCACTGGGCCTACTCTCTAATGATCACAGCTCTTTGAAACTGTCTTTTCCGTAGTTTCATACTCGCTCATACTCTTCTTCACAGACCTCCACTTTTCATCTCTCTGCTCCACTTTTTACTCTTGGTTACTGTAGGCTGGAGAAGGCTGTAAACAGCAAACAACACAATACTGCCTTGAAATTTCCTCTACCAAATAAATTAGCCCATTCCTTTTCAATTTGTCCAACTTAAGTTCTCAGGACATGAGCCAAATAAAGTTAGATTTCTTTTTTTCTTGCCAGAATGTAACATGAATGGCCTCAAGCCCAGATCCCCATAAAGTACTTGTTCCCCTTTAAGACCTCAGGAGCAGGAAGGAAGGGAGGGAGGAGGGAGGGAGGGAGGGAGGAGAAAACCAAAAAAGCCAGGCGGTGGTGGCACATGCCTTTGATGCCTTTGATCCCAGCACTCAGGTGGCAGAGACAGGTGGATCTCTGAGTTCAAGGCCAGTCTGATCTACAAGAGCTAGTTCTAGGGCAGGCTCCAAAGCTACAGAGAAACCCTGTCTTGGGGGAAAAAGGTGGGGGACACCTCATAAGCCAGGCCTCCACTATCCAGTATTCTCTGAATCCTGGCCTTCCACAATGACCCATAAAGTTCTGCTTACAGAATTCTGGGGTTTTATAATCCAAAACTCTAAATTCGTCTACACTTTCCCATACAAACTAGTTCCACAGGCTTAAGAACCACAAAGTATTAAAACAGCAAAACAGCAACAACCTTACTGCTGGCATCAATTGTCTGTATTAAGTATTTTTCTTTTTGTTATGACAAAAGTAACTTAAGGAAAAAAAGGATTATTTTGGCTCACAGCTTGAAATTACAGTTCATCACGGCAGAGAAGGCATGGTGGTACAGGCCTAAAGGCTTGTTTCCATAGTAATTCTATTCCCATTAACTTGACAAGATTAATTATCACAATTGGCTTTGGAGTCACAGAGGAGACATACCTCTAGGAGTGTCTGTGAGGGGTTTCCAGGAGAGGATTAGCTGAAACCCATCCCCAGCAACCAGATATAAAGAGGTTTAGGATGTACTCCTGCCTCTGCTGCTTCTTTCTGAACGAGTTCATCTACGGATGCTACTTAACTCTTTCTTGACATTACATTCTAGAACTTCAGTCTTCTGATACTGACTCAATAGCAACAACTTTCCAGGGAATTGCCAGGCTTTCAGTACTGGATTGAGACAGCTGAACTTCTCAGGCTGAACTCTAGGCTACCCAACCACTCCAACAAACAGATGGCCACTGTAAGGACTACCATGTAAGATAACCTAATAAATTCTATTTCTTTCTCTCTTCTTCCTCCCTCCTCCCTTCCACCCTCTTCTTTGTTCCTCCAGAGCACTGCTTAATAGATTTTAATTTTAAAGAAACTGCCAGTTTCCAAAGTTAGTGTATCTTATTGCATTTCCATCAGTAATACAATGTTTCAAAGGTGATACATTACAAAAATCCTGGAATTAGAGCTTTTAACAGAAAAGGCAGTTATGAGAGCTTCCTAAGACATTTATTTCTATTAGCTATCATATTTCTATTTTTGTTCTATTAAAGTATTATTAAAGTAACTAATTATGGAAGCCTATTAAAAATAATAAATCCTGGGGGAAAAACAAGATCAAATCTTTTAGGAGATATGCAAAAGAAACCTACTGATACAATGTATTGATTTTGAATTTGCTTCTTCTCCCCTAATTTAAATTTAATTTAAATTAAATTTAAGCTTTATTTAAAAGAGCTAAACCTTTGAATAACCTTGAGTACATTAAGGTTATTAATGATCAAAGTGATTTTTATAATCCTTAATTTATCACCTTAAGAAGAAACATGTTTTCTCTTTTTCCTTGCTTTGAGATACAGAAATCATAAATCATAGTAGTAGCCCATCTTGAACAATGAGAGCAAGGACAACAAACAGAAGATGGTAGAAGGATAAGACAAAGGAAGAATGAGTGTAAAACCTTTGTGGAACCCACATGCTTTGCTTGTACTAATTTAAACAACCACAGTACTGGATCGTTGGTTCAGTAGCCATGCATCTTCCAGCTCATAAACTGGCATTTCAATGGATGCATTTAAATAAAAACAGCAAGTGCAAATCTTATATCAGCCCCAAGTGAGAATTTTTATGATAATATTTGTATATTCTCTAAGAAGAAAATATAATAATACTTTTAAGAAGCAATATTGAAACAAATTATCTTGGTATCTTTTGATTCATTTTCAGAGAGCAAAATAAAGTATAAATTGAACCACACATGAAAGCTGACTAGATTAAAACAGTTTAAAGGTTATTTAGTATGAATTAGTATATTTGGTAATATTATGATAAAAGCAAAAGTATTTGTAGAAATTCTTACCATGGAAAAGTATTCATCCGCATCCTGTTCTTGTAAATCAGAATTCCTCCTGACATCACTCCAATCATGATTTCATTGTTACTTTGATCCTTCAAAATAAACACATGACAATCTAAAATAATTAAAACAGGATTAGATTTTTTAAAACACACATCGTGTTTTAAACAAAACTGAATTATACTAAACTACAAACCCAAACAGTTTGTTGTTGTCTCATAAAAGGCAAATTTCAAAAAGGTTAAATGTGGCAGTATTAAAATTCACTAATCTAGAAGCTGGAGAGATGCTTTAGCAGTTAAGTACTTGCTACACAAGCATGAGAACCAGAGTTTGATCCTTAGAATGCCATGTGACCTTGGCAGCCCATCTGTAATTCCAGCCTTGGAATGAGGAGAAAAGTGATCCTCTGAGCAAACTGTCTAGCAAGACTAGCCATATCAGCGAACTCTGGGTTTAATTCTGCCTAACTGAATAAGAACAGCCATCAAGAATGATTCTTATCATCAAACTCAGTCTCTATATGTACATGTACACATGTTCAGGTACACCACGCATATGTAAGGATCTGTATACCACATACAGAGAAAGAGAGAAGAGAGGGGGGGAAGAGAGAAGAAAAAGAAGAAAGAAAAAGGAGGGAGAGGAGAAAGAGAGAGAGAGGAGGAGAAAGAAGAAAGAAAAAGAAAGGAGAGAGATAAAGATAGAAAAGGAGAGGGGAGGAAAGGAAAAAAAAATCATTGTCCTATCTTGTAATTCTTTAAGTGTCTCTTGAACTTCTTGCTGTTTTTAAAAAATAACCCTTCATTTTCCTTAGGGCTTATTATTTTAGAGATTAGGTTTATTACATACCCTCATTGTCTTTGTACATCTAGGTTTTGCTTTTTATTACATGGAAGTTTACAACTGATGTAACTACATTTTTTTTTGACTACTTTATGCTTTAAACTGGTCAGAAAAGGGAGTTCTACTCATTTGCAGTTTTCTAAGTGGTTTTTATTCTGTAGAGATTCTTGGCCATTAAATACAAAAACATTAAACCTTAAAAATTTAAATGCAAGGTTTAAATATAACTCATATAACTAACTATATTGTTATGTTGATTTAATTAGTAGTTTTCACTTGTTTAAACTGTTAGATTGTAAAAAGTTTCTTACACAGTACTAAATGTAGAGGGTCAGGTTAAAGGTATTTAAATTTTAAGTGGTTAGCTATTTATGAACATATTTTGTCCAAACCAAACAAAAACTGTCCCACATGGTGACTTATCATATGTGCACTGTGAACTTGAGGTAAGATTCTTCATCCGCCAACATAAATATATAGTAATATGATGTTTTCAAAATTTTTTTTGTTTGTTTGCTTGCTTTTTCAAGACATGGTTTCTCCGTGAAACAGTCCTGACTGTCCTGGAACTGGCTTTGTAGACCAGACTGGCCCCAAACTTACAGAGATCTGCCTGCCTCTACCTTCCAAGTGCTAGGACTCAAGGTGCACCACCACTGCCAGACTCCAAAATATTTTTTGAAGGCCAAAGAAGGCATTATGTCTTAGATGTGCATACTAAGACCTCAAAAGGTAATTCAGTAAATATAAAGGGAATTTTCCAAAAAGAGGAACACAGAAAGAAAACTTAAGTTTTAATTGCATATCAGGCAAAAGTGTATTTAAAATAACATATCTTTCAAAGACTGCAGAATATGGCATTTTAAATGTTTTAATAACTTAGGGATTTTCATGACACTGAGACACGTCTGCTTCTGGCAGCACAAGCTACTTCAAGAGGACGATGGGCATCAAGAGACACTTAAAGAATTACAAGATATCAATCATTTGAGGAAACCAAACCATCAGGTCTTTTAAAAAGTGAGACAGACATATGATCTGTGAAACATAAGAAGTAGAGTTCACTGCTCCAAACCTGATCAGGGGAGGCCCTGAAAGACAGAACTATGAGTAAGGACTTCTGCAGTGGACTCTGTACCTCCATGTGCCTGTTTATCAAGGTAAATTCAATAATGTATCTAAGGAAAATCAAGGCTTTTCCCTTCCACCTAATACTAGCCTAATTAGGCTCAAGAATAAAAACTCCACTGTTGACTCAACTGATGACTATAATTCTACTGAAAAATGGTTATACTTTAGGTACTTGAAAGGAATTTAAATCTTGATAACTCACAAAAAGGAATATAGCTACAGTCATTCACAGACACCAGGAAGAGGGTAACAACTTCTGAAAGGAAAAATGTTTCACACAAGATAAACATTACACTGGGAAAGCCAGTAATTATAAATTCCACTTTAATAAAGCGATGTCAGACAAATACAAACATGACACATTGATATTCTTTATTTGGGGCTTTGTAAGTAAAAAATGACCAGTTCGGTGTTGGAAACCTTAAGAACAAGAATGAAAGTTTCAGTGATATGACAGCATCTTGCATGATCACGATTATCAAATATTTATACAAAAGTACTTTCCTAAAGCAACCTTATGTTTATAAAACACATATTCTAAAACTACTATCCCCTTTCAGTCTATAAACATTGTTTTTACAACATAAACAACCACCTGGAAAAAATAAGAACAGTCTATGTCCACCAACTTTGCACTTATGCTATTGTGAAAATATTTATATTGAGAAGAAATTTTTATTGCAACTACGTCAACAGCAAACACAAATTATCCTGTTACCTAGTTCTCTCAGGGAATTAAAATTTTGAGGAGTTGAGTTTGTATGGCTAAGAATAAGAGTACTTGCTCAACACACATAAGGCCCTGGTTCAATCACCCCAGGCCTGTACACAGACAAAAAGATTTTAAAATCTTTGAGAATAAAAAATGAAGCCCAACTGAACATCTAAGTAATTTTTCTTTACTTACCCTTGCATAGTGGAATTCAACTCCATAGAGTTCTAAGGTACGTGCTGTGTTTAGGTAATTAAATTCTGCTTCTGCAGGAGATAAGCCACTGTAAAGAAAACATCAGGTCAAAAACTAGATCCACAGTAAAAATTGTCAAATGACAAAATGATTATGTGAAGAAATGAAGAATCTAACTAAGCACCAAGTAGGAGTACTCCTTTTAGTTTTCTGTAGTAAGATCTGACTGACTCCAGTAGCATACTTTTACCATATTAACTTCTTTATTTTCCAGAACTACAAGAATACTGGAAGTTCTGGGGTTTATGAGGTCACGACCTTAATAGAGAACCTACTACCACCCTTTCACTAGACTACTGTAATTCCTCACTACATCCTTAATTTTTCTTTATTGTAGTTAAATATAATTCTCATTCTTTTATCAAAGAAACTTCTCTTTACAGTAAACAGAGCCCATTACAGAAAAACCTGTAACAGGTCATAATACAGAAAAAACAATAGGTCATAGGGGACCTAGCCCCCACTAAATACATCTACAACACAACTCCTGAACCTAAAGCTTGGAGCACACTGAGGAAGAGGAGGTAAAGACTATAAGAGCCAGCAAACCAGGAAGTCTCCTGTGAGATTCTGTTTTCTAGAAATAATAGAAAAGCTTCACCCATGATACTTCAAGAATATGGCTGCTTAAACAAGAACTGAACGATGGTGATATAAAAAGACATACTAATAGAGAAAGGGGAAATTTCATGAGGTCCTATCCACAAAAAACAATTAATGCCTGCTAAGAGGGGAAAAGTTAGTCTTTTCCAGGGAAGAACCGTCCAATTGGTTACTGAATAACAAATAGTTTGTCAGTCCTGAGATCACATACACACAGGCCACACTAAGCAAGTTGTACTCATACATTTATGCGTACATATGTATATATGTTTGTGTATAATAGATTTATGTATTATATATACATAACTATAATAAAGAAAAAAAGGTATCAGTTTGAGAGTGAGTCAGAGGAGCAATGAAGGGAATAGAGGGAGGAAAGGGAAGGAGGAAAGTGATAAAATATTTTAATTAAAAATAATTTCTAGAGACAGTGGCAATTAGAAAGAAACTATTGGAAAGTTTTACAGGCCAGAAGAGAAAAAAGAAAAACAATAGGCAAGTCTTAAAACTTCTGACTGAAAGCCGGGCGGTGGTGGCGCACGCCTTTAATCCCAGCACTCGGGAGGCAGAGGCAGGCAGATCTCTGTGAGTTCGAGGCCAGTCTGGTCTACAAGAGCTAGTTCCAGGACAGGAACCAAAAGTTACAGAGAAACCCTGTCTCGAAAAATAAAAAAATAAAAAATAAATAAAAAAAAACTTCTGACTGATCTTATAGTTGTTAACAAAGTCACTTAACTTCCAGATATAATTCTCAAATCTTTCTCACAACACAGTTAATCATCATAGCCACACGTAAAACCTACAGGGCACTTCAACATGCAACACTGTCACAGATACACAAACACAAGAATCAAGATGTTTTTAGAGCAACCTTGTAGCCTTGAATTTCTGTACTCTTTAAATTTCTGTAGTCTTCAATTTCTCTACTTTAACCTTTCAACTATTCATTTCTTTTTACTATATATTTCAAAATATATAATAGATAGTATAATAATGACTGAAGAAAAAGTCTTTTATCTGAGATGCTTAGAAGTTCAATTCCACAGGGAGGCTGAGGTCCAAGTTTCATATTTTAAAAATATTTCTACTGATTCTCGAAACAAAAATTTCAGGATAACTCTAAAATACAGTCTTTTTAAAAGGTCTACTCTATTTAATATCTAGTTCTAACAAACTTAGTTATATGGTGTTAGCAGGCAATATGGCAGAGAATAATAAAGCTAAGATATCAACCTTTGCATCACTGATACTGAAAAGGTCAATGCATGATCAAAATGAATGACCCCTCAACAATAGTCCTTCCAATTAAACTTAACTGTTTTTGTTTACAGAGCTGAAAAATCAGCTTTTCAAATTAGCTTGTGGAAAGTACAAGCCTTGTCCTTATTTAAGGAACTTTTAATAGAAAAAATTTTAAATTCCAACTTACTCAGATAGGCTATATGAAAAGCCTTCACTATAAAGGGATGGTCTTTACAGGAAAGCAGCACACTCACCACATTAAACCACTCAGTTTAAATTCTCAAGTGATTATAGTCTAGAGCAGATCCAAGGTAAAAATCCTTTTACTAGAAAGGATTAAATAGTATTTTCAAGCCTTCTAGATAAACTGTCTTTGTAGCAAGCCACATCCAACACAGAAAAAGATGATGATGATGTCTGTTCACATGAGTGCTCATTTATGAGCAATAGATTTCAGAAAGTTTTCATCCTATAAAATATTTTCCTCCCGCAAGCATTTAAAATAATAGACTGAGCATGTAGCTCAATGGTAGAATACTAACATAAACAAGGTCTAGGTTTGTTCCAAATATTCTGTGACGTATTTACATACATTACATTTACAACATAAACAAATATATATTGTGTTACATTTAAAAAAAAACTCATGTATTTGTCATGCTTAACCCACTGGCTGTTCAAAATTAGATACTCAGCTGTTGTTTTCTTACTAGTTTGAGACACTTGAATTATTACCAAATGGCAATGAGAGTTAATATTTCTTTAGTGTCTACCATGTACTAGGTACCATCTTGAGAACTTTGTACATATAATCTCACTTAGGACTCAGAATTTCTGGCCAGTAGGAGTAGGCTACAATCACGACACTGGGAGGCAGAGCCAGGCAGATCTCTGAGTTCCAGGCTAGCCAGGGATACACTTTAGAGAAATCCTTTCTCAAACAAACAAACAAACAAACAAACAAACAAACAAACAAACAAGAAAACTCAAAATTTCTACCTCAAGATACTTTAATTATCTCAAATAATTTGAGAAGTAAAGCTTTGAACCACAATTAAAAAAAACTCAGACAGAAATTGGGGTTCCGCCTAAAGGTTAGAAAAGCAAAACAGCCACTGGCTCTTACCACTACCTCAGTCTGAAATGGCAATCCTGCCTCCAGAATCTCAGAATGAAACTGTGCCTGATAGATGTCTCCTCCCATTTTATAATCCTCTTTAGTTCTGGGATTAAAGGTGTGCACCACTACCACCTGCTTTCTATGGCCAGCTAGTGTGGCTACGGGGATTAAAGGTGTGTGCCATTGCTGCCTGGTTTTTAAGGCTGGCCAGTGTGGCTGTTTTAATTTTCTGATCTTCAGGCAAGCTTTATTTATTAAAATACAAAATGAAATGCCACTATAAAGCTTGCCTGAAGATCAGAGTTCTGAGTTAAGCCACTAGTTAACCATAGCCATCAGGCAATGGTGGCAGACACCTTTAATCCCAGCACTCAGGGGACAGAAGCAGACAAATCTCTGTGAGTCCAAGGCCACCCTGGGCTACCTGAAATTGATCCAGTCTCAAAGAGAAACAGAGCCAGGTGGTGAAATTGATCTTTAATCCCAGTACTTGGGAGTCACATGCCTTTAATCCCAGCACTAGTAAAGTGGAGACAGGAAGGGATATGGCTGGGTTGAGAGAGAAATATAACAAGGGAGGAGAGAGGAGCTCAGCATTCAGTCTGAGGATTTATAGAGACAGGATTTTGCTCCCCTTGGTTCTGAGGATTTTGTAGAGTGGTGGCGCACGCCTTTAATCCCAGCACTCGGGAGGCAGAGACAGGCGGATCACTGTGAGTTCGAGACCAGCGTGGTCTACAGAGCTAGTTCCAGGACAGGCTCCAAAGCCACAGAGAAACCCTGTCTCAAAACACACACACACAAAAAAAAAACTAGTGGCTGGCTTCTCTGCTTCTCTGATCTTTCAGCTTTCACACCCTATATCTGACTCCAGATTTTTATTATTAAGACCAATTAGAAACTGCGCTACAAAATAGAGCAACAACTATGATCAAAGTTATAAAACAGTGAGTGATCTAACTAGAAGTTTAAGCTAGTGAGTCTAACTCTCGTAACGACTTTTAGCCAATATGCTACACTATCTTTGTTCTGTCACTACTGTGAACCATAGGTTAAAGCAAAACTTGAGTCAACAAAAAAAAAAAAAAAATTTTTTTTGTTTGTTTGTTGTTTTCGTTTTTCGAGACCTAGTTTCAATGTGTCACCATAGCTGTCTAGGAACTCACTCTGTAGCCCAGGCTGGCCTCAAATTCACAGAGATCCAGGCTGTCTCTGCCTGCCTCCTAAGGGCTGGGATTAAAGGCATGTACCACCACCTCCCAAAACCAATTCGTAAGGCCAGGTAGTTGTGGCACACAACTTTAATCCCAACACTTAGGGGACAGAGGCAGGTCAATCACTTTGTGAGTTTGAGGACAGCCTGGTATACACAGTGAATTCCAGGACAGTCTGTTACTGCAAAGATGCTGTGTTGAAAACAAAACAAATGTCTTCTTGAAAAAAATGTCACAAGGAGCTGAAGAGTTGGCTCAGCAGTTGAGCTCAGAAGAGTATTTGTTGCTCTTAAAGAATAGCCAGATTAAATTCTATACATGGCAGATCACAGCCAGTCCCAGAGGTTCTGACACTCCCTTCTGACCTCCTTGGGTACCAGGAAGGCACGTACGTGATCCATAGACATACACGCAGGCAGAATACTCATACACATAAATAAATAAACCTTTTTCAAATGTCACAAAAGATTAGACTAAAATAAAATCAAAGTTGAACACTACTGTGAATGAAACAAGTCAACTGCCTTTAAATGAACATTAAAAGAACTGCACTGGGTTGGTACTTTTCTCCTCAGTCATTACCAAACAGAGTCAAAATCTTTCCAATATCTAAAAACTAAGAAAATTACCAAGTCCATCGCTTTGCATATTATAAATGCATTACTCTAAAATTTTCTTTTTTAAAATTAAAGCTTGATTTTATTTTTAATTACATGTATGTGTACTTATGGCTGGGTATGTGCATGTGAGTATGAATGTCCGTAGAGGCCAGAAAGGGCATTAACATCCCTTGAGCTGGAGTTAACACACTGCTGTGAGTCACCTGATCTGGGTGCGCAGAACTAAACTTGGGACCTTTGTAAGGGCAACAAGCACTCTTAGCCATTGAGCTATTTCTCCAGCCACCTAAAATTCTTTCTTAAAGAACTGACAATGTTATATAAAATCAGATAGACTCAATTTATATATAACTCATAGCTGTTAAAGAAATGAAAGCAAGGCTCATATATTTTGTGAAATGAGCAATGAAATGCTTTTAGTGTAAATTATATATATATTTCTTTATAATACATAATATAAATTTCTATACTATATAAACACAGCAATAAAATTAAGAATGATGTGAAACAATTCTCTTTCTAGAAAGATTGCCCATAAATCCTACTAAATTAGCAGAATATTAAATAAATGCTTACATATGCTGCTGATGTAACTTTGCAATTTCTTTTTCAAAATCTTGAGGTTGATTGGGAATGAAAGAATAATCTGAGAGGTAGCCTGGCAAATTTTCTGACTGATTGTAGTCTCCAAATTCAGCTAATAAGAAAAAGAAAACATCATTCTTTCATAAATATTTTAATTGTACTCAAATCAACAATGTCATTAATATATATATTTATGAAAGGAATGCATGTTTCTAGTATAATAACATTAAATAAGTTGCAATAAATCATGTATTCTTCTGGGTCTCAATATAGAAAATGTTTCAAGAATCAAAGTATTGCTTGCTAATCAGCTGGACATTTCACTGCATTCCTTCAGCAGTCTCTACTGCATTCCTACATTTAAAGGCGTTGTATTATCAATAGAGACTACAAAATCACATGTTACTTGACTTAAAAGTAAGCTGATACTTACACTGAACAGCAAATGAAGCTAAAAGGGCAGCAGTATTATAAGGACAGGACAATCTAGTAAGACAAAAAAGAAAATACATAACCCAAGGATGAATATAATTTCAAATGCACTGTAGTTTACATTATACTACTGATTCTGGAAGTTTCCATATGCACTAATTTTAACCACAATTAAATTAGTTAAGCTGGGATTTGTGGCATACATCTACGATCTCAACACTTATGAATTTGAGATGACTGCCAGTCTGAGGCCAACCTAGGCTACATAATAAGATAATGTCTCAAAAGAACTCCCAAAAGAGTCTGATAATAGGAACTAATACTACAAAAACCCATTTTTAAAATGTGTTACAGCAATCAATCATAAGTTACTTAATACAGAATTTAAAGGTTGTTTTTTGTTTTTTGTTTTTCTTTTTCTTTTGGTTTTTTTTTTTTTTTGAGACAGGGTTTCTCTGGGTAGCTTTGGAACTTGGCTGGGAACTCTCTCTGTAACCAGATTGGCTTCGAACTCACAGAGATCCACCTGCCTCTGCCTCCCAAGTGCTGGGATTAAATACATGTACCCCAATTGCCCGACTAATTTAAAGTATTTTTATACTGTAAAAATAAAAATTAAAAATAGCTCACCTTCCAGTAAGAATGTCTTGCTTAATTTGCAAAAAATACTGATACCTTTTTTAAAAAAAGATATTAGAATCAATTTGAGTTCTTATATATTATACACTTATATTAACGAAACTAAATATCTAAATATTTCCTTTTGAAGTCTACACATTGGCAAATAAAATCAGCATATGCACACATTAGCAAAAAATACCAGAAGTAGGCTTGACTACAAGTCTTTAAAATTCATTAATATATAAAATTTTTCATTTTGAATATCTTGTTTCAATTATAGAACTACTCAAGACTTCTAAGATTTCTGCTACCAGGAAGGAGACTTGGGAGCAACAGACTAAGGATTGGTTCATGCAAGAAGAACTGGAAGCATAGATAACTTAAGCATCAATGATATAGAAATAGACAACACACACAGAAACAGTGAAAGGAAGCAATCCTTTCTGTGTAAACAGGAAGCCATTACAAGGACAAGCCTATGTGCAGATCAGTTTGTTATTATGATTAATGTAGAAGAACAACTGTCTACTTCCACTGAAGTTAAGAAAGCTCTTTCATCAGAAAATTAATTGAATTCCTTCTCCTGCTATTGCTCTAGTATTGGAGTGGTTACACGATCAGCTTCTTTTAACACAAACAATAGTATACTGTGACACGCTGCTCAGGTTGCCTACAAAGTGGCACTGTCCTTCTGTCCCTGACAGTGGGTAAGCTAGTCAATAACTCGACAAAATCACCTGTGCTCAATTGGTATAAAAAAAATTCATGATTTCAAACATTAAACAGGAAGTATATAGGCTTCATTCAACTTTTAAAAAGTCAAAACACAAACTGGATATTATTTACTTAATTCAATACAGTACAATTTTATCAGATATTCTTAGTTTCATAATCAAAAGCTAAAGATGGGATTGGTGGTATAAGGCAATGGCAGAGTACATGCTTACCATGTACATGGCCTAATATCACTAAAAAGAAGAAAAAATGAAAAGGTCTTTGGTACAAAAACAGTTTTATAGTTGTGATTTAAAGGTAATATATGCACTTGATATATTTTAAAATCCTTCACAAATAATACTTATACTTATCAAAGATCACATATATTTATTTAACAAAAAAGGAATTCTCAATAAAAACTAGAATTCAAGTTCTAAAGCAGCCTATTACTTCAGGCAAATTACTAAAATTTGGACAAACCTTAATTTCTACATTTGTAAGGGAAATAAGATCACTTGCCAGGAGTTTTGGGAGTTTAAAAAAATTCAATTCTAATGACGCTGGTAATTGCAAAAATGAAGTATATTTTATCATGATGCAAGACATCGATGCCATTGGTTTTCTTCCCACTAATTCTAAATGCTATCTCAAGCAAGGAGATCTAGGAAACACCCTTCTTTTTTTTTTTTTTTTCCAGACAGGGTTTCTCTGTGGTTTTGGAGCCTGTCCTGGAACTAGCTCTTCTAGACCAGGCTAGTCTCGAACTCACAAAGATCCACCTGCTTCTGCCTCCCAAGTGCTGGGATTAAAGGTGTGCGCCACCACCGCCTGGCAGGAAATGCCCTTTTTTGTGAGACGTAAACTACTCCCAAAGAGTGAGCAGCTGTGGCCAAGGGACACTTGATACTAATCAGGATCATCACAGCAAAGTATTTCTTTTTCTTTCTTTTTTTTAATAGATGTTTTCATATAATTTATTCTGATTATGATTTCCCTCCCCCAAATCCTCCAAGATCCTCTACACTTCCCCACCCACCCAAATACACACCCTTTCTCTCTCTCATTATAAAATAGGCATCTAAATAGCAACAATAAATTAATATAAAACAAACACACAAAACAGAATAGGACAAAACAGACAAACAAACAGACCCCTCCCAAAAAAAAGGGCAAGAAACATACTGACACAGAGGCAAGCACATTACACACAGAAAATCAATAAAAACAAAATTGAAAACCTTTGTCTATATGTATCTGTTATCAGTGTGTGGGAATGTGTACATGAATACATGCTCCCACAGAGGCCAGAATAGTACCCTTAATCCCCTGGAAGTAGAGTTACAGGCAAGCTGTGAGGCACCTGACATGGTGCTGG
This sequence comes from Microtus ochrogaster, assembly GCF_000317375.1. NCBI lineage: Eukaryota > Metazoa > Chordata > Mammalia > Rodentia > Cricetidae > Microtus > Microtus ochrogaster. The sequence continues at coordinate 11,033,803 of NC_022013.1, read as the reverse complement.
GAACCAAAGTAGGGTATTCTGCAAGAACAGTATGTGCTCTTAACACTGAGCCATCTCCATCAGCCCCACACTAAAGTATTATTTATCCCTGGCTCACTTGCTATAATACTAGAATTACCTGAGGAACTATACATGTCTTTACTCAGAGGCTATCTGAGTCACATTACACCAGAATATCTAGGGGTATAGACAATTACTGTGGTTTAAAGTGCTCCCAAATAATTATAAATTACTAATCAGGGTAGAGAATCACTTTTGTATAGTTATGATGATTAAATAAAATGTAGTCATGTACTACAATTTACCAACAGCAATACTTATACGGATTAAAGAGCACTGAAATTAACCATTATTTCTAATAAAAACAGAGAATCTTCTACACTGATAGCTTGAGCACAAGTTCCCAACTGCTTACACAATTTTACCCTTCTTCAGGTTCTGACTCAATTAACAGTGAAACGCACCCTCATTGTTTCCATTATATACTATTAACACACATATAGGTTCTAATAAGAAATTCAGTTTTCTGTGTGAATTAGATATTGAACCCAGCTATTAAATGAATGTGAAATGTTCCCACGGTCTCGAGTTTGAACACTTAGTACCCAGCTGGTGGTGCTGTTGTGGAAGGTTGTGGAGCCTTAAGGAGGAAGAGCCTTGCCAGAGGAAGTTAGTCACTGGGAGCAGGCCTTAAGGTTTGATAACTCAGTTTCCTTCCTGTTCCTCTCTCTGCTTTCGGGTTATATATGTAATAACACCAGTTGCTTCATGCTCCTGCTAATATACCTACCCTGTCATAATGAGCTATAACCAATGAATGCTAAACTCCAAGTCAAAATGAGCCTTTCCCTTAAGTTGCTTCTTGACACGTATTTAATCATAGCAATAAGAAAAATAACTAATACAATATAACTTGGAATTCGTGCAAAATTAGGTAAACTTTTAGTACCCTGAGAATTATTTATAATGATAAGATTATTTTAAACATTTAACATCAATAACATATTTGCTAAATTTAGTATGTAAACTGTATTGTGATACATAAAATATGGTTTTAAGGAAGGAAAAGCAACAACAAAAACAGAGCTATAATGGTAAATTAAGCACAACTTTGTGTTTCAAGACAAATTAGCCTAGATTCTATTACTATTGCAAATGTTCCAGCTGTCTAATGTGGCACTTGTACTCTAGTGTCTTCTCATTATCAAAAAAGGAACATCAGCAAACAGAAAAGACTCTCAAGAACTATGACTTTTTTTTTTTTTAAAGCTTGGGTAAGTATTGAGAACTCCACAGAAATCTAAGGACTGATTCAACAGATTTATTATTTTGCTGCTCTATTCTATCACATCAGTAAAGTAATTCTGATAGGCACTCACCGATATTCTTATATCTGAGAAGTGTACAGAAAGTATAGAATTCTAATTCTTTTCATTTAAATCACTAATTCTGCATTTTGCCAAACACAAAAGGTTATTATTCAGCTTACTTTAACAATAACTGTCATTACCTCTCTTATTTCTACCCTAAACATTTTACCTAGTTCTCAGGGACACTGCTGAAATGCTGCTTTAGATCATTCTCAAGTAGAAGTGACACACTGAGACTTAGAATGGGCAGTCAGGTGGGCATGGAGAGGCCCAAATGTGCTTTATCCCTGTAACATTTTCTGTGGAATTAAAAGTTAAAAACACATCCTTCACATGGTATTAATATATATGAAATCTTATGTTCTCCTCAACAAAAGGAAAGAAAAAACCTGTAATATGCTTTTGATGAAAAAACCATGTATACCAGAAACTCTCAATATGCAGCATGCCTTGGATATAAGCCAGTGCCATCTCATGTACTCATTCAGTTTCAGCAGTGCTGCTTGTGGCTGGAAGAGGTGGCTCTGGGTGTTCAACACCTGAAAGCTCTCCCAGTCACCTAGATAGGGAGGAAAGGGTTACCGTAGGCCAGTTTATAAACTCTTCAGCATAAATTAGAACTTTAAGTTTTCAGCATGGACATTTATTTTTGCCTACTTATTTGCATTTTTTCATATTAGATCTTTGCCAATGTTTTCAAAAGAAACTGTTCCATAAACCCACCTCGTGTATTCTTCTTGTAACTTGTTGGGATCACTTACAAAGAATTTGACTCTGAAATTCAAACTGTAAGGAGATCCTCCTAAAATTAACAAAAACAGCTCTAATTAATCAGATTATGTTAGGCTATTATCTTTATAAGGCATATTTTCAAAACATCAAGTAAATAGTATGCTCACTTTTTAGCTGCTTCCTTATTGGTTTGTTTGGATCCAGCCACTTCTGAAAAATAAAGAGATTTCTTTTTTCCTTGAGAAACTAACATATCGGTTATTGTATATTTGTTCCAATTAAAGACCTCATTTTGGAAAATGGTTAGATAGAAACAAAATTAAATTAGAAGCAATATTGCTTCATGATTGCTAGTGATGGTAGGTGAGCCTAGGCTGTGTTAGAAAGGCAGTCCAGCAGGAGCCTGGGAGCAAGCAAGTTAGCAAAGATCCTTCAGTGTTTCTGTTTAGGCTCCTGCCTTGATGTCCCTTGAGTAAGACAAAATAAATAAATAAAACCCTTTGTCCCCAAGTTACTTTTGCTCAGTGCTGTATCACAGCAAATTAGTACAGTCATAAACTACATTTACCTTAATGATTATCTAAATGTTAGATTAATCTACCCAAAGCTGGATCTCCTTGATCAGCTTTTCTTCAAACTAAAATACTCTGGTATAAAAAACACAAATACACTGGGTGTGATGGCGCACGCCTTTAATCCCAGCCCTTGGGAGGCAGAGTCAAGCAGATCTCCATGAGTTTGAAGCTAGCCTACAAAGTCATCTACAAAGTGACTTCCAGGATAGCAATGGTGGTTATACAGAGAAAACATGTCTCAAGAAACTTTAAAAAAAGAAAAGAAACACAAATATTTAATTAAATGTGTGAAGATGACATAGCTTAGAAATAATATTATAATAAGCATTGAGAAACTTAACAATGTACATGAATGACATCAGTAAGACAAGATTTAGGTTTTTGATTAAAACTGTAAAGGTGAGGCTGGAGGACTGGCTGCTCTTTCAGAGGTCCTGAGTTCAATTCCCAGCAGCCACATGTTGGCTCGAAACCATTTAGGGCTCACAAACATCTGTAATGAGATCTGGTGCCCTCTTCTAGCTTACAGTAAATACTGTACACATAATAAATAAATCCTTAAAAAAACTGTGAAGGTGGAAACTGATAACATGTAGTATTGGGCTGTTAAATGACAGAATCCATTTTAAAGAATTATTTAATCAAGAAAACAAACAAAAACTAGGTTTGGGCTGGCGAGATGGCTCACTTACATAGACTGGCATTTGCGGCTAAGCCTGATGACCCAAATTTAAGCCCCTAAGGATGGTGGACTTGATTTTCAAAATTTGCACTCTGGCCTCCACACATGTTCTGTGGCACACACAGTTGCATACTACCAAATACATACACACAATAAGTAAATGTAAAAAACAAAAAGACAAAAAATTCAACAAACAAGTCAACCCACAAAGAAATCTTATACATCAATAAGAAAAAAGTGAGCCAGGTGGTGGTGGCATGTGCCTTTAATCCCGGCACTGAGAGGCAGAGGCAGGAAGATCTCTGTGAGTTCAAGGCCAGTGAGTTCAAAACCCTGTGGGGGGAGGAGGAGAAAGAAAAAGAAAAAAGACCAATATTAACAGTAAGTTCACAACTAGGGAATAAAATGCATTTAAATATATAAAGATAGCCAATCTTGATCACAATTAAAGAAATTCAAAATAAATGCTATGCTGGGCTCTGATTTTGAGACAGGGTTTCAGTAATTAGAACTAATTGATGTGGGAGTGTCATATATCAATCTGTGATTTCATTGGTTAAGTAATAAACTGCTTGGGCTCATAGCTTAGAATATAGGTGGGTGGAGTAAACAGAACAGAATGCTGGGAGGAAGAGGAAGTGAGCTCAGACTCGACAGCTCTGCTGTCTGGAGCAGAGACGCCATGCTCCCGGCTCCTGGGCGGACGCGGGTATAGCTCTGCTCTCTGAGACACACGCGATGAAGCCCAACCCAGGATGGACGTAGGCTAGAATCTTCCTGGTAAGACCGGTGCTCACAGATTATTAGAAATGGGTTGATCGGGATATCAGAATTAGCCAGTAAGGGCTAGAGCTAAAGGGCCAAGCAGTGTTTAAATGAATACAGTCTGTATGTTGTTATTTCGGGCATAAGCTTGCGGGCAGCGGGGTGCTGGGGACGCAGTCCCGCCGCTCCTATTACTACAACTAATGTTGCTTTGAACTTATAAACCCCTCCAGAGCCTCCACAGTGCAAGTACAGACATGTGCCACCATACCTCTATACACAATAACATAAGCTTTTAAAAATGAGTGTCACTCTAATGAACGACACTGGTATGTCATTAAGTCTTTGTTTCATTTCTAATTGTTGTGATAAAATACCCTGACAAAAGCTAACTAAAGGTGAAAGGGTTTGTTTTAGCTCACAGTACCTGGTCCACTCCAGAAGTTCACTCTAGAAAGGAGGTCAACAGCTGCAGGAGCTAAAAGCAGTTAGCTATTTATATCACATCCACGGTCGGGAGCAAAGAGTAATAAAACAATGCACACATACTGGCGCTTTGCTCTCTTTCTCCTATTAGTACAGTCCAGGACCCAAACCAAGGGAATGATTCCACCAATTTTAGGCTCTTTCTTCCCCTATCAACTAACATACTCAAGAAAATCTCACACAGACATACCCATGGGCAATTTTCACAGTTCCTTATTAGGAATCTTTCCCAGGTAATTCTAGATTCTATCACATTGACAACTAAAACTAACCAATACAAACTACTTTTACTGTCGGCCTATTACTACTCCAGTCCACAGATGTGTCACTGTGGATGGCTAGGTTATTCTGCTCTTTGAATAATAGTGCTATGAACATCTAAGCATAATTGTTTTTGTGTGTATGTAGAAATGTTTTCAAATCTTGAATAGGTTTTTAAAACAAGTATTATAAATTTTATTTTACTTTGTGGTGTGGGAGAATGGTCTGTATTCTGTCAATTATATTTAAAATAAACGTTGATTGGCCAGTAGGCAGGCAGGAAGTATAGTTGGGTCAAGGAGAACAGGAAAATTCTGGGAAGGAGGAAGCCCATTCTTCTGGAAGAAGCAAGATGTGACTGTCTTGCTGAAAAAGGTACCGAGCCATGTAGCTAACATAGACAAGAATAATGGGCTAATATAAGTTATAAGAGTTAATAAGAAGCCTGAGCTAATGGGCCAATCAATTTATAGTTAATGTAGACCTCTGTGTGAGTTCTTTGGGACTTAATGACTGTGGGAACTGGGCAGGACAGAAACCTCAGACAACTTTGTGTGCATACCTGTGTATGCTAACGTATAAACATGCTCACGTGTATGTGAGTATACCTGTGCGCATGAGCATGTATGCATGTGAAGGCTAGAGAATAATCTTGGGTGGTGTTCCACAGGAGGCATGAAATCAGGGATGTAGAGTGCTCCAATTTGGCCAGTATTTGCTCATTTTCTGGAAGAACTTCCAGTAGAAATAGATTATGTGATTGTTTGATTATACTCGATATTATTGTTGATATGTTGAAAGGATTAGCTTCACACCGCATTCCTACTGTATCTTAGCTAGTGAGTGCTACTGTTTTTTTTTAACTATGGCAAGTGTAATTTCCAACATTTTTCATTGTTTTTCTTGTATAAATGGTATAACTTCTCTTATCACCACACTGGCATCTGTATGTGGTTGCATATGGAAGGTAGAAATTAATGTTGGAAGTCTTCCTCAACCACAACACCTTACTTTAAAAATATATTTTATTGGGGGCACATAAATATACCATGTGTGCACATTGAGGTCAAAGGACTACTTTCAAGACCATATGGGACCCAGGGATCAAACTTGGGTTATTAGGTGCAACAGTAAGAGACTTTACCCACTGAGCCATCTTGCAGATCCTCCAGTTTATTTTTTGAAACAAGGCCAGTAAGTCATAAGGGCTCTTCCTGTTTCTGCTTCCTTGATGATGGAATTATAATGTACTGTTGTGCTTAGTTTTTTATATGGTTTCTGTAACATCAAACCTAGTCCTAATTATGCACAGCAAGCATTTTGCCAACTCAGTCTTCCAGCCCAAAAGATGTTTTATTTCAATACTGATTGTATACATACTAATGTGACAAGTCCTGCTGAGTGCAATGCAATGGTAAAAATTCAATTCATCTCCTTAACCCCAGACTGGTACTATTTGTGTATCTTACAGATTGCTCTTCCCAACATAAGTTATGGTTTATTCACTTGGGTAAATCTATTTTATAGTGTTGACTTCCCTCAAATACTGGTGTTTACTTGTTAAATACTTATTATTTGTAAATACTTTCTATCTTCAGATAAAAGACAAAATTTATAGTTTGACTCTGAATAGTTGGCAAGGGATTCATAAGCTGCTAGTAGGTTGTAACAGCTAGTGTCCATGTTTATCTAGTCTCTGGTTCACCATGATGTGAACTGCTCGGCTCCACTAGCTCCTCCATGACATGATAAACTAGCACCTCGTAAACTGTGTTTCTACTAGATATTTGTCACAGCAATACAAAAGTAATCAGTGGGGAAACTTTTAGTACAGCTATGTTGTACTGTCTAGTACCTTTCCATTTAAACTTGAAGAATTTACCTTAAACATTTAAGATACATCTAATGGTAATGTAATAACTTAACCTCTCTACCTCTGGCAACTTATTCTGTTTTGTGAGATTGAATCTCACTGACTTAGGGTTTTATTTTTGTGAAGAGACACCATGGCCATGGTAACTCTTATAAAGGAAAACATTTAATTGGTGCTCACTTATAGCTTATAGGTTTAGTCCATTATCATCATGGCAGAAAGTATGGCAGTGTGCAGATAAGACATGGTGATGGAGAAGGAGTTAAGAATTCTATACCTTGATCAGCTGGCAGAAGGCAGACAACTGGTTTGAATTTCTAAGACCTCAAAGCCCACCCTGTAGTGACAAACTTCCTCCAACAAAGCCACACCTATTCCAATAAGGCCATACTAATAGTGTCACTCCCTGTGGACATGAGTGTAAACACTCAAGTATTTAAACATATGAGTCAATGGGGGCCATTCCTATTCTAACCATCACACTCACTAAGTAGCCAGCCTGGCTTTACCTCCCAGTGTTCCTGTTTCAGTCTTCCAGTGCTAAGACAACAAGTGCCATACTTGAACTTCCTCACATTTGAAGTAATTTTGCTGGATAGAGAATCTGTCAGATCACTACAGTTTTTTCCCAGTATTTTAACTATATTTGTTCCATTGCCTCTGGATTGTAAGTTTTCTATTAAGAAATATCCTACTATTTTTGTAATGGTCTGTCCTGTCTCTTTTTAAGAGACAAGCCATAACCACTCCCTCCCCATCCACTGAGGCAGGCTGATCTTCAACTTCCAGCCTGAGCTCCTTCCTTTTCTGTCTCCCTTTTGAAGAGGCAGCTTCTGCCTCTCTCCACTTCCCCCCTCCACCAATTCTGTCTCTCTGTCTGCCTCTCTGCTTTTCTCCCCTTCTCCCTTTCCCCTTCATATCCCACTAAATAAATATCTAACCTCACTCTGCGCGGCGTACCTATCCATGTCTCTGTCTCTCACCTGCCACGTGGTTTCCTGCCTGGGACCAGCTGCCTTCAGAGACCTGCAGTATGGTCTTGTGGCATGCCCATCTGTATGTCTCTCCTTGTGGCCTGCTGCAGCCACTCAGGGAACTGAGCCTTCCCTGCCTGGGAATGGCTGCTCTCAGTAAAATGGATTATTAAAAATATGCTGCAGGATCCCTGGCAGCGGCAGGCAGCAGGCCCTGAGAGTAGCCATTCCCAGACAGGGACTACTGCAGGTCCTGGAGCAGTGGCTGGTTCAAGGCAGGGAGACATATGGCAGTAGGCAAGAGACAGAGACATGGATAGGCACTCCATGCAGAGTGAGGTTGGCTATTTACTTAGTGGTTATGGAAGGAAGAAGAAAAGGGGAGAGGAACAGAGAAGGGAAGGAACAGAGAGACAGAGAGAGAATGAGAGAGACAGAGACAGAGAGGAGAGAAAGGAGAGAAGGGAGAGACAGAAGCTGCCTCTCTGAGAGGGAGACAGAAAAAAGAAGGAACTTAGGCTGGAAGCTGAAGATCAGCCTGTCTCAACAGATGGGGTTGGGAGTGGGTGTGGCTTGTCTCTTAAAGAGACAGAACAATCATTACACGAGAACTGCTGTTTGCTGCCTGCTGCCACAGGGCCCACTGCTGTGGCATTTTTAATGAATTCATTACAATGTTGAGGATCCTCTGTTGAGACAGTTTTCTCTCACTTCTTTCAAGATTCTTTTTGTTTGACAACAGTTTTTAATTACTCAGATGTTTCTTCAAATTTGGAAGCTTTTGGCTATTAACTTCTTCCAATAATATCTTCACCCCCTTCCTTCTCCCCACTTTTTAGAGGTATTCCTCAGGTTTGGTTTTTCTACTAAGTCTTCATAGATTCCATTTTCTAGGGAATCCTTAAAATTTAGATAGTGGTATGCACATACCAGCACAGGAGTACCATGTGATGTTAAAAGTAACCCAAAATGGAAAAAGCAGTTGAAAAACAGAAAACATTTGAGGGAAGTTGACGTTATGAAATAGATTTACCCAAGTGCATAAAACATATTTTATATTGGGAAGAGCAATCTGTAAAGATAAATACTACCAATCATAGGGTTAAAAACAAAAGGTGAAAAAGAGAAAAACCACAATGCATAAGATTCATAGATTTCCAGTTTTTAGCCCAAGGGCAAGCTCTGATTGCTTATGAGAAAAGCAACATGCTTGAGATGTCAGAAGACAGTTAAGAAGACAGAACCTTAGATAAATGAAGTTGAGTTCTGACGGGAGAAATCAGTGGAAAAACTAAAGTCCCAAAAAACACAGACATACAAGCCACCCCAATTCATGCTGAAAGATGAAGAAAAAAAAAGAAATACATATGTATAGAAAGACCCACGAGTACCCCACCACCACCAAACAGCTGGAAACTTGAAAAAATGAGTACAGCACAGGAAAAATGGCTCAGTAATAAAGGCACCACCCAAGTCAGATCCTTGGGACCCAAATATTGGGGAGAGAGAACTAACTAATACTATGTTGTGCTCAGTGCACCACCAGTATGCTGAGACATACTTGTACCCACATACATATACACAAAAAAGTATTCGCAATTCTTCTTCCTTGTGATCCTATATGCTAAAACCACAAAAGTAAGCCTCTATTTAAAGAAATTATCTTTTGTACTATACTACTACCAATAGTTGACAATCACTCTGTCTATGATGGGATATGGGGACTAAACCAAAGACTTTATATGTGATAGACAAGTACATTATCACTGAACTATATATTCTCAAGCCTTTCTATACTTTTACTTTTGAAATAGGTAGGGTCTCATTAAGGCTTGCCTTGAACTCTTTCAGTATCCTTGTAGGTCCCTGAAGCTATTAACTAACTTAGTTTCTCAAAAAGCTGAGTGTACCACCTTGAAATTCTTATCTGTGCCCACAGGCTGACTAGGAAAACTTAATTAAGTGATCCTGGTGGATATATACTAACTTTTTAGTTTCCTAATGCATATCAGCCAGTGTTTAGCAAATAATATTTTCATAGTGAAAGAAATAGATATTAAATTTTATCCTATATAAATGATACTTCAATTATACATATTTAGTTTAAAAACCACCTAGGGTGGGGCTGGAGAGAAGGCTCAGAGGTTAAGGGCATTGCCTGTACTTCCAAAGGTCCTGAGTTCAATTCCCAGCAACCACGTGGTGGCTCACAACCATCTGTAATGGGGTCTCTAGTGCCCTCTTCTGGCCTCCAGGCATACACAAAGACAGAATATTGTATGCATAATAAATAAATAAATAAATATTTTTTTTTAAAAAGACACCTAGGGATCACTTTCTTCCGATGGGGAAAAAGACAAGGCTACCTCCCTATCACTGCTATTCAGTACTGTCCTAGTGATCCCTTGCCATGTAATAATGAACAAAAAATAATGAGGGACAAACAAAAGAATAAAGAGTAAACAGAAAAAAATAAAAGTGTCTATATGATGTAATAATTTACCAGTGCATACTAAGAATAATGAAATAATAAATAGACTAGGCGTTTATAAAGATACAAGATTATGACAAAATTAATTGGGTACTCTGGGGTTTATACAAAAGAATAAGGTAGTTTTATGTTTATTTATTTATTTTAGTTTTTGGGACAGAGTTTCTCTCTGTAACCCTGGTTGTCTTGGAGCTACCTCTGAAGACCAGGGTAGCCTTGAACTCACAGAGACCCACCTGTGCCTGCCTCCCAAGTGCTGGGATTAGAGGTGTGCGCCACCAAGGCCCAGCTTGTAAGCATTATTTTTCACTTAAAAATATAATGGTGCTCATAATCATAGTAAGAACTAAATTAGATATATGTAAGACAGCTTCTTAACTACAACAGATATTTCATAAATATTATTCCTTATTCTGTTTTCTTTAAAGAATGGAATCTTTTTAATATATTAGTTATCCTCAAAGCCTTAGGATGACTTCACATTGATAATTAGTAGAGCTGGGGAGATGGCTCAGTAGACAAAAATGTTTACTGTGCAAACACGAAGACCTGAATTTAAACTCTTAACATCCACATAAAGTTAGACATAGCAGTTTCTGCCTGTAACCCCAGGCATTAGAGCATGGAGGCAGGTAGATCCTGAAAGCTTGCTGGTAAGCCAACCTAGCCTAAACAGAAAGATTCCAGTTCAGTGAAAGATCCTATCTTAAAACAACACAGAGAATGAGAGAGAAAGACATCACATATCTCCTGTTCTATCCTGCACACCCACACATTAGCATGCAACACAAACACACACACACACACACACACACACACACACACACACACCAATTAATAGTGGGACAATAATAAGAACTGAACTCTTAAGTCTCTGCCTTGGAAATATTCTGGAATCAGATAGCTCTTTCTGAATATTAAAATATAAAGCTCAGTGGTAGAAATAACAGTTCTGTGTAAAAAAGAAAAATGAGCACAGGGAATTAGGAGAATCAAGTCATTGGTTTTATTAATGTAAGAAGTAGCTCAGGATTTAACTCTGTGGATTCAAGTAGTGGCTTTGAAAAATATGAGTGCTGCCCTGGAAATTTTCCAAAGCCTCTTTCTTTTCTCTCTCTCCTCTCTCCTCTCTCCTCTCTCTCTCTCTCTCTCTCTCTCTCTCTCTCTCTCTCTCTCTCTCTCTCTCTCTTTCCTTATCTTTTTCTTTTTCTTTTCTTTTTGGGTTTTTAGAGACAGGGTTTCTCTGTGGCTTTGGAGCCTCTGCTGGAACAAGCTCTTGTAGTCCAGGCTGGCCTCGAACTTGCAGAGATCTACCTGCCTCTGTCTCCCAAGTGCTGGGATTAAAGGCATATGCCACCAACACCTAGTTTCCAAAGCCTCTTTTAAGATTTAAAATTCTATGACCATTCTATTTAAACAGCCTTATAATGGAATTTTGAATTTATTTAATTTATGTATTTCTGTGTTTGCCCACATGAGTTTGTGTACTATGTATGTAAGAAACCATAGAGGCCAGAAAAGGGTATCAGATCCCCTAGAACTAGAGGTACAGGGGATTATGGAGCTGTCCTATGGGTCCTGGAAACCAAATCCAGGCCCTTTGCTGTTGTAGGAGGCTGCTAGTTTGTTCCCAACTCCTCAGCAGCAAAATAATCAAACAGAAACCATATTAACTGGAATACTGTTTGACCAATAGCTTAAGTGAATCTCTGGCTAACTCTTCTTAATTTAACCCATCTCCATTAATCCATGTATACTACAAGGCTGTGGTTTACAAGGGTAAAATTCCAGCTTCTGTCTTTGGTGGGGTTACATGTGTTCTCACTGACTCCACCTTCTTTCTGCCAGTGTTCAGTTTAGTTTCCCCCGCCTAACTCTGTTCTGCCCTGCTCTGCTATAGGCTCAAAGGAGTTTCTTTATTAACCAAAGGTATTCACAGCATACAGAGAGGAATCTCACATTACCTTCCCTTTCTGTTTAAATAAAAAGGAAGGTCTTAACATAGTAAAATTACATATAACAAAGCAGGTATCAAGTAAGAATTATGTTTACAATATTTATAGCTACTTTATCTTTTATCATAGCTAAGGAAAACTATAACTACATATTCTTCAACTCCATTAAAGACTCCAGAATGATATAATATTATCTAAGTAACAGGAAATGCATTATAACAGCTTCTAAAACTCTAGAATTGACAGAGACATCTTGCTGCCAGGACAGTCACCCAAAGTTCTTCTGCATCATTGGGGCATCCGTCTTCAGCCTACAGGGCCATAGTATCCAACAGACTTTCCCATGAAGCAGGACATTTCAAAGACGGTTGTGCCTATATTGGCAGATTGTCAGTCACTTTTTTGGGTCTTGTAGAATGTCTGGCAGTCTTTTTCAGGAAGCAAGAACCCTGAAGTAATGTCTCACCTTTAAGCAAGTTCAGCAATTATTTCTCTGTGGGCCTTGCATGTCCAGTTTATACAGCAGAACATAAAGCAGCCCAGGCAAGAGCAGTTTCTTGCCCAAATGGCTAGTAAACCAATAACCATCTTCCTCTTGATATAACTGGTGCTGCCAAGAGCAGATGTGTCTCACTGTCATGAAAAGTCCTAAGTTCTTAAAACATTTTAAATGTCATATTCTGAAAGTCTCTGAAAGGTTTGAAGACTATCTGACTGAAATATATTTCTATATATCTAGAAAACCTAACTAACATGACTGACTAATATAGATGATTATCTATTAACCTATATTTCTTAATTACACATTACATATTTAAATGAGCTACAGAAACACAATGCCTTAATCAAGAGCAGAAATACATATATAACAAAACGGACCTTAAATTTCTATCAATAAACCAAGATCCACATCAATGCATATTATTCATCTCTATAAAATATCCCCCTTTAGCCGGGCAGTGGTGGCGCACGCCTTTAATCCCAGCACTCAGGAGGCAGAGGCAGGCGGATCTCTGTAAGTTCGAGGCCAGCCTGGTCTACAAGAGCTAGTTCCAGGACAGGAACCAAAAAGCTATGGAGAAACTCTGTCTCAAAAATCAAAAAAAAAAAAAAATAAATAAATAAAAGAATATCCCCCTTTAAATGTAAACAAACATTTATAAACAATATATGGGAAAACAAGCATAGTTCTCTCCTAACTCCTTCCTGCTTTTTGTTGGGCGAAGTAATTTTTTGGGGTGTTTACAGTGACCTTACAAGGGGTCTTGGTCCATCAAACCACATTAGTCTGGAAGGATTCCATAGGTTCTCATCCTTTGTGGAAATAAAAGAACTTGTTTTCCAAAGCAACATATCCTTAGACGCGAATTTGGAAGTCAAGGAACCTTTAGACCATATATGTTGGTTTACCTTAGCAGCCCATAAGCTAATGAAATGTCTCTCTACTTAGCTCATTTACAATTAAAAAATTCAAAGAAAACACAATAATATACATAATCCAGATTCTCAGTGTATATTCCATCTTTACATGGCTTATTTTTCTTTATTCCTATTACTTTTTCTACAAGTTAACTCTGTATATAAACACATTATTTTTTAAAAACCATTTATTTCTTTTTATAACTCTTTATAACTCTCTGTACTCTTTTCCTTCTCACTCTCAAGCCTACATACATTTATCCAACATTGTGACCCATTTAGAAGTATTTCCCATCTGGATTTGTCTTTATTGCATGTGTGTGTGTGTGTGTGTGTGTGTGTGTGTGTGTGTGTGTGTGTATGTGCGTGCGTGCGTGCGTGCGTGCGCGCGTGCGCATGCACCTAGAATTCCTTCCCAAACTCTCTCACATTTTAAGTGGGTTTTAGCTGGTCACGTTAGTGCACCAATTTGTTGTAGGAGGCCACTAGTTTGTTCCCAGCTGCTCAGCCACAAAATAATCACACAGAAACAGTATCATTTGCAATACTGTTGGACCAATAGCTTAAGCATATTCCTGGCTAACTCATATCTTAATTTAATCCATCTCCATTAATCCGTGTATCGCCCCAAGGCTGTGGCTGACAGGGTAAAATTCCAGCATCTGTCTCTGGAGGGGCTACATGTCTACTCACTGACTCCATCTTCTTTCTGCCAACATTCAGTTTACTTTTCCCTACCTAGCTCTCTTCTGCCCTGATCTGCTATATGCTCAAAGCAGTTTCTTTATTAACCAATGGTATTCATAGCATACAGAGGGGAATCACACATTACTCACAAGAGACATAAGCTATCAGAGCCATCTCTCCAGAAACCATAAATAAAATAGTAAAACACTGATTCAGAAAACTCTGTCTTCAAACTACAAATTTTCTAAATAGTAAAAGTATTTCTCTCAAAATACATTTCTCTTGACCAGAAATGATAGCATACACCTGTATCTCAATACTGGGAGGCTGAGGACTTGAGTATTGGACTTGAGTATAAGCCCAGCATGGGCTACATAATCAACGCTTCACGTTGAACAGAGAAAGAAAAAACAACAAACAAAGAAACAAACAAACAAACAAAGACCCAGAACTCCATTACATTAATAAAAAAAACCAGCATATTTTTGTTAAGTCTTTCATAGTCTAGTCACATAAAATTACAAAGAATGCAGCTAGGCCCATAATACGTTTATTTCTTTAGTGCAGTTTATAATACTTAATTGTCAAAGTAAGCATCTCTATGAGTCACCAGATCTTATCCTGTATTTCTCTGACCTGATGTTTCTAACTAGAAGAACCAGGACTGGGAGAAATAAAAAGTAGGTAAGAACCTAAGGAGCTTAAGACTGAGGATTTACACAGTTCTGAAATGGAATATCTCATGTAAGAAGGGTCTTCATAAAATATTCTTACTTTGAAAATTTTCCACTAACAAACTAAGACTTTTGTTAGAATATCCATGAATATCACAAAACAACCCCAATTACATCTTAGTAAACTTACATACACCTAAAGCAGTAGTTTTCAACCTTTCCAATGTTGCAACCTTTAATACAGTTCCACATGCTATAGTGAAACCCAACTATAATATTATTTTCATTGCTACTACATAACGGTAACTTTGCCATTGTTATGAATCTTAATGTAAATACTTTTGGAGGTTTGTTAAAGGAGCTGTGACCCACAGGTTGACAACTGCTGATCTCAAAGGTTTTTCGCTTTAGATCAAGAGGCCTGAGACACAATAAAACTAGTACTACACTTTACATGTTGACTTATAACTATAAATATCTAAAAGGAATAGACTCAGATACCTTTAAACAACAAGAAAAGCAAAAATAGGAAAAGGAATTGAGTCTAATTTTTCAATTAAAAATGTTAAACTCATTAAATCAGAAAGGGCTTTCTATAAGGAACACAGAGAAAACTACAAGGAAATAAAAGGCAACTGCTTGACTTACTGGGTTATCTGTGGAATCATCAGCCAACTGTAAACCAAAATAGTCTCGCTCAGTCAAATCAAGATGCTTGAAGACTATATCCAACAGAACTTGCCCCTGATCATGTTTCTGGAAGAAAAATAATACAAAACCATCTTTATGGTGTGTTTATGCTTTTTTTTCTCCCTTTTCGAGACAAGTCTCACTAAGTAGCCCTGGCTGGCCTTGAACTCACAAAGATTCACCTGCCTCTGCCTCCCAAGAACTAGGATTAAAGGTGTGCACTGTATGTTTTTAACCTTGCATAACTTTTTGTCCTTTTTTACTACAATGGCCATTTTTTTTCACTAATGACTTCGTGGAGAATAAAGTTTGACATGTGAACAGTTTTTAAGGAAAACCAGTTATAGAGGAAAATAATAAATATGAAGATAAGAAACTTTTGATTGAAAATGTCTCCTGTAGGCTATTATCATGGTATTTTTGTTATTATATAGCTACTACAATAACTTATGTATTTGTGTGTATATATATATATATATGTGTGTGTGTGTGTGTGTACATGCATACAAGTCTATGCTATTTCTCTATGCCTTTTATTTTTATACTATAAGAGTAGAAAGGTTACTACAGTTTAAAATACAGCTTTGTATAGAAGTCACAAAAGCAGCAGATGAAAAAACTTTGAAGGAAATTTGAGAAAGGCCTTTGATTTGACAGAACAAAACATAACAATTACATAATTTTAGAAAATATTTAACTTTAACCTTAGCAAATCAGTAATGTAGACATTATTATTCCCATGTTCCAAAGCTACTAAATATGGTACAGAAGAAATGATTGAATAATTTATACTAAGTAATAAGCAAAAATAGATAAAAACAGAAATTAACAAGTTTATCAATAATAATAGAAATTAAAATGAGAAGTCACAATGATATGCCATGAGTAGATAACAAAAAATAAAATGAGTAAGATAAAAATACTTATTTACCTATAGAAATACGAAATGATACAATTTGTAGGGAAAAAATTAGAAAACTGTGTGTGCATGCAGAAGTATCCAACTGTGTGTACATGTGGAAGCACCCATCTGAGTGTGTATGTGGAAACATCCATGTATGCATACAGAAATAACAATCTGTGTGTGTGTTTGTGTGTGTACGGAAGTGCCCATCTGTGTGTGTGTTTGTGTGTAAGCACCCATATGTGAGTGCGCATGTGGATGGACCCATTTGGTTGTATGCATGCAGAATCACCCATCTGTATGTGTGTGCATGTGCGTGTGGGAGCATCCTTTTGTGTGAGAGCATACAGAAGTAACCATCTGGGTGTGTGTGTATGGAATCACACATCTGGGTGTGTGCATATGGAAAATCAGAGGTTGATGTCAGTTATCTCCTCTGTTGTGCTCAATATCTTTTTAATAATTTTACATTATTTTTACACTTATCTATGTGTGTTTACACAAGTGCACATGTACATGCAGAAGCACACATGTGGGGGCAAGAACTGAAATTTCAGGAGTTAGTTCTCTCCTTTCACCATGTGAGTTGCAGTGACTAAACTCAGGTGGTCAAGACTGTCAACCTGTACCTGCTGAGCCATTTCGCTTGCCCGTCTCTAATTTTTGAGTCAGAATCCATCACAGAACCCAGAGTTCATTATTTAGGATAGCCATGGATGGCCAGAATCCTAGATCCCTTGGATCCTCCTGTCTCCATACCCCAGCATGGAGCTACAGACAGGTGAGGTTATGCTAGCTTTTAATATGAGTACCGAGGATCTAATTTCAGACTCTTGCATACTTTCCATACTCGCATACTTTACTTCCAAGAGCCATCTCCTCAGAATAAATTTCTAAGTATTAAGTAAAAACATTAACTGTATCAACTATTTTAGGTATACCGGAACAGCTAAACAAAATCTAATATTGAAAGAAATAGCTTAAACACATCAGTGTGTTCACTAGAAAACATATCATGGTATATTTTACTATTATTTCTTCTCATTGGCTATAGTAGTCAGAAAGATTCTAAATAAAGTTAGAAGCAATCACAGAGCAGAAAGGACTTTTTTTTTCATAACATAAAGTATGAAGGTACAACAGATTCCAGAGCTAAATAAATCAGCCAATGAGAGGCAATCAAGAACTGAGTTCCCTCCCTTTTGCCTCACCTGCATTCCAGGGCTGGCTATATTTGTGGGCTTTTAACAACTTTATCAGCAACTCCAAGATCCATACCCATACATGACAGCATTCAAGATAACAAACGTATTTCTAAAGTTACTGCACAAAAAGACTATACATCATGTTTTACATCAATATTGACAACCAATGGAAGAAAGTATGTGCTTCAAATGGCACTACTCAATATTGGTGCCCATTTAGTTACTTGTATTAAAACAAAATTAAATACTGATGGAGGTGGGTCTTGTATCTTATCTGTTGCTTTCATTGGTTAATTAATAAAGAAACTGTGTGGCCATCTGATAGGGTAGAATTTAGATAGGCGGAGTAAACAGAACAGAATGCTGGGAGAAAGAAGCCTAGTCAGGGAGTCGCCATGATTCTCCCACCCAACACAGACACAGGTTAAGATCTTCCCTGGTAAGCCACACCTCGTGGGCTACACAGATTATTAAAAATGGGTTAGATCAATATGTAAGAGCTAGCCAATAAGAGGCTGGAACTAATGGGCCAGGTAGTGTTTAAAAGAATACAGTTTCCATGTAATTATTAGGGGCATAAGCTAGCGGTGCGGGAGCTGGGCGGCAGAACGCAGCCCCGCAGCTCCTTCAGCAAAATACTGCTGCATTCTCCACTTTCCTCTTCCCTCTTCCCATTCTGATTAGCTGGTCTAGGGGAAAGACTAAGCATTACTTTTTAAAGCTACTACGGAGAATCTAACACACTCTTCTCTTCTGAACAAGATGAAGTAGTCTCATTTCTTTGCTATACTTCCAGCTGAAATGTAAATAATGAACTAATTAGAACATAAAATTTTTAAATTTTGAAACAAAAGCTACCATAAGGCTTTATGCAATGAAATGGAGATGCTAAGAATAAAAATAAAAAGGGACTGGAAAGATGGCTTAGTGCACTTGTTGCTTTTGCAGGGGACCTGATTTCAGTTTCTAACACTCACATGGTAGGTAGCGCATACCCATCCATAAATCTAGTTCCAGGGAATCTGAAACCCTCTTCTGCTCTCTATGGGCACCAGGTGTACACATACTACACAGACGAACATGCAGCAAAACAAATACATATAAAACAAAAAGTAAATAATAAATTTAAAAATATAAAGAATAAAGACAACAAGTTCAACTAGGAGATGACTGTACTAATAGTAATACATGACCTAAACTAGAGCATGTAAGATGACAAAGTGAAATGACCTATTCCAAAACAACACATTTGCAAAAAGGTTGTTGGGGAATATTATTTTAAGGTGTGTTACTTTTGTTTATGCTATGGAACAAATGTTTAATGATGTAAAAATGTGTTGCTTTTGTTTATTTTGCATTTATTTAACTCTGTGAAGCTGTGATTCTTTGCCTTTAAACCATCTAAAACACCTGATGGTTTAATTGCTTAATGGCTAATAGAAAGGCTGGAAGAAGGACAGGCAGGACTGGCAGGCAGAGACTATAAATAGACGGAAAAATGAGGAAAGGAGGGAGCAAGATAGAAGAAGGAGAGGAAGACATCAGGAGCCAGCACCCAGCTACACAACAAGCCACTGAAAAAGTAGTAAAGAAAGGTATATAGAAACTAGGAAAGATAAAGGCCCAGAGGCAATAAAGAGGGGATAATTTAAGAAAAGCTGGCAGGGACAAGCCAAGCTAAGGCTGGACATTCGTAACTAAGAATAAGCCTCCATGTGTGATTTATCTGGGAATCAGGTGCTGGTTCCCCCAAAGAACAAAGACCAAAGAGTAAAAAGCCAAAAGAGTAAAAACAATACAATACAATAAATGACATGTTGCAGGAACTCCTTCCGCTCCTTCAGCCAATAGCCACTGAGATACCAGCCCATTGGGGCGTGGCCTCTCTCCCTTTAAAAAAGTGGCCACTTAAGATCAACTCCAAAAAATCAGTTGCCTTCCTTTACACTAAGGACAAGGAAGCAGAGAGGCAAATCGGAGAAGCATCACCTTTCACAATAGCCACAAATAGCATAAAATATCTTGGGGTAACTCTGACCAAGGAAGTGAAAGATCTATTTGACAAGAACTTTAAGTCTTTGAAG